>NC_028355.1:33149495-33293524 GCF_000741045.1 Vigna radiata var. radiata | reverse complement strand
TTATATTATGAATTCTAAGTTTTAAGGTTAAGGGTATTTTAATAATTTTCATTCTCAAAATTAAAAAAATAAAAAAAGAAACCCCCAAACCCTTACCCACCTCTCTCATTCCTATCAACCCTTTCTCTTTCATCTCTTTCAGTTAAACCTTTTCTCTATCATCCCTACTCTAGCCCCAATTGAAAAAAATAAGAAACATTTGCCTTATTTTAATAATTTTCATTCTCAAAACTAAAAAAAGAAACTTCAAACCCTTACTCACCTCTTTCATTCCTCTCAATCCTTTCTCCTTCATCACTCTCACTCAAACATTTTCTCTGTCATTTCTGCACTAGCCTCAACTAAAAAAACACTCGTTATTAAACGATTTACTTTTGTAAAGAGTTGAGTCATTGACATATTCACCTTCCGAAAAAAGTTTATTCAAAATCTCTTTAGTTTCATTATTTTCACTATATATATTACAGCCGACGGGTACAACTTGCACCAAGACTTATGAGCATCCTTCCTTTACATTTTGAGACTACTACGTAACATTGCTCCGTGGCCATTTAATTTTTTTTTGGTAGAAATTCATTAACTTTTTTTCCTTTACTAAAGAAAAAACAAATCAAAATACAAGAAAATTCTCAACGATAAAATCAAACAATAAAAATTCTAAATCTTGAAATTTTATTTAAAATTATATAAAGAAAAATTATGTGCTTTAATTTTTTATTTATGTAAGCATTTTTTTCTCTGACCATTTTATTTAATAATTATTGTTTTTTTAGTTGGGGGCTAGTGTAGAGATGACAGATAAAATGTTTGAGTGAGAGATGAAGGAAAAAGGATTGAGAGGGATGAAGGAGATGAGTAAGGGGTTTCTTTTTTTAGTTTTGAGGATGAAAATTATTAAAATAAGGCAAGTGTTTCTTTTTTTTTTTCAATTGGAGCTAGAGTAGGGATGAAAGAAAAAAAGTTGGAGTGAAAGAGATGAAAGAGAAAGGGTTGAGAGGAATGAGAGAGATGGGTAAGGGTTTGGGGGTTTCTTTTTTTTATTTTTTTAATTTTGAGAATGAAAATTATTAAAATACCCTTAACCTTAAAACTTAAAATTCATAATATAAGGATATTTTTGTCTACTGAAACCCGGTACACATTGCTAAAATGTACCAACTGAAAAACANGCGTACGCAAGTTAGCAAACCCCATATATATATATATATATATATATATATATATATATAAGTGGATGTAAACCTCACCTTATAAGTTAGTTATGTGAGGTTGAATTAGGCTTAAAATCCACTCCTTAATATGGTTAGAGTCTATCCAAGAATGCGAGTTGAAAGTTATGTATATAAATGAGGTGCTAATCTCACCGTACAAGCTAGTTTTGAGTAACAGGATTAAAGTGGGAAGGAGAGAGTTAAGCATCATTGTGTTGCAATTTGTTGATGATACATTATTTTTGTGCAAAGAAACTATTCAAAATGTTATGGTTTTAAAAAGAATGCTTAGGTGTTTTGAATTAGCCCCCTTATTTACTATTTGGCCAGAGATTTTTCCAATAATGGGAACACAAGTATCCTCTATCAATTCTGCTCATGGATATACCATTTACTTTATACCATGTATCTTCCAATCAAAGATAAATCCATCTCTTCTACATTATCTAAGAATGTGTTCAACATTCACTATTGATTATGTTTTCGAAGTTTGAATATGTAATATTTTTTAATATCTTCTATATAAAAGTATTTTTCTATTATATGTTTCTATCACGTAACATATATATAGTGTAAATCTTAATCCTTATATATTTATTGAAATTTGGTCCTATACAAGTTAGTTTCGTCTCCTTTATCTTTCTCTTTGGGTGTGCTCTTACACCATTTTTCATTTATCCATTTCAAAACATCCACTTAAATTAAGCTTTTTTGCTCGTTTAGACAACTAAGCCACAAATTAAAAAAACAAAAACAAAGAAACCTACCAACCAAAATATCGTTAAAAGATATACATAGTGCATATCTTAGCAATGCGATTAAAACATACAATGTTTTTTTCGTCAAAATGGCACACACACAATTTTGCTTATTACTCAAACCATTGCACATGGCTTACCCTAAAATTTCAGATAAAACACATATGCTTGAAAATGAAGCATGTGAGTGAAAATTTCTACGTTCAAAGAAACTACTCCTTCTCCTATATGCCTGAACAAGTCTCCTAAATAATGGATAATATATTCAATTATTCTTTTGCCACATCGTACATGCATGTGAAACCATAGCATACAACTTCAGACCAACTCAACCATATTATCCTCAAAAATTAAAGTTTAATGTTGTGCTTCTGTTGTCACAGCCGTCACCAGAACATTAACAAGTAAGCTTCAGAGAGATATCTCTCTGTCAAGATCACAAGACACTTGTTTTTCTTGCAAACACAGTTACACTTTAGCAAACCCTAATTCACTTCCACTGATATTCAAGCAATTGAAAATTAATGTTATGATCCTTTCATTCTTTCTTGCAACTGCATTTCATTCTTCCATTCAGCTCACACGTTTACCCCTTCCACACTCCACATCCACCATGGAGATATATATATATCCTACACAATCTCATCACCAGAATCATTACAAACCAAAAACATACCAAACATTATCTGTCGTGCAAGTACTACAATTCTCATACATACATCTCTCATTGTTAATTTCTTCAATCTCCACCAGAAATGGAAACCCTTATTGCAAAAGTAAGCATCACACTCCTATTCATGTCTTCAATCTTCTCAGTAGCTTCATCAAGAAGAGCACCAGCTTCATCCAGCAACATAGATTGGTGGTGCAACCTAACTCCACACCCTGTGCCATGCAAACACTACATCACCACCACTCAAACGAAGAGCCACCGTTTCACATTGGTCAAGCACAGAACTACCTTCCGAGGAATGCTCGTTGAACATGCCCTAAACCAGGCTCTCATCATGCAGAAAGAAGCACTTCACTCTGACCAAACCAGCATGCCAACAAAGAACCACAGAACCGTGCACGGTGATTGCGTGAAGCTCTATGGAAAAACCATCTTCCACCTCAATCGAACCCTCGAGTGCTTCCATGGGAACCAGAACTGCTCCTCCGTTGATGCACAGACATGGCTCAGCACTGCCCTGACTAACATTCAAACGTGTCAAGATGGAAAAATCGAACTTGGTGTTGAAGATTCCAACAACAACAACAACACCAATGTGACTGAGATGATAAGGAACAGCTTGGCCATCAACATGGACTTCATGAAACTCGATAATCACACGGAAACAGCTCACGAAGAAGCGTTTCCAAGTTGGTTTTCAAAGCCTGAGAGGAAACTGTTGCAGTCCACTACGATAAAGGCTCAAGCAGTGGTGGCAAAAGATGGTTCTGGGGATTTCAGAACCGTGCAAGAAGCTCTCAATTTTGCAGCAAACAGGAAGGTGAAAACGAGGTTTGTGATACATGTGAAGAAAGGGGTTTACAAGGAGAATATCGAGGTTGCTGTGCACAATGATAACATCATGCTGGTCGGTGATGGAATCAGAAACACTGTAATCACGAGTAGCAGAAGTGTTCAACAGGGTTACACCACTTATAGCTCTGCAACTGCTGGTGAGTGATTTTTCATCTTTTCTTTTTCTTCTTATTATTCCTTTTACATTGTTCATAGATGAAAAATCCTAACTTCACTCTTGAATTACTGAATTTCAGGCATAGATGGTCTCCACTTCATTGCAAGGGACATCACCTTCCAAAACACCGCCGGAGCTCAAAAGGGTCAAGCGGTGGCGCTCCGGTCAGCCTCCGATCTCTCCGTCTTCTACCGGTGCGCCATCATGGGCTTCCAAGACACGCTCATGGCCCATGCGCAGCGCCAATTTTACAGGCAATGCTACATCTACGGCACCGTTGACTTCATATTTGGCAATGCAGCTGTGGTGTTGCAAAACTGTTACATTTACGCCAGAAAACCCTTAGAGGGCCAAGCCAACATGATCACGGCCCAAGGCCGAGGTGACCCGTTTCAGAACACTGGGATTTCAATCCACAATTCTCAAATTCGGGCCGCCCCAGATCTCAGGCCCGTTGTTGACAAATACAACACCTTCTTGGGTAGGCCTTGGCAACAATACTCGAGAGTTGTGGTCATGAAAACTTTCATGGACACCTTGGTGAGCCCATTGGGCTGGTCCCCATGGGGTGATTCGAATTTTGCCCAAGACACACTTTACTATGGTGAATATCAAAACTACGGGCCTGGCGCATCTACAACCAATAGAGTGAAATGGCCCGGGTTTCATGTGATCACAAGCCCAGCTGAAGCGTCTCAATTTACCGTCACACGCCTCCTTGCAGGCCCAACTTGGTTGGGCTCCACAACTGTGCCATTTACCTCTGGGCTTTGAGCCTTTGCTACAGTTCAAACTAAGTTTTCAATATGTTGTAGTTTGTGTAAAAACGCATATTGTTGATATTCTTTCGTACGATGTTTATACTGTATTTTATTATTGTTATTCATTTATCGTTGTGGGAAAATATATTATTTTTTATTTTTATTTTAATTTTTTCTCATTTTCCCCTTCACAACTACGGAATTTGTTTCATTAGAAAAATATAGGAAATTACTTTTTTTTCTTCTTAAGAGTAGACTATACCACTTGATCTTAAACAAATATATACTAAAATAAGTTTAAAGAAGTACATTAACTAAATAACAAAAATAAACTCATAAATACAAGAATTTCGTTTTAAACAAGATATTCGTGAACATAAAATATTCAAAAAAAAAATCACCTTTAGATAATATTTTTACATAATAAGCATAGATGGAGAGCTACAATTCATATTCTTCTGCTAAGAAGTTTGATTAAATCAAAAGTGTAAGAAAAATATGTTAAATGTATATAAATTTTGATTTTTATATAAAAATTAATATGTAAAAAACCGATTTTGAAATAATGTTTGAATTAATTGATAAACCTAGTCAACCATAGGTATGTGACTGCCCTTTGGCATTCCCAAGAAATATGCTTAAAATGAAGTTATATATATCAGTCAAAATCCGATTAAACATTGCATTAACCACAGCCTTCAACGTTCTTCATAAGGTTAAAACATAACTAATTTAATTAATTATTAAATTGGAAAAGCTCTCTGCATATATCTATCATATTCTTTCAAAAATTAACTCGTTGATATAATGGTTAGACATTTTACAGATATGTTTTACTGGTTTTGAAAAGTGAGTCAGAAATATTCATTGTGTGTGAAACTTAATGATTTTCCAGTGTTGGTTTTATAAGTATATTTATATAATGTTTAACCAAAGTTAATTTTTGTTTAATTATGGATGTTAAACCATCACTGTCATCCATCTTGCCGGCATGAAACACCGAATTGCTGTTGATTTTTGAGCAACTTTTAAAGTATTTATACCATTACATAAGAACCCTAACAGTGTCAAAAACATTATTAATTATGCCATTATTTACCTAGCTAAGAGAAAAACTCAGCAACAATGGCGAAAAGCCTTACCTTAATCACTGTCTTCATATCCTTGTTTTCTCTGTCTTCCACGGCCCCTTCAAGCAATATTTTCCCTAACGCCATTGATTTTTGGTGCAACAAAACTCCACATCCTCAAACATGCAAGCATTATTTTTCCTTGATAAAGCACGAGCCTCATGAAGATGGTATCCCGAAAACTGCATTTCAGTTCAAGAACCTCATCCTCAGAATTGCAATGCAGCAATCGGTGGAAGCCCAGATTCAGATCATGTGGTTGGGAACCAAATGCAGAAGCAAGCAAGAAAAAGCAGCATGGTCAAACTGCATAACCCTCTACCAAGACACCATCAACCTTCTCAACCAAGCACTTAACCCTACCAAAAAAAGCACAACCTATGATCTCCAAACATGGCTCAGCACAGCCCTAACCAACATTGACACATGCCAAACAGGTTTCCACGAGCTTGGAGTTATCGACAACGTTCTACCTCTCATTCCCAACAAGAACATCTCAGAGATCATAAGTGACTTTTTGGCTCTTAACAACGCTTCTTCCTTCATTCCTCCAAAGACTCACAAAAATGGCTTCCCTAGATGGTTATCTCCCAAGGATAGGAAGCTTCTGGAGTCGTCGTCGCCACCATCGTTGACACCAGATGTTGTGGTGGCTAAAGATGGTTCTGGGAACTTCGAGACCATAAAAGAAGCTTTGAAAGTAGTCCCCAGGATGAGCCAAAAGAGGTTTGTGATATATGTGAAACGTGGAGTTTACAATGAAAACATTGAGATTGAGAGTTCCATGAAGAACGTTATGCTGTATGGTGATGGTATGAGACTGACCATCATTTCTGGTAACCGAAGTGTCGGAGGAGGTTCGACAACTTTTGATTCGGCAACCGTTGGTAAGAAATTTGTTTTGTTTAAGAAAAATACAACATACCCAGTAATTAAAAGAGAGAATAATGATTAAAGTTGTAATCTTTACAGCGGTTAGAGGAGATGGATTCATTGGGCGTGGCATCACATTTCGCAACACTGCAGGAGCGGAGAAGCACCAAGCAGTGGCGGTGCGTTGCGGCGGTGACCTCTCAGTGTTCTACCGGTGTGGCTTTGAGGGCTACCAAGACACTCTGTATGTGCACTCGCAGAGACAGTTCTACAGAGATTGCTACATCTATGGCACCGTGGATTTCATCTTTGGAAACGCTGCTGTGGTCTTCCAATCCTGCAACATTTATGCAAGAAGGCCAATGCAAAAACAGAAAAACGTGATAACAGCACAAGGTAGAACAGATCCAAATCAGAACACTGGGATTTGCATTGAGAATTCACGAGTTATGGCTGCTGAAGACCTAACTCCAGTGCTGAGTTCCTTCAAAACATTCTTGGGAAGGCCATGGAGAGAGTATTCAAGGACAGTGTTCTTGCAAAGTTACCTTGATGAATTGATTGATCCTGCAGGATGGTTGGAGTGGAAAGACGATTTTGCGCTTGAGACTTTGTACTATGGAGAGTTCAAGAACCTTGGTCCTAGGGCTTCCACGAGAGATAGAGTGAAATGGCGTGGCTTCCATTCCATAACAAGTTCAACCGAAGCTTCAAAATTCACTGTTGAAAATTTCATTGGTGGAAGATCATGGTTACCAAGCACAGGCATTCCATTTATCCCGTCATTAATATAATTTCAAGAGTTTAATTATGTTCTTGTTATAATTTGTTATCATACAAACTTGTTACGTAAGCGTTTAATCAAATTGATTACTCATAAAAAAACCAGCAGAATCAAAATTATTGATAACAGCCTGTTTGATGCCTTATGCATCTTCGGTGTAAGTTCTATGCATATTTAATTGCATTCAAATGTTACATGTGTTTTACTTCTTAATTTAAACATAAAAATTAAATAAAATTTCGTATTAAAAGTATATGTCAAAGAAATGGTTATCAAAATACATAATTTTGGTTGTATTTGTGTATCAGAATACTAATATTGAATAATCATGAATTTTCACAAAATTTCACACCTTCCGTCTCTCGGCTAAAAAAACATCTATTACGTACTTGGTCTTCTCTTTGTTTTCAATCTGTCAAATTTTGTTGAATAAGGAAAGATATAATTGGATTTTTTAAAGTTTAGATCATCTAATAAAAGTGATTGAATTTATAATTTATATTCATTCATCTTAACTAGATCAACTAAATTTTTATTTTTTGTAAATTAGATTAAATCTACCTTGTCAATTAGATTGAATTTCATAAACTGATTTTATAAACTTGGATATTAAGTCTATTAGAGACATATGGAACCAATTTTGCTTCACTTAAACCTAAGGTAACTTATATCTACTTAAGCTTGGTTGACTAAGTTCAACTTTTAGTTGATACTAATTTGACTCAACTTTCGATTATGGTTGACATGACACAACCTTCGACTCAGGTCCACTTGACATGACCTTTAACTAAGATTGAAAGTGTTGGACTTTTGATTCAAGTCGACTTCGCTTGAGCCTTTTGCCTAAGTCGATTCAACACCCCCTTCGGCTTGGACCGACTAGTTCGACCTTCGACCGAAACCAACTTAAATAAATTTTTGATCGAACAAACTGAACTTGACCTTCGACTTGATCTAACTCAACTTTCTTTACATGACTCAATTTTTAACCAATAAAACCGCATGCCATATTATTTATAAGATAATAATTTTTATAACAATTAAATATTTTAGAATATTAGAATGTATATATTTATTAAATACATATTAAATATTTAAATCACTTGTAAATATTAAAATATTTGTATTTGTATAGGAAAATATTAACAATTAAATTATTATCCAATGTTAGAATATCTATGTTGTAAAATTTAAATGTAATATAAAATATCTAAGCAAATAAAAAATGCTTAAAATTAAGTCAAATAGATCTTAAAAATAAAAACATGTAAAAAATTAATTGAAGAAACGATTTGTCTTACATAAAATTTTGATAAGTTAAACAAAAACAAATACCATTTTGAAAAGTCATACGTACAATTGATATATTCTAGTAAATAAAAACATAAATAGAACTTATTTAAAGGTCTAATTAGTAATTTAATTTTTACATTTAATTCTTTTATTTGTTTGGGTCTTATATTTGTTTTATTCAATTGACACTCTCTTGTTTCTTTCGTTAAATTCATGTTATCAGTTGAAAGTGTTATCTGTCAAAATCTAAATTATTTAGTTTGGAAATGTCATATGTCAAAACCAAAAAGATGTCGAAGTAGAAAATATTCCAAACTTTGATATATACATATTTAAATTTTGACACTTAATACTTTTAAATGGTGTTAATTTCACTTTTAATTGCATTCAATACAAAAGTAAAAACTTACTAAAAAAATACTCCAAAGTATTTTTACACATAACAAACCTAAATTTTAACAAAATAATAATGCAAAGAGTCTATATAATAATAACAAAATAATAAATAAATGCCTTCAATAACGTCAAATTTATTTATTTTTTTTACATGAAATACATAATTTTTTAAAACATTCAAGCTAATAGTTTTTTAAATATAATTTTAAACAATAAACAAAGACCTATGTATGAAAGAAATTTGAGTTTAAAAAAAAAACTCTATAAAGCCTTCAAACATATAATATTTGTGTTGAAACAATTGAATATATGGGTTTGCTAACTTGCGTACCTCTGTTTTTCAGTTGGTACATTTTAGCAATGTGTACCGGGATTCAGTAGACAAAAATATCCTTATATATCATGAATTCTAAGTTTTAAGGTTAAGGGTATTTTAATAATTTTCATTCTCAAAATTAATAACTAAAATTAAAAAAAAAGAAACTCCCAAACCCTTACACACCTCTCTCATTCCTCTCAACCCTTCCTCTTTTATTTCTTTCACTCCAACCTTTTCTTTTCTCTGTCATCTTTACTCTAACTCTAATCCCAATTGAAAAAAAATCAGAAATACTTCCCTTATTTTAATATTTTTCATTCTCAAAATTAAAAAAAGAAACCCAAACCCTTATCTCTTTCATTCCTCTCAACCCTCTCTCCTTCATCTCTCTCACTCAAACATTTTCTNCGTCATCTCTGCACTAGNCCCAACTAAAAAAAACACTCATTATTAAACAATTTACTTTTGTAAAGAGTTGAGTCATTGACATATTCACCTTCCGAAAAAAGTTTACACAAAGACTTATGANTATCCTTCATTTACATTCTAAGACTACTACATAACATTGCTTCCTGACCATTTAATTTTTTTTGGTAGAAATTCATTAACTTATTTTCCTTTACTAAAGAAAAAACAAATCAAAATACAATAAAATTCTCAACGATAAAATCAAANAATAAAAATTCTAAATCTTGAAATTTTATTTAAAATTATATAAAGAAAATATTAGGTGCTTTAATTTTTTTATTTATGTAAGTATTTTTTTTCTCTAACCATTTTATTTAATAATGAGTGTTTTTTTAGTTGGGGCTATTGCAGATATGACAGAGAAAATGTTTGAGTAAGAGAGAGATGAAGGAGAAAGGATTGAGAGGGATGAAGGAGATGAGTAAGGGTTTGGGGTTTCTTTTTTTAGTTTTGAGAATGAAAATTATTAAAGTAAGGCAAGTATTTCTGATTTTTTTTTCAATTGAGGCTAGAGTAAGGATGACAGAGAAAANAAAAGGTTGGAGTGAAAGAGATGAAAGAGAAAGGGTTGAGAGGGATGAGAGAGGTGGGTAAGGGTTTAGGGAGTTTCTTTTTTTATTTTTTAATTTTGAGAATGAAAATTATTAAAATACCCTTAACTTTAAAACTTAGAATTCATTATATAAGGGTATTTTTGTCTACTGAAACCCGGTACACATTACTAAAATGTACCAACTGAAAATCAGACGTACGCAAGTTAGCAAACCCCATATATATATATATGAGTTACATTAGATGTGGATTACGTACTGAGCTACAATTTGAAAGTATGAGTAGACTTAATTACTAACTTTAAAGTATTGCATTCATCTATTACTTTTGTCTCACTACAAGTTAAATAATTATGGGTTTAAGATTTTCACTTTTTCCGAAGATAATGATTAATAATTCTGCCTTGAAAAATTAGGTATGTGGTGTGCAAATGTTGTATCATTAACCTAATTATATGTCGAACAACCATCACTTATGCAGAATTAATTAGAAAGAGACATGAACAACAGAAGCTAGCTTTTCCATCATTCTCAGTATCATCATCACAACACTGTCATCACAGTTTAGAATTGAACAAGATTCTGGAAATGGTAGGGTCTATGAACACACTCCGACCATAGGAGGGGCCACCATTCCTCATTTCTGTCACAATTAATTCACTTTTACTTTTTTTTTTTTTTTCCCTCAGAGTCTGGAAGCTGTTTCATTACGTCAACACTGCTCACAAGCAGATTAATTTTTTTTGGAAAATGTATCTTTTAACAATTTTTAAATTTATAAAAAAAGCTTTATGATATTCAAGATAAGCTTCTTTCTGCATAAGAAAAAAGGAAAAAGGTTTGGTAACACTAAACTCAAACATTTTGGAAAAGAAAAAAAGTGCAAATACAAACATGTGATATGATGTAATAGAAAAAGAAAGATTGGGAGAATAATAAGTGTTAATGAATGGTTTAAGAGATAGATATAGTTATATATGACATCACTCTCAAGAAACTAAGGTGTAAAAAGTTTATATGAATTGAATTTTGGCATGTTTAAATTGGCGTTTGGTCTGAAGCATTAGTTCCTTCAGCATTTTGCACTTTGCCTCTGAGAGAAATTCAGAAATAGTGAAACTTGTTGCTGCAGAAATCTGATAAATAGACAGAAAGAAAAACCCTTTTGAGAGAGTTTTCCTTTTGTTGCATTCTTCACTCTTTGTTAATTGGTTGTGTCTCTATCGGTTGCTGGTAGAGGTGGCAGCACAGAGACTCTTTTCCTTTCCTTTCTTCTCTTCTCTTCTCTTCTCTTCTTAGTCTGCCATTTTTCCTCTCAAAGCTTTCCCACCAATTCAGCTCTCCCTGACAATGAGATCTATCTGATCTCACACTTTCTATTCTTTAAGAGAAAACAATCCAAACAATCCAATAATCCAACAACAACAACTATATATATATATATATATACTTCATCACTTGCTTTTTCTTTCCTTCACCATTTTCTACTTCCACTCTTCACCCTCACCTTTCTTCTGCCTCTTTCTTTCTCACCCTTTTCTTCTTACTACTAACTTGCTGCATACAAAATCTACTGTGTTATATATATATACATATATCAGTTTGGTTAACTTGCATCATATATATATGTATTCACTGTCAAAGGCCAATTCAATTTTCTGAGAAACTTTCTCATCTTTGGTGGAAGATTTTGTACTGCACCACTTGATCTGCTGCTTCCAAGAGAGAAATATAATCAAGGTAGATATTTTCATCTGTTGCTTGATCTGAGATCTTTCACACCCTCTTTCTGATTTCTGTTTTCTGTTTTCTCTTTCACCTTACTTCTTAATATATGGTGCACATACCTATGTATATTGCTTTATTGCTGTGCACATATACTTACATGTTTGTGCTGCAAATAGATACATGTTTTGCAGATTTAGAACTTCTGGTGTCTGTGGTTGAAGAAAAGACTGTGATTAATTCGTTTTTGAGTTTTGAATCTCCATTTTCTTTATGAGGGTTTGGGAGCATGGATTATGAATTAGTGGGAATCACAATGAGTGACAATCACTTGTGTGTTCTCTTATTGTGTAGTGGATCGTGCATGTCTATTGAGGCATGTCTGCTGACTATGTAGGCATTTCACATGCATGATAATCATGGCCATCCATGCTTTTTTCTACATCTATCTATATCTATCTGTATCTATATATTTCTATAACAAGAATCAAATTTGGATCACATGTTTTGTTGAACTCCACCAGTTCCAACATTTTCACATTCTTTATTAAATACTGTCATGGAGAAAAGTGCTACTCCCTACTCTCACCTTGTGAATTAGGGAATTTTTTTTTATAGACCCAACAATTATTCTATTCTTCTGTTTCTACTCTTTTATGTTAATTATTCCTAGACATCTCTGATTAGAAATAATGGTGTTCCTCATCTGTGTTGCATAATTTAACTTTTTTAGGCTAATCTTTTGCATAACTAGCTAGCTAGATTGTAATTGCACACAAGAAAATGAGGAAATATACTTTCATTTTATGCTAAGGAAACATTGATATATTTAAGCTTAGTTATCTCTAACTATTGTTACTAATCTTAGATATGCTTTCAAACAAAAAAAGAATATTTTATGAGATAAAAATGCAATATTTATTTTATGATGCATGTAAAAATTCTTTATGAAAGCAAGTGATATGAAAATATAATTTCTCAAAAGAAGACAACTGTAGGAGTAAAAAGTAAAACCTTATGTTAGAAAGATAAACGAAATTATGGAAAGAATTTTATTTTGTCATGTCCTTCATGCTGAATTAGGTTAAAAAATTATCCTCTGCATGCTTCCAGAAACCCTAATGTTGATCATTCAGTTTATCTGTCACATCTGTCATTAAGCTGCTAGCAGAGTCTAGATCTGCATAAAACTTATAAATTAGATGTTATGTTAAAATATTTCAAAGCAATTTTTAACTGGTTCTGACTTCTAATTATGGATCCTACAAAACTGTATTAGAAAGAAAACATTATTAGACAAAGATCAAGTTGAGAAATTAATAAACTTCGGAGTGCACTCTTTTTTATTCATATGCATTAGTTCTTAAGTAAGTGTCTACTATTGATCAATTTTATTAATGATTGGACTTAGAGGTTTTAAACCTTCTGCATGCATTTCTTACCCTTTGTTAGATTTATTTACTTAGAACAACACAAAAGCTTATGTTTAAAGATAGTAGAACACTATATATATCTGCATGATCAATTGTGTTGGCTTTTCATAAACATATACAATTTCTCTCGTGCCAATTGTTCTATTGTTTTTATGGTACTATATTTATAATCAACTTGCAGAAAATGTGGATTGAAAGCCAAGCATATACATGTATATACTTGGAGAAATTATATATATATATATATATATATATATATATATATATATATATATATATATATGTGTGTGTGTGTGTGTGTGTGTGTGTGATATTAATACAATGCATATAGAAGATTGGCTTACTTTTAACCCAAAATCTAGAGTGATTAGATATATGGATCTTTTCTATTACATGGTATTTAACTTTGTTATTTTTATCAAACATGAAACTTATACTTACATTTAAATTATTCTAAAATATATGTATTGTGTTCATGCAGGGATCAAAGTGAAAGAGGGAGAACATGAATAGTTTTTCTCATGTTCCTCCCGGTTTTAGGTTCCACCCCACTGATGAGGAACTTGTTGACTACTATCTGAGGAAGAAAGTTACCTCAAGAAGGATTGACCTAGATGTCATAAAAGATGTTGACCTATATAAAATTGAGCCATGGGATCTTCAAGGTAACAGTAAAATTGGATTGTGGAATTAAAACTTAACAAGAAAGTCACTGATAATTTGGTGTTTTGAAAATATGAAGAGCTTTGCAGAATAGGAACAGAAGAACAGAACGAATGGTACTTCTTTAGCCATAAAGATAAGAAGTATCCAACAGGAACTCGCACAAATAGAGCAACTGCAGCAGGGTTTTGGAAAGCAACTGGAAGAGACAAAGCTATCTATTCAAAGCATGACTTGATAGGAATGAGGAAAACCTTAGTCTTTTACAAAGGTCGAGCACCCAATGGACAAAAATCAGATTGGATCATGCACGAGTATCGACTTGAAACAGATGAAAATGGCACACCACAGGCAAGTTTCAGAAATTATTATATTCATATGACTAGAGAGAAAGAAGCTATTCTTCTCATGATTTAGTTTTGTTCAATAAAACTTAATCATGCATTGCTTCTTCTTTTTTCATTTTTCAGTTTATTTTTTATATGAGTTGGTGCATGTATCAGACAAAACTATTGCACTTGATTGCACATGTTGAGTGCTCATGTATGATGTCTGTATGTCATGCTTATTTCTTTTATAAGATTTCTTTAACTGGAATATATGTGTAGAAAACTTTATGATAAACATATAGGGTGTGATTGGATTCAAAATAGAAGTGCTTTCAAGAGTTTCTCTACTGAGAATACAAAGTTTTTTTTTTTTTCTCAAATAATAACAGACTCAACTTTTCCAACTTTATATCCAAAAACATTCATAAACTTCAAAAAAAGTTATTCTGAAATCACATTTCCAAAAGCACTTAAGTATGTGGATTTATGGAAGTAAGTATAATTATTCTGATACTGTGTTAGCTTTTGTAACTCTTAAGCCATAACTTTTTCTTGTTTTCTTGGTGACTTTGTAACTGAATGTAGTTTTTGTCTGATTTGAGTACAAAGATTTTTTATGATTGAATTGAAAAAAAAAAGGAATAAATCTGATATGGTTTAAAGCAGGAAGAAGGATGGGTTGTGTGTAGAGTATTCAAAAAGAGACTAACAACCATGCGTAAACTGAGTGAGCATGATTCTCCCTGTTGGTATGATGAGCAAGTCTCTTTCATGCAAGACATGGATTCACCAAAGCAAAGCTCTCAACCTAATAATTTGCCCTACCAGTTTCCATATCCATGCAAGAAAGAGCTAGATTTTCCATACCATTTGCCTCTCCAGCTTCCATTGGAGAATCAAAAACTGCTTCAATCTGCTGCCTCCAACTCAATCACACCATATGCTGTAGTAGAACAAAACCATGTCATGCATCAAGTTCAACACTCAATCATGCAGCAACAGAATTTTCAGGCAGTGTTTGGAAACAATGCCAATGAACAAGTGGCTGATTGGAGAGCTCTCGACAAGTATGTTGCTTCACAGCTCAGTCAGGAAGATGCACCCAAAGAGAACAGTTTCTCAAACACAGCCACCAACAACAACATGTTTCATGTGAAGAACAATAGCAGCATTGAACAGCTGGGAGACATGGACAAGGAGGAAATGATGCCTGAAAATGCTTCAACTTCAAACTCAAGCTGTCCAATTGACATGTGGAAATAGTGCTGCTTTAATTGATTTTGAGTTTATACTATTAATAGGGTACTATTAGTTAATATCAGAAAATCCAAAAAAAAAAAATTACAATTTCTTGTACATAATAAGTGAAATGAAATACATGACATTAAAGCTAGTGCATGTGAACTCTTTGGCTTCACCTCTTGCTAGCAGAAAGTTGAAATTTATTGGAATAGAAAAATAATCAGTAGAATATATGATCATATATCCCATGAGAGATAAGCTTTGCAGAATTTGTAGTTATTGTGTGGTTTAAGAAGATGGCTCTAGCCACTAAGATGATGTTATGTTTGTATTTTAAATTCAAATCAAATAGTTATAGAATAAATGAATATTCTTTATCTTTTTTTATGTTGGTAATATTAT
Organism: Vigna radiata var. radiata; assembly: GCF_000741045.1. Lineage (NCBI taxonomy): Eukaryota > Viridiplantae > Streptophyta > Magnoliopsida > Fabales > Fabaceae > Vigna > Vigna radiata. The sequence goes on along the minus strand of NC_028355.1, from coordinate 33,277,501 downwards.
TTTAAATTTTAACAACTTATTGATTATTTACCTTCTTTATTTGTATTTTATTTTGTCCTTGTCTCTAATAAGGAATAAATGTTTTTATTATTTAATGGGGAGTGTTGAAACCTAGTTCAAAGCGACAATTTTCTATAATTTTTTATTTTTTTAGGATTTATTGACAATTTATTTTTTAATTTAGAGTACTTACTTCATACAGCTAGAGTGAATTTTGATTTCATCATTCTTGTAATATAATAACGTAATTTTTGGAGAATTACCATGCCTAACTCTACCCATATCTTATTATTTCGTAGTATACTTTCTATTTTAGAATTGATTTAAAGGAAATTTTCAAATTGATTTTATCTGAAAAAAAAAATTATATTTCTTAAGTTTATTTAGCCAAGTACAACATTTTCCCTTGTATAAATAGATATCTACAATAAATCAAACAATTATTATTAAAAGATGGCGTTTTATATCAATTATTTATCAAAATTGTTGTAAAAAAGTGACCTATTCGCAACAATTATAAACTAAATCAATGTAGTACGTCCAACTTCTATAATATAGTCACACAAAAAAGTGTTATTTTATGGTGTATTTATTTACGTAAAAGTGAAAACCAATTATGATATATATATTTTTTACATTAATGAAGAACTGATCTCACAATTTTATATTTTTTACATCAATTAAAACTTTGAAAATAATAGATAAAAAACGAAATCACAAGAAAAGATGCATAATTTGGAAATATAACAGAATTTCTGATAGATATTAAATACGAAATATTTCAGTGAATTATTAATAATTTATCTTTACCTGAGCATGTGGTCACATCCTTGTACTGCGTGTTTCCTTTCCTTGGCAGCAAAGATAAAAGAAAAGGTATAATTATTAGTTACATTTGTTGGTCGAGTATCAAGCAACACTATTTTTTTTTTTAATACATCTTACTATAAGGGAAATTAAATAATAAGATAACCCATGTAATAAAATAGTTGAATGTACTACAAATTTACAGGATATATAATTATTTAAAAAAATTACCAATAATTTAAAAGATGGTGTAAAACTGTTGTGTTAGTAAGAATAATAAAATTTGGTAACACATGCTTTGCTGCCAAGTCTCGCAATATATACAAACAAGTGTTGTAATCATATGCTTTATATAAAATCTCTTGGAGGTTTACAAGGCAAGCAAAACATCAACCATACATTTTCTAAGCTTCAAACTACAACTTTGTTCTCTGCTTATTCATGTACCACCTAATCATGTAAGCAAATTATTAGAGCCATCATCAACATTATATATAAATCATATACTTATAACCTTGAAAGATTTATTATATGCATTGGATTATATTTAAGAGTAAGAAAATAGGTCAGTTTTACTCATTTAAACTTGATTTAACTTTGACTATAATAAAAAATAGATCAGATCATATTAGTTTGTTCTTTAATAAGAGTTAATTTTTATAATTCTACCTATTAAAATGTTGGTTTATTGGACTGGACAAGATTAATTATATCAGTATGCTGGGTTAAAGAAGTCATTCCGACCTATCTTTTATGATTAGATTAATTCATTGTGTTTGACCTTTTTTATCGTTCCTAACTATATTACTAAGTTAATATAAGGATCAAATCATTGTGAATATTTGACATGGAATGTAACGTAGCATTGTGAGGCATGAGTAAAATTACCATGACACATTTTAAATTCGTTTGACATATAAGACAAGAGTAAAATAGTTATAAAAGTGTAAAATAAAATATGTATTTTTTTAAGAAAAAAGAGAGTAAAAAGTAAGATAGGATACTGTAAAATAAATATAAAAATTTTATCTGTGTCAAAATATATTTTTCATCTTATATCAATCAAGGATCTTTAACTTTCACCAAAATCCTGTATCAAGTGTTGTTATTTTCATAATATTGTAGAGAATTTGGAGGACATTGTTGTGCCATTTGGAACATTCTTAGTTGGTGTTCCAAAAATTTTAATGTTAACGCATATGAAAAGAAAGAGAATTGAATCACTCGATTTGTTACATTATCATGACAAAGAATAAAGAAAAGCATGGGTGAAAGATACGTAAATTAATTTTAATTGAATTTAAAAATCAATTCATATTAATAAATCTTCATCTACTATTTATAGTGTGGTTGGTCTTATAAATTATGTCTTAAAATGTTTGTATAAAATTAAAATTATTTGAGAATTCATAACACTGTCCATAACACAAACGAAAATGCTATAATATATTTTCTTGTTGTTGTTTATTTTTTATAAAAAGAAACTATACCCATAATCAAAATAAAATATAATTATATAAATTATTAGATTGATTAAATCTATATTTTATATAAGTTTATTAATAATGTAATAAATTATACTTCATCTATTACTTAATATGCTTTTAATAATTTTTTAATTTTTTTTCTAATAATACCTTTTTTTATCATTTTAATGTTCTTTTCTATAGTGAATATCACTTATCTTTATTTTTCTGCAATAAATATCTCTTTTTTTTTCATACAATATCGGTTTATAACAAACTAACAATTTTTTCCATCCACTAAAAAATATCCTAAATTTGATTTCCCCATTGAAATGAAAATAAATTTCTTTTCATGATTGTAATATGAAAATGTTATTTGAGATATTACAGAAAGACTTTTACGTTCCAATAAATAATTAGTTTACCAAAAGATTATATTTATATTATTGAATTAATACATTCAAGCACAGAATTATAGATCATAAAAGAAATACTTTAATTCTGTTGAAATTCTTGAAAGGTAATATAATTTTCAACTTAAAAAAGAAATTGAAAGAAATCAAGAATTAAAAATTAAGAGAGTGGGTAGTAATTATGGTGAGCAATAAATGAAGGTGCATTGGGAAATGCAGCTATAAGGACATTCAAATTTTCAACATAGTTGTTGAGCCACAAGGAGACAAAGACAAAATGAATGAACAATTATGAAACTGTTCCATGATATATGTATGCACTTGTAACCATGTCCTAGGTGGACCTCTAAGAATGCTTGTTACATTCAACTATATATATATATATATATATATATATATATATATATATATATATATATATATATATATATATATATAAATTATTTATCCGTAACTAATTATTTATTAAAAATAGTTATAGCAAAAATGAACAAAAGCCTGATACAGAATTATACAATGATCAATCTGTTTAATTCCAACAAAGCCTCAAATCTACTTCATGTTGTCATGTGATAAAATGTCTCATTAAGAAAATACATTTTGTAAACAAAGAATTAAAATGCACCCAAATTTGAGTACACTGGATGACAGAATTATATAGCATGGATTGAAATTTGAAACTGACAAAATCCAAGTAGCCTTGAAATGAGCTTTTGGTGATAACCATCTAAACAAAGAAAATGTGTATAAAGCATGACTTAAGCTAAACAAAAACATTTGAACTTTCTTTAGACAAGAAATTAGTAATCCTCCATCCTTTTCACAATTCTATAGCTACATGTTGGGAATTATAAAAATGTCAACAGAGCATAAGAACAGAATCTTAGCTAGCTTGGATGAGAAAAATCACAGCAGAAAAAATTCCCAGAAGCACTGTGAAAAGGTTCAAGCTATGCCCCAAAGTAGAAGCTGCAGAAAATTTAGAATTGGACCTGCAGGTAAAGACAAAGTACATTTAAGAAGAGAAGACAAAAGGTAGTAAAAGAATGTCAATGCAGCATGAGAAATATGGTGTACTTCTGCTTGTACTTGAGGGCACCACAATATAGAACATTATCTGGTGCAGCCATCTCAGTATCACCATTTTCTTCTGGATTGATTATCCTAAGATAGGTTTCTTGGCCTAGGTACCACCTGTCCAGGTTTTCTGCTCTCAGGTTCCATGATCCAACGTTGTCAAGGGATATCAGGATCGCTGTCCATCCTCCAGGAAAAACCTGTCCAATGCCAACAAAGAACCATTAACATAGAATTCATTCTCCGTATGAAAAACTTGAAACATTTAACACTTCCAAAATGCAACTTATTGATTAGATATACAATTATATTATCACTCTCTTACAAAGTATTATAAGCATTAAAGCTTCTAGTTTTCATGAGCATTGGAAAAATACATGAAAAACAACTTCACTGTAGAAATAGTCCAATCCCATCATATCACCCTTTTACATTTACAGTGGCAATTTCTTACCTGAGTTGTGCAGCGAGATATTGCATCCCACTTGTTATAAGAACCTCTAGAATTGTCTGTCCAATCACCGTAGTCCATCCTTGATTCAACAAAAAATGTTATGAACTGTGACCACAGACAATATTGTGTACTTCAAGAACAAAAGGAAGGAAAAGAGATTCTCACCCAACTACAAAAAAGGAGTAGCCATCCAGATGAAAGTTTTGAATAGAGGAGTCATTGTTTTGCAATATAACCTCAATGAAGCCCTTGTACGTAGCATTGATAATTGATCTGTCAATTTTTGGTGTTCTGTTCATTGGCTTGCTGGGAAAATCAAGTTTATATATTCCTCTTAAGTCATTTTTGTCAGCAAGCCGGAATGGAAGGTCAGGCTTGAGAAATGAGATTCCATTAATAGCTGCCCGATTTGTACCATTAATCGGCACCAGTGACGTAACCTTTAACACATAAGTATCAGTTATATTGATGGAGCCATACCGAAAGGATCCTTGAGGGTTTGGACGAGCACCACTGGCAGATGTATTTTGCCTGCTCAACAGAACATGAAAGATTCAGTTCATACACAACTGTGTGAAAACATAAATAATAAACAAAATACAGAAACTGTTGTTTATGTCCTTTAAACTTGTCATAATCTTTCATAAAAATGTTTTAGTAGTGGAAGAATTTGATGACACGTTAGCCTCATTGACAATGACTATCACGATCAATTTTCAATCCGTTTGCTGAGGAATCAGTTCATTTAGATTGAATACAATATAACAGAATGAAATGTGTTTACTTTATATGGAATATCAGATGAACCAAAGGACAAATAGATCAAAGGATAACGCAATATTAGCTGCATTCACTGTGATTAAATTCTCTATGATATCAAATTCTGAATGACAAACCTGACACTTCTTGCTTGGTTCATCGAAGCAGTCTTGTCATAAAAATCATCTGGTGGGGGAGGCAGAGGACCGCTTGCTGGACCCTTGGAATTTGAATAGTGTAAAATTGCAACACCAGTAACTTTCTGCCACAAAGACTCATTCACAAACCTGGCACTCGCAACAATATAGTAGTCCGTACTTGCATTCTGGTCAGTAGAAAGCAGAAAAGAGTAAGACTGGCCAGCATGAATATCGAAATTGGTAAAATTTGATTGAGTTGTGTAATGCCCCTCTGTCTCCACCAACAGTAGATTATGATTTTGAATTCGGAAATTCAAAGAAGTTGAGATCCCCACATTGTGGACACGAATTCGGTAAGTCTTGCCTGCCATGTACATTTGCACTTTCAGTCAATACTCAAACGTTCCACTACTATGAAGATAATTTCTAGATGAAAAAGCAATGGTAACATTTAAAGGGGAAAAATAACTTGAAATGGATTTTAAGAAACACGCGAAGCCAGCAAAGGCCGATCTATATTACCATGCTATACCACAGCATTAATCACAATAGCCTCCAAAGTCATTAGTAGATGCAATATGGCTATCTTCCTGTGCTAAACTACTACAGTACAGTATAAGAAAAAGGAAGCAAAAACATACATTTCCTGTGCTAACAGAAATCATTCAGCAATCAAAAACAGGAAATGGTCATACATATTAACGTATTATCCTATTGAGACCGTGCAAATAATGTTACAAAGAGGACAGAATTGTAAGTAAACAATGTAACAGGTGGAAGCAATGGAAGACCAAATTCTCCAATAGTAAGTATACATTAAAAGGAAATGGTTAAGATGACAAATGCAAACTGAAAAGGTCTTGAAAATAAGGAGAGAGAGAGAGAGAGAGAGAGAGAGAGAGAGAGAGAGAGAGAGAGAGAAGGTCACAGGTTTCAATGGTGACCTTAATGATACCTTTGAGGTTAAATATAAAAGCTCATTCACTAAATAGAAGGGAAGATTAAATTACCTGGATCAACTGTGATTTTTTCATAATCAATACCACTAGGAACAAGAGTAGTGTTGTACTGGAAGGGTCCCTTCCCATTAATGAGAACACCATCTGGTATCCCTAGGTCTTTTCCACCATCAAGTGTTGCTCTAAGGGCCTACACTTTCAAAAAGAATGCATAATAGGAATTGGAAAAATAATTACAACGCACTCCATCTCCCGTATACAGAAAAGAAACATTTAGCATAAGCCAATGACTAACCGTGTGGTTCTGAGTATACCAATCACCAATGATAATGAAAATATCTCCATCTGGCTGTGCAAAAGGAATTGGGATGACTTCCCTATTATTGATAACAAAGGGACCAAAGCCACCAGAGGCTCTTTGGAAATTAAGAGAAGGGAAGTAAAAGAAACTTCCAATTTGATCCTTGACTTGGAATTGGTACGTCCAATTCCATTTGGAAGGAATTGGACAATTTGTGCCAAGGACTCCATCTTGCCATGAATTTCGCCGCATTTGAACCCCCGGCCTACCATAATCATCAGTCACAAATTTGTCGAATTATAAAGCACACAGATGATAAAGAAAGTGAAAAGTAACATAATATAACACTGGAACCAACCATGTCATCAGAAGTTCTTCATCCAATCCATTGTACACATTCACAATTACATGGTTATTGGTTGTAACATTGATGAGAGGTCCGGGAAACTTCCCGTCGATAGCTATGACCTGTGATCATATTTTTCCAACACTGAAATCAGCCAAATTTTTATCTAAATATTATACTTGAAGTAAAATTAACTAAAGCAAAAGGGAAATATGTGTTTTAGGCTCCTCAGTTTCCGGTCAAAAATGGTCTTATTCCTAATACGTAAAAAGAATGATTTTGGTCCTTGTACATTTGACATTTGGTCAATTCCAATCTCACTGACAAAGTTCTGGCAAGGAAAATTCATCAACTATAAAAGACACAACCAAAATCTTAGTTTTCAAATTATAGGGAACTCTAACAAATTTTGACTGGAAAATTGAGAGCCCTAGAATATATTTTACCCTGAATAAAATTACCAAAAAAATTAACTTAGATGAAATGAAATAGGAAATTGAAGAACTGAATGGAAAGGACAAAATAATAGAAAAGTAAAAACTGGGAAAGAGAGACTCAGAAACCGTGTGTAAAATCTCACAAATCTCAACAAAAATCCCTCAAGGGCCATACCTCAACCCTGCCACCAGCTTCAATATTCACTCATATGGTGTAAAGCACGTATTCCATCAAGATACTAGTTTGTTTAATCTTTACTATTTCAAACAGGGGACTTTTGCATGAAAGAAAAACAGAAGTAAAACCAAAAATAAAAGAAAAAGAAAAAAGGTTTACAAAACAGAGACTAAGTTTGACCCATTTTCAAGTTTAGCAGAAGCCCAATTCCATACACTGGTTTCACGTTTAAAGAATACTAACACACACATGAAAACGTAAGCTGAAAAGAGATCGTAATTAAACAAGTAAACGCGTACGATTGATAAATAGTAGAAAAAGAAAACAAGAGCAACCCAAAAGAACCCTTCTAAGAAAAGAAGTGGGTTCGATGATTTGCAGTGACCCAGATGAAAAAGCAACGCAATTTCAATGGGAAAGAAAGAGCAGAAGGAAGAAGGAACCTGTTGAGGAACACCCAGAGGGGAAACAGTGGTGTAGGAGACGCGAAGTTCAGTGTAAACCGTTGGGTCGCCACCAAAACAGAGTCTTGAAAGCAGAGCAATGTGCACCAACAGAGTGAAGGCAGAGAGAACCATCTTCATGATGTGTTTTCCAAAGTGTGTGCGCAAAACACCAGACGTTACCAATGGAAAATTATAGCTACGGATTTATATAGCATCATATGATTGTGAAAGTTTCTGCGTTTCTACAAAATCAGAGAGAGAGAGAGAGAGAGAGAGAGAGAAAGAAGAAACGGCTATTTGCATATTTCTAACGCCTGACTTGTAATAAGGGAAAAAAGAAATAATAATAATAATAATAGAAATAAAAATAATAAAATTATATTTCAAAAAGATAGTGCTACTATTGGGTGGACTTTAATTAATTAATTTTTGACCAGTCTGTTGATTTCCTTTTGAAAACATAAATTCAAAAACCTATATTAATACTTTGGTCTCTTCAATTTCTATTACTAATTTTCATGTACAGAGAATTTGCAATCTTGATTTGATCTTCAATTTTATATGTTTAATTTAATTTTTATTAACTATTTTGATGTCTCTGAGCATATGAGTCTTGTAAAATCTGAGCTGATATGGCATAAATAAAATAAGACTCACATAAAAATAAATAAAAAAATTATTTTGAAAATACATATTTATAGCAATAATTAAAGAAATATTAAAAAGAGTGTGAAATTTTAAAATTCATTAAATTTAAATTAAGACAATAACGACTGTGAAATTAAGATATTTTAAATAATTAATTTATAATATTGGTTTAATCTTCAATACTATATGCTTTTATTTTGGTTTAATGAAATAGAGCTGTAATACAATTATTTAAGGTAATATGTTTGTAGTATTCTTTATATTATTCATTATTCTTTTATCATAAATAATTTGAATCAATACTTAATTAAAAAGTTGAACTGAAATTATTGAAAGATTAAACTTACCATGAAAAACTAAAATATAAAATTAAATGTTAAAAGACGAAACTCTTAAAACTTTTTTCATGTTTTTAATAATTATTGTACATTAGATTCTTATTTCCAAACTTTGTGTGTAATTTTTATTTCTACTTTTTTTATTAATTATTCATGTAACGATTTAAAAATATAAAACTATTATGAAGAATAATGATTTCACTTTCACTTAAGAAATCTTATTAATCTACACAGCAATCAAAGAATTTCCAACCATGAATTATTTTAACAAAACAAGGAAAGAATTTTTTTTATTAAACAAATTTAGCATTCTATATAAAGTTAAAAATATCTCAATAAATCTCTCTGATTCCCTTCCTAATTTTATTAAAAATAGTATTCGTAATAAAATATTGCACTATTTTATTTTATTTCTTGTCTTTTAGAAAATATTTAGGATACAATTTTTTTAAAATATTTTATTTAGAATATTTATTGTCTTTTAAATTGAATATCAAATTTCATAGATTAAAATGATTTTTTTTTTCAAAATTAGTTTGAATACTCAATTTCTTGAAGGACTAAAATTGTATTTCTTAAAATAAGATATTTTAAAATAATTTTTTAAACTAGAAAAGAACACAAAAAATATTTCAAAATTTAAAGGTTAAAAAACATAATTAAACCTAAAATTCGTCATGGTTTTTAGTAACTAATTAATTGAGGTCATTCATACTTAATTCCTATTTGAAAACATTAAGTTCAAATTCTACAAATGGAAAACATCCATCCATAAAGTGGAATAATTTAAAGACATAATAAGAAAACAGCCAAAAATCTAATTGAAAATTAAAATTCATCTGTAATAAATCAATTTGAATAGTTGATAAAATAGATTAAGTCAAATTAAAAAATAATAATGATTAAATAATATAAAAAGGTACTTTTAATCTAATGTATTTGGTATTCGATGGAATTAGTTTACAGTAAACACGTGTGAATTAATTTATTAGGTTAAATATGTTTTTAACTTTTAAATTTTTACATAAAATTAAAGTTTATTTATAAAATTTTGATATATTTTTTTCTTCAAGTTTTAATAAATAAATATAATCATTTATTAATATTTAAACTATTTATATTATTGTGTACGTTTTCACTTTTATAAAGTATATTTTTTCAAATATAAATATTTTTTTGTTAAAAACCTTAGGAGAGAAAATGACAATAAATCACTTCTTAAAAATATTATTTATTAATTTAAAAAACTACATTTTTTTACGGAATAAATAATTTATTTTTTTACATATAACCTCCATATTTACAACGTACTTTCTATTTTTTTTTAATTTAATTTTGACACGAATTATTATTTGTCATTGAAAATAATAACTAATAAGCTTAAGCATCAGTTCCTTTGACCCAACATCATCGATATAGTGAGATTTGAATTTAATATTTTAAAATTTATATCTAATTATTTAATTTATTGAGTTGGTTAAATTACAAATTAATTTGAATGAGTTATCAGGATTCTGGATCTATATTAAAGAAAATTATTTTGAATAAATAAAATGAATATAATAAATCTTTGGCCTAACAAAAATTACGTATGATTTTAATAATTATTATTACGACGAATTACGTTTCTATATACATTACTATTAAATTTTAGCAAAAAGTTATCATAATAATAAAATAAAATCCAAAATTATTTACAAATTTATAAATGTTAAAACACCATTTTCACATTGAATCATATATACATAAAAGTTTAGTTTATTATTTAAATTCATAAAATTCTAATTTATTATTTGAATTCGATACAGCTATTCGTTTTATTCTATTTTATTTATATAATTTTATTTATTCACCTAATCCAATCCAAACATGTGTTTAAACTTACCTTAAAACTCAGGTCAAACGATTAAGATATTCAAATTGTATATGGTATTTATGTTTTTAATATAATTTATATATAATCAGTATTAAATGTTTTACTTGTTAAACACGCAGTGGATTATTTAATCTGATTTATTTAAGGTGGTTTGATAATGATGTATTGATTGATGAAGTACGAGCATTGATTGACGGTATTGGATAAACTTGAGACTTGTTATTTTCAGTAATTCTAATCTTTCATGTTAAATATGTAATTCAATTCATACAAAATTATCAATTTAATTATCCATTTCAACTATTAAATAAATAAATAATTTATTGAACATACATTCAGTTTTCTTTCAGACCGTTTGAGTTTGGAAGGAACTATAAAGATGTAGAATTTCAATATATATATATATCCAATTTGATGATTTTGCTGTTATAACTCAAAATTTACTTATATAATTATGTTATTCTAATATAAGAGTTTCTATATCTACAACAAGAATCATTTGATACTGTAATGTGAGGGGTAAGGCGGACGGCCGAGTAAGAGTTGGGACGACCGCCACACCAAAACCTGAAGAAACAATAAGGAACCCGGTTGTGGCGGTCGGGACCAGTCTTTGAAGAAATTCTGAGAGACGAAATGTATGACCTAAGAGAACAGCCAAGGCCCCAAGTTAGGACGGTCGACACGATTCGGCCCAAGGAAACACCCTGGTGGGGTCCGGCCTAGGCGGCTGGACGTAACCTCAGATCTTGAAGAATTCTCATGAAGCCTCGCCAGCGCGAGTTCTCCAAAAAACCTGCGACGAAACGTATGACCAAGGCGGCGAACCTCACTTTGCCGTAGCGTCTGCATGACTGTCAACAATCATAGCCGGTCACGACGGCCGACAAGGTTCACAAGCTAAGGTATCAAGCATTCGAGATTAAGGTAAAGCTAAATTAATCTTAACAGGCCTGTGATTGGGCCTTGATTAAGTTTCCACTAATCATTGACCCATAAGAAAAACTATAAATAGGAATCGAAGGTAAGAGGTAGGGACACATTGAATGCACATTTATTTCTCTCTTTCTCTCTCTATCTCTACCTTTATAGAGTAATTGATTAATATTAAATTTATAACTAAGGATATAATTGTTACGTTAAAATTATATAGATATCCTAAAATAATATTTTGATTTTATGAGGATGCAAATTATAATTATTTATATATGAATGTGATTAACAACAATTATAATTTGGATTATGATTCTAATTGTAGAAAGATAAACACACTACTATATTAGGGTTTTGTTTTCTCTGTATTTCATTTAGAGATATAATAAGAGTAATCTTTAAAACTCTTTACATTTAGAAGATGACGTACTCGTCGTTAATTTCATCACCTACATAATTTTTAATAACAAACTCATATACATTTACAATCATTTTTGAATTAGATTATGAATTCATTAAAATTAAACATATAATTGTACTATACATTTTGAATCAATACAAGTAAAAGCATGTATTAGATGTAGTTTCCTTTATTTCCTTTACTAAACCTTTTTAATATAGATGCAGTTTAGTTATTATTTTTGAAAAATTTAAATTTTTATTTGAAAAAATATAAAAAGTATTTAAAATTATAGAAAGTTTGTTTAGAAAAAAAAATATAAAAATAGAAAATATTGTGATTGGTACAAAAATCTCTCCCTTGGTATTCCCATGGAATAAAGGTGAATTAAACAATGGATTCAGACAATGTTTACAATCTCGTACATGAATAAACGTGTTCTTTTGTCTCGAAAAACTGAAAGGCTGTTTATGTCTCGGCATTAATGAAAAAAAAACTAAAATTTAATCCAATTTGAATTTTATATTTTTCATTTGAAGAATGTAGTTGTTTCTAGAAAGATACAATTGACCATATTATAATATTTGTTTAAATATCTTTTTGTTGCTGAGTTATGAGTGGATGTTAAGTTTAGTTCCGCTTTTAAAAATATAAATCTTTAATTCCTAAGTTATAAAAAATGTATCAAATGAGTTCTTTTTTGATGTTCATGGTCAAAGTACAAAGAGCAATATAAAGTGTTGTTATTATTAAAAAACAAATCAAAGCAATCTAAAGATGTAACAGTTGTTAAAAAACAATCAAAAACAGTATTTCAAGTTAAAAAATGACTCATTTGATACATTTTTTATAACTTAGGAACCAAAAATTTATATTTTTAAAAACAAGGACTAAAGTGAGCTTATAACTTAGAGACCAAAAAGTAGTTTAAACGTATAATATTCCACAACATCCTTTTAGTTACATTAAATATGTGTCAGATCGTGGCACTTCTCTTTACAACATTCAGGAAATCCTTATTACAGTTATTATTATTTTGGTATATTTTATAATTTGCCATTACTTAAAGTTATTATTATTATTGTTTTAGTATATTTAACAGTTTTATATTATTTAGAAATTAAGATTAAGATGTGTTTGGCGATGGTCTAATAATAATTTATTATTAAAATCTTGATAATTTTATTATATTGTTTAAATGATTATTAAATGTCTTTAATAAATATATTTCTTATTCAAATCATAGGCATTAACGAAATGGGTTTCACTATCATGGAGCAATAACATCTCAATCAAAATCATTAATCAATGAAAACAAAGAGTGGTGTTAATAGGCTACCATGTTATCATCATAAATCTTGGTTTGTTGAAATTCTTTCTAGTAAAAAGTTACTCTCCAATAATGGATTTTATCCATAAAAAAAAAAATACACCAATCTTACTTCTTAAAAACTATGTTTCAATAAAAGTAAATCAAATGAAATTTAATTGATTTAATGTTAGGTAAGTATTCATGAAGAATGAGATTTATTTATTTAAACAATGGACAAATGATGTTTTAATATTTGTTCTACATGTACAGGGTGCAAAAGTAAGGTAGGAGAGTCGTACGTAAGTAAGTTGAAATATGGTTGGCCCAAAGTAGAAGCCCGTTAATAAAGCTTTGGTTAGAAATTACTTTCTGCACCTCTTGTTTTGTTTCTGCACCTCCATGGTAGTATGCCAAATTTTAGAGCTGCATAGCTTAAAATCTCTAGCACTATCATTGCTGGTTGATACACAATGAAGGTATAAGCATTAGATTTTTGCCTATCAAAGCAACAGCTAATGTCCTTCAGGCTTAAATTTCATACTCCTCCTGCGACATCTCTCAAACTTTGTGCCATGCTTATGAATACATTACTGAGCTCTATAATTTGAATCCGATCTGTTATTGTACAGCTCAAGCTCTAGCCAGCTACATCCCGCAACTTTCTTCACTCCAGTGCCTCTTATAGTCTTCCGAATCTTATTAGCATCATCCCATCGTTGAGAACTGGCATACATGTTAGACAGCAAAGCAAGAGTACCAACACCAACCCTTTTCCCCCTTAGATGTCCCTTTATCCATTCAGACATCTTTTCATTACCATGGATTTTGCAAGCTCGTAGAAGAGCTCCCCAAATAGGCCATTCAGCTTCAACAGGCATGCTTCTAAGGAAAGCCTCAGCTTCATCAAACAAGCCAGCACGTCCATACATATCCACAACACAACCATAATGCCTCATCTGTGGCACAATTCCATAAAAATCTTTCATTGCTTTGAAAAACATAACCCCTTCACTCACCAACCCCGCATGGCTACATGCAGATAACACCCCAATAAAAGTAACATCATCAGGCTCAACCCCTTCAACCAACATGCGGCAAAATAGCTCTAACGTTCTTTTCCCATAACCGTTCATGGCAAGCCCAGAGATAACAGTGCCCCACGAGATTATATCCTTGTGCTCAATCATGTCAAAAACCCTAAGCCCCACTTGCATGTCTCCACACTTCACATACATGTTGAGCAAAGCATTCCCAATGTTTCCATCAACCACAAGGTCTTGTCGTGAGTCAATATACGAATGCACCCACTGCCCCAAACTCAATGCTCCAATAGAGGCACACGCTGATAAAACAGTTACTACAGTTGCCTCGTTTGGTTCAGCTTCTGCACTCTGCACCATTCGGTTAAACACACCAAAAGCCTCCTCGCAGTAACCACCACGCGCGTAACCCATCAACAGAGTGGTCCAAGTAATTACGTCCCTCACAGACATTTTATCAAACAGGTTCTTGGCATATTTCAACGACCCACTCTTTGCGTACAAGTCCAACACCGCGTTGTCAAAAACAACATTCACATTGGCAATCATCCTCACGCCGTAAGCGTGAACTGACTTGCCGAGCCTCAGAGTCTTAAGAGAAGAACACGCGCACAACGCGCCGACGAGGGTGGCTGCATTGGGTTCGACAATTCTGGGCTCCGAGTTCATTTCGGAAAAATGTTGAAGGGCTTGGGCCTCGAAGCCCGATTTGGCGAGGCCCGATATCAGTGAGGTCCATGAAACGACGTCGGGGGAGGGAATCGACCGGAAGAGGTTTGAGGCGGCGACGACGTCGTTGCGGGCGAGGTAGGAGTAGAGGAGCGAGTTCTGGATGAAGATATCGACGTAGTGACCGGATTTGATGAGCCGCGCGTGGATTTCGAGCGCCTTGGAGTGGGCGTGGTGGGAGGAGCAGGCCTTGAGGGCGTGGGTGAAGGTGTAGTGATTGTGCGAGAAAGGGTGTGAGAGCATTTGGTTGTAGAGATGAAAGAATGCATTTTTAGAATTTGTGAGACGTGATAGTAAAGGATTCAGCAATTGGGGATTAGGGTTTGTGAGGAGTTGTTGTTGTGCACAAATTGCTATTTGATTCAGATTCTGAGCCTTCATAGGTTGTGAACAAAGTGATCGATAGTTCAATCAAAATTCATTAACTTGATGAGCAATTGTTGATCTACATGTGTCAATAACAATACATAAATCATCATCATCATAATCATAATGAGAATGATATAAATAAACAGTCTTCACTGATTTTGATCAAAGGGAAAGGGTCGTATGAAAGCAGAGTTCAATTGCCAGATCTTTAAGGAGATCTTAATGTTTATGTCAGTTGCATTGTTGAATACAAATAATCTTGCAGCTCCATATATTGCTTCAGTTGGGTAAATTCTACTTGTGATCACAGTTCTCCCTCCTTGAGCAAAGCTCTCAATAATTGAATGGTCAACCTGATCAAATTGGAAAGTTAATTGTTACAAAAAAACTGTTTACTTAACTAAAACAAAATAAACATAATTTTTATTAAACTACATATGAACATGCATTCCCTATATGGAAGCAAAATCTAGAGAGAAAACCAACGATGAAAATTAAAATAGGTAATGTACAACCACACACCAAGTGAACTAGAAGTGCAATTCACACTTACCAATACCCTCATTGATAATTTTTCATCACTAAGGATTGGAACTTGGCTGCCATAAATTGGCTTTGCGACATCAGAAGCCTTTGATGATCTACATCACACCCAATAACTCATTACCATGTTTCTTCTTTAAAAAGAGAAAATCTGTATTACCAAGTGCAATTTCCTACCTTGTTTCATCAACACAGAAGAAAGTGGTAGTATTAGAAAGGCGAAAATAAATTGGGGTTTGTTCCGAAAGTGAGTCATCTGCTATTGCTAGAAGCCCAAATGGTCCAAAAGCACTTCTGTCGGCTGCACCACCCCTTCCACAACCTATGTTGCTCTCACCAATACTTTCGGAGTTCAACCATTCAATCTCAAATTCAGCAAATATGTCCAACTGGGATAAATAGTTGTTGATCAGTAAAATTACCGTGAGTGACAGTGCAACAAAAACAACTGAGTAAACTTCCATAATTCTACACACAAACCTGTGTCGCTAGGCTTATGTTTAGTGGCACAACAGAGCCAGGCTTAACCACCACTCCTTCAAATTCATCACTACTTAGTCTCAAGCTTTCTACTTCCTCCACTGGCCACAGAAGCAAATTACTCCCAGTCTTGTTATCAAACAACACTGTTCTTGGAATTGTCTAATAAAACAGAAAAGATGTACTTAAGCTTTATATTCACATAAAGTTATAAACTCAACCATGAAAAATAACAGCATTTCATCAAACACCTTCCATGTGCATTTCTAACTTGACCATCAAACTAGTTACATTACATCCTCTTACTCAATTTCAAATTGGGAAAATTTAACAGAAATGTCGCTAAACTAAAATCACAATTACAGTTGAAGAAGCAAAAAATAGAATTAAACATAAAAAGGCAAAATTGATACCTGAAGAGAAGCCCAACCCTTTCTTAAGTCATCACTTTCTATATCAGTTTCATTGACCCAACCCCATAGAATTCTCCTCTCGTTTTCTTTGTCATAGAAAGTCTTTGAAGCATAGTATCTCCCATAGTCCAAAAGCAACCCGATACCCACATCCTTAAGCGGGTTATCGGGTACCCATGTGTCGTTTTCAACAAAATAAGTTCCTAGTGCATAACTATCTACCCTTGCGTCATCCAAACTAGCTTTTAAGACGTGCTTAACATATGGCCCATTAACTGAAGTATCCAAACCCTTAGACCCGTTTATCGAAACCGGGTAAAAGTCTAAACATTCCCACATACCCGTACCCGGAACTGCATGCAAGTAGTGATCATTTTGCTCAAAGTTGATGAAATCAATGGTTGTGTAAACTAACGAAAGGCCCGTTTTTCCTTTCTTTGACCCAATTGCGACCCTCCATTTTTCATCCGGCCCGATCCAACCCGTGGTCGGGTCTCGGAAGTCCTTGGATCCGATCCCGGGCGGGGGCACTAAGATCGGGTTACCCGTGTACTTGACCCAATCGAGAAGAAGTGGATCAGATAGATTGGCAGGGTATGCAAGGTTTTGCACTTGCACATACTTATTGGTGTCACCCGTGTAAAGCATTAAGATTTTGCCATCTGGCAGAACCGTGGCAGATCCAGTCCATACACCGTTGATATCGTACCACTTGTTAGGAAGCATGGCAATGGGTAGATAGAGCCAATGAATCATGTCCCTTGATACTGCATGGCCCCATGTGATGTTCCCCCACACAGCTGAATCTGGATTATATTGGTAGAACAGATGGTACCATCCCATGTGAAACAATGGACCTGCAATCACAGGATAAAATCTCAAAATTTCAAACCCTAATAATTGGAAACATATATTGCTCATATGTTACAACATCTTCCATGCTATCAGTTTAAGATATTTACTTATATGGCACTAACTTTTTTTAACATTTTCATTATAATTACTATTTAAAATTAGAGATAAAAAGATTAAATTTAAAATTATATCAGTTTGATTATGAACATATTTCTTACATTCTTTATTACTTCAACAGATAAAAAAAATTATATTAAAAGTTAATAACTTTAACTATGCTAAAATAAATAAATAAATATATGTAATAAAATCCTAATAATTAGTTTTAGTTAATTATAGAAATATATTCTTTATTCACATTATGTAAATATTTTTCATTATTTAACTTAGAGGAATTAAATTTTATTCACTTAATGTAATTGAAATATTTAAGATATGTTTTTCATAATATTGTTCTTTACATTTTAACTAATTACTTACAATCTGTTACTTTAGTTGTTGAACATGAACTTAGAAACTACTTTTTTTACCACTAAGAAATTGGCTACTATTTTAGTGAAACATACATACTATTGTGCTATAAGTATAAACCAATTATCCTAAAGTATTTAAGTTTATTTTTTTAATTAAGTTATATTATATAATTTTCAATCAATGATCACTTAAACATGTTTCATTCAAGATAGATTTTTTCATATCTGAAAATCGTGATTCTTAATGATTATAAAAATTACGAAGATTAAGATTTATGATTCTCATAAATAACAAGAATGAGTTTGGTTGGTAAAAAAATTCCCAATAACATTATTATAAATTGTTTCGAAAAGAAATATTTGAAGAATGTACGAATCTAATGAAATATTCAATTTTTATATTTTTTGGTGTTAATATGGTTCATGTTAAATTTTATTGTCACTTTTATATAAAAATAAAATAAATAACAATATTTTTTCATAAATATTAATTATTTAATGTAAAGATTCATAAATTTGTATTTAGAAATTATATTAATTTAGAAATTATGAAACTTGATTATTTTAATATTAAAATTTTTAATATAAATAATTTTATTATAAATAAGTTCAATCATATCATCTATTTAAATTTTTTTTTCTAGAACTCTATATTCTCTTTTAACTTTCTAACCTATTTATTTATTTTGTTTGAAGATTTTCTATTTTCATCAAATCAGTTTTTCGGGCAGAGTAATTTAATTTTCTACTTTTTCCTTTAGTCTATTTTGTCTTTCTTCATATGCAAACTATCTATGATCACATTTTGATTGGAATCTTCTAGTAGATTCTATGTTTATTGCTAGTTATAATGGTGTATTATTTTTCTATTATTTGTAAGAATAAATTTAGTTTCCAATAATTTTAAAACGATTGTAGGATTTCTAGAACTATTTGATATAAGAGAAGATAATTACTTTGTTTTTAAGTTTTCTATGCTATGAGAATATGTGTTTGCATTTTTGGTTTGTTTGATATCGATAGAAGTACTAAAATTGTTTTTAAACTCATATATATATATATATATATATATATATATATATATTATTTTTTCATTATTCAATAAATATTTCTTCATATAAGATATCTACAAAGAATAAGAATAGCTTAGATAAAATTCTCATAAATATTTTAAGAAAAAATTTCTCTATAAAATCAAAATTAGTTTAAACAAAGGTTAATTTATTAAAAAATTATATTAGTTTTAAAATATGTTTTTTAGTTTATACATACGTTATTTTTTACCTGACTTATCTAAATTTCACCTATCTCTTTCTTAAAGACATTATTTTAACGTAGAAATATCATGCAAACAAATTTTATTTTTCCACAAAATCATTTCCTTTTTCCTTTTATACTCTAAAAACTTATAAAGTTCCAATTTACATTCTTAATAGCATACAATTTGTTATATTTTCTAGGTTTTATTTGTTTGTAAATAGGAATAATTAGAAAAATTAATTTAAAAAAAAATAAGAAGCATTAAATAGTAGTAGGTGAAGAAAATTTTGAGGTCAGAATGTGGATAAGAATTTATAGTTATGGACCAATGGGGACAGTTATCTATCAATTTATATAGTTTTACTTATATTATTTACCTATGGTAATAATATTTTCCAAACTTTTTTTTTAATAACTCACACAGTATGTTTAAGTGTTACTTAATAATGATTTATTTTAGCTTACACTATAAAATTATAATAAAAATAAATGTGATAAAATATATATTATAAAAGAAAAATGAACAGAAAATAAATTTGAGAAATAAAATCATACCGTCAGGATCTGGAGCCCATTGAAGCAAACATGATGAGCAGGAAACATGAACAGCAGTGGTTATGTAACAGTAACAGTAACATTAAAAGAAGCAAAGAAAAAAAAACAACAGAATTGGAATGAAAATGAAGGAAGAAAATATACAGACCGACCATTCATCCAGTTTTTTTGTGGCTGAAAATGAAAAGCTGTTCTTTGCCAAGAAAACATGGCGTTGGTCCAATTGTATGAAACTTTCTGGAAAAGGGTTGGATTGGATTTGGGAGAAACACCTTGAGCCAATCCTCTGGGGGAGATGTTAGAATCAAAAGGGCTGCTTTTCTCCAGTTTTTCTAAGTGGTTTTGGCTCTTGATCATGGTCAATGCAAGCAATGACAGAAGAAAAACAATGGAATAAAGCATCAAAAAGATACCCTTTGATGGTTTATCGCCATTTTTGTGTGGGTGATTAAGCAAAGGGGTGTGTGGTGGAGCATGATCAAGATTGGCCTCCATTGGAGAAGTTTGAAGCTTTTCAGAGTGAAAATGGTAGATGAAGAAAAAATGGGATTTTGCAGAGTGAAAATGGTAGATGAAGAGAAAATGGGTCACGCGGAAGTTGGATATAAGAATGGTGGTTCCAATAGATTGGAAAAGAGGACAACAATAAAAATAAATTGAATATATATATATATATATATATATATATATATATATATATTATATTTTATTTTCAAAATGTATGAGATATGGTGATTTTCTTGAATTAAAGACAATTAAGACTTTAATTTGTACATCCTTTCATTGTCAAGAGATATTGAAGAATTTGTGGAGGACATTTGAAAATCTATAAGTAGAATACTTCTTTATTTTGTTGTTGTAATTTAAATTCTTCTCTAATTGTTTTTGTCTTGTTGTATTCATATTGATTATTATATTTTTACAGGTCAATTTGATTTCATACTAAGGTTCTTTTAACAAATTTATAAAATTAATTTGATTTGAAAGGAAAAGTAAAAATATAGAAAATTAATGGGATGAAGTGTAAAATTAAATTTTTTGAAGTGTTGATAAAAAAAAATTCATTTTTTGTGAAATTAGACATATTTAATTTTGTTGTTAAAGAAGCATCTCACACAAATAGTATAATATCATTTAAGTGAGAAAGAGTAATTATAGAGAAACGAGATTGCTTAAACTATGTAGAATTAACTCTATATCTCAAATATTTTTAAATATTAACAATAAAAAAATGTAATTTAGTCTCTTAAGTTTTAACTAAAATAAAAAATAATAATAGATATACCGATAATGAAGAATAAAGTTATAAATTATTTTTTAAAAGTGATAAAAAGGAGGTTAGGTGAAGATGAAAACATCATAAGTTCAACTTTTTTACCTATTTTGAAATGTGGTACTAATGATTCAATTGTTAAATTAGATGAACTTTTAAGATTCTTCTAATTACAAGTGAGAAACTTCTTATTTAAATGCAAGAAAAATATCTTAAAATATAGAATATTTAATGAATCAAAGAGATTAAATTAAAAGAATTTATCTAAAATGAAGTTCATATCAAACATAATAATTTTTGTAATGAGAAACATAAAAAAAAAGAAATATATATGATTCAACTACGATGAGTTTAAGAATTTAAAAGAAACAAAGAACAATTCTTTAAACATATATGATTTCTTTGATACTTATAGATATACTAAATTGTGTGTTTATATTTGTTATATTAGTGACAATGATTCAATTTTAATATATTATTGTGACTTCAAAAAATTATTTTAACATTATCATTTTCATGTATATGAAGTTTAATCGTAATTTCAATATCCCTAAAGTAATCATCTATATATGGATATACTATTTTCATTTAGAGAGCCGCCTAATTATATAAATCCACCTATATAATAAGATTGCGCTCACCAAATATGAACTCGAGAGTAAATGTAAATTTAATTAATTGGATTTACTCAAAAGAATTAACTTAGTGGAATGACTTGGATGCAATAATGAGTTGAAAAAATGAAACATGGTTCATTTATGTATTTTATAATTATTCTTCTTAGTATTATTTATCTAAGATTGTTAATTCTAATTATATAATGAGTCCTATAGACAAATATTTCAAGTGAAGAGAGCATGTTTATGACATTATTGCCAATATTAAACAAGATGTATAAGAAATCACCTTTTGAGTCCAAACTTAACACTTATCTTTGTAATATTATGAATGACCTTAAGTAGATTTGAATTTTATTTTAATTATGTATTTGGTTTACTCTAGTAGTATATTCTTAAAGCAATAAATTGAAGTTAATCTGCAAATAAGCTTATCACAATTAAAGGGACAATTTGTGGAATAATTTAAGGAGAGAACAAAGAGTAAGGAAGTGGAACTATCAATTAATTATATAGTGGTAACCAAACTGATATATAAATATGTAATACAAATGATGATATCCAATCTACATGTTAAAAAAATTAACTTATGATAATCCTCTCAACAACAGAAAAAGAACAGAACAATTTCATATTGAATCCCCAATGAATGGTCAGGGACCATAACCAAATTTGAAGAAAGAATATGAAATAAATACAATAAAAACTTTTTAAGGGGGAACAAAAAAGCAAGCCCTCTCAGCAGATTCTCCTTGATCTTCCAAAATATATATATTATATTTCTCAGCCAGGGATTTACAGCTACTACACATTTTCCTTGAACAAAACAACTTGGTTGACAATGTTGTTGCTGTGGTCAGAGGTCTTCTGAGCTCAAATATGTTCTAGCAGACCTCTTTGAAAGTCTTCTAACAAACCCAAAATCGAAACAAAAAGACCGTCTCTAATATATATATATAGCATAGCGGAGTATGTTCTCCTCTATACACTTTGTAAGGCTTTTCAGCGAGCTTGAATGCTTGATTTCCATACAGCAAGTGATGTCAGAAATTCCATGACCTGAAGATACAACATTGGTTGGATTATGACATCAGAAAAGCTACATCGGTATAGAAAAACAAAGTTAGTTAGTTCTAGTTTCAATTTCATTGGCATCACCATAGTTTTGTGCAGTATAACCGATGCTGTCCGAACATACTATTGACAATAATCCAGATACCACTCAATTGTTTTAGCATATTCAAGTTTTATGAATAAAAGAAAGGAAAATGACATCAACACACACACACACTCTTTGTCAGTTGCTGAAGGAGTTCATCATCAGATTCAGATGCAGTCCAACGAAAGAAAAGGAAACGTACGAAGTAAATTAGAATGAAGAGAATTACCTCTGAGGGATCACGAAGAGAGTAAACTGCGTTGCTTTCTTTTGGGGAAGAGGACACTAAGATGCCACAACCTTTATTAGCTTCTCTCAAAACCTGTAAGAGTCATTTTGATATCAGTATTAAGGGAATCTACAAAAAGAGAAATTGAGAAACAAGCATAATAAGCGATTTATTACTATTACCTTAAAGGCATCTTCATCTGTTCTATCATCTCCAACATATATAGTTAGCACGTCATCGCGATTGCCGAGTCCTAAAAATAAGTCATGTATCATTTACTTGCATAACAAAATTCTGATCTTCA
Source organism: Vigna radiata var. radiata (assembly GCF_000741045.1). Lineage (NCBI taxonomy): Eukaryota > Viridiplantae > Streptophyta > Magnoliopsida > Fabales > Fabaceae > Vigna > Vigna radiata. Next base: position 33,253,912 of record NC_028355.1, on the reverse strand, counting down.
AAGAAAGTAGCCATTAGATAAAAACAATGAACTCACCAAGTGACTCAAGTAAAAATGTGACAGCTTTTCCCTTATCCCAGTCAATCACTGGCCGAACCTCTAAAACCTGAAAATTAGTAACTAAACATAGATTATTAAGAAGTACTTTTTTAAAAGTTATATCTCTTGAAAAATGAGTGAAAAAGTTGGGTCACGAAACAGTACCATCCGCCCATGAGTTAAACGCAAACGAGGATACCCCTTCAAAACATCATATACACGTTGTCCCACAACATGCCAATTCTGTACACCAAATGAAACAAATGAAGAGGAAATAAATGTTTACAATCATTATAAAGTATGGAGTGCGTGTTAGATTTCATATGAAATTGTGCAAAATCATGTTGAAATGTCATGAAACATAATTTTAAGGAAATGTTCACTTGCTTAGTTCCACGATCCACGTGGAAGAATTGATTACGGGTTGAGAAGAGAAGTCTTTGAGTTTAAGCAAAACTTGAAATAGTTTGAGTTGGATGAAAAAATTAAGTAAGCTTTATTAGTAACTTATTTTTAGAACAGAATCATCGATACATAGATGATCTCATTTTAAAATTAATTTCATTCGAACAAGCACAATATAAGTTGGTAAAAAGAGGAAATCATCCTAGGTAGAAAGATGCCCCATTCTTATGCTAAACAAAAAGGCATCAGAAATGAAGTTAATACCTCCTCATCTACATTCCGGTAATGTACAGATGCACAAAATTTATTGTTCTCAACTGTTGCTCCTTCAATGTCTTTTGTACACTCCTTGAGCAACCCAAGTACCTGTGCACACATGAAACCTTAGTTGATCAGCATACGACTTTCAATTACAGAAAAAAGATAGAAAAGAGTTTAATTGGATTGTATTTTTCAAATATACATGCCTCATTAATCATGGGCAGGAATTCAGCAGCAGGTTGGAATAAATTAAGTTCACCGAAACCCTGTAATTTTAAAAGAATAAAATTCAAATCGAGCTACATTAAAAGGTACTTCTTGACAGATAGTGTGAAGTAAGATACATATTCACAAACACATCAGGTAGAAACTTTGAAACAATTACCTGCTTATCAGAATCAGGGTGATCATCAGAAGTAGATTGTCTGGGAGGACCCATAATGTCCATCCCATGACTACCAGCATAATAGAGGTCACTTAATCCAACAAATTCATATACCTGAGCCAACAGGGTATAACATAAATGTTAAAGTCAAAAGTTAAAACTAATGATCGACAAGGAAACTTTTTATAATATGCAGATGTAAGTAAAAGTTAAAGAAAAAAAATTCGTTTCATAAAATTCTCCAACTACCTTGTCACGCCTTCTTCCACTGATTATTGCAGTTGGAAAATATTCCGCGACTTTTTTAACAGCAGCACGCATCTGAAGAAGTTTAAGGGTCAGACCAGCAAAGTAATAGCATCAGAAGAAAAAATCTAACTGAAACGTGGACAACAAATCAACAAAGAACATCACATACATTGTCTGACATAAACGCACAGTCAGGATTGTCCACAATGGGTGAAAGAGTCCCATCATAATCAAGAAATAATGCTATTCTCTTCCCTTTTGCACAGTTAGTAATTTGATCAAAGGATGCAAGTGCTGATGGAAACTTTAGCTGTGGAATTGAAAAGAAAAAGGGACCAAATGAAATTGCATAAACAAAACATTCCACAACTATTGAAAAAAAAAAAACTACAGAGGAAAGCATGCTATACCAGCCAGGTACTATAAGCAGCATCATGTGATCCAATTCCATGATTGAGATCCTTGGATACTTTATTGCGAGTAGGAGAAGAAGATTTCATGGCATCAAGCCAACCGCTAGAACGAAAATCATCAAGAATTCCTGTCTTCTTCCTTGGAATAGACAGAAAGGGACCGTGATGGGGAAAGGTTGCCCCTTTTGGAGAAGAGTAAGGTGACAAACCAGAAGACACACCCAGCCTTGACCTTGTCAAGGGTGCGGCATCAGTAAGGACTGGAGTAAGATTTGGCTTCAGCTCCATTGGATCCAGGTCTATGCACAATTTTCACAGAGCAGCAACAATGTAAGACCTTTTGAGGAGTATTCAGAACAAAATGAACCAATGTCTATAAGACTTCTACCACTTCAATCAACTCTTTTCTTGTCAATGCTTTTGAGTTAGCAATTGATCGACTGATGAGTTCCTATAGACAATGATCATGCAATTGATTAGCTTGAATTCATTGAATATCAAGTCACCGATTAATTGAAAACTTGAAAACATGACCTATAAACTACCAAAGACAAATAAACAAACAAAAAGGAAGACAGAAATAATTGTAGAAATAGAATTTCTCTTATCTTCTTGGTTAGAATTTGGTACCGTCACTCTCACTCACCATGGTGGTCCTGTTACAGACTCCAATAACCATCATTGCACAAAAACTTACATACCAACGTGGACGTGTCTTTTCAATGAAAACACTAAAAGAACAGTTCAAGAGTGATAAATTCATCACGGGTTGATGCCAACTTCACAATTTGACTTCTTTTATCCTTTCTTTTGTTTATCTTTTTACCCAGATCTCATATCCACAAGTGATATAACAAAACTAAAGAACATAAATGGCAATAATCTTTAACTTACAATGTGATTTTGTAAAATTAGGTTAAATTCAAAATGTCTTTCTCAAACAGTATCTGAGGAGATCCTAATATGAAATAGGTTAAAAATCTCACTTCGTTTATAATTATAACTAAAATAGGCTATTATACAAAATAGGACGCAAAACCTATTTTACAAACTTAAGTTTTATAAAATTAAGTTAGAGATTTTAATGACTTAGATTGCTAATTTTACCAAAATACCCTTACTGACACCAAATCTACTATTGGAAAATACATTACTACAGGCGCAAGAAGCAATTATTAGAGCAAAAACACGATCCCAAGAAGAAGAAGCAATTATCAGACAAAAACCCCGTAAAAGGCGAGCGTGAAAACAAACGACAACAACGCAGCAGCTTAATTAAAGTTTAAACAGTTACAAGGCAGACAAACCAGAATACATTTGTGGACAACAACTGAATCAGTCAATCATTCATGCAACGACCTCTCTGAATAAAACAATGATGCACTCATAAAAGAAAAAAGAAACGTTCTCGCAAATAAATAAATAAAACCAGTTGAAAAAGTTCAATAATACATCAAATAGTAACTATCAAAGCCCAAAGCATCACGAAAGAAAGAGAAAGATTCACTAGTCAAAAACTGTTACCGAACCATTGAATGTCAACATATTTACGCAATCCCCATTAAATAATAATTATAATCAAATGGTCAAAGTTCAGATTCTCAACTTGACTAGAAAAGTAAGATACACCTAATGGTTCACGGTAAAGAACACACTTCTCCGGAATCCAAAAATTTAATATGAACTCCTCAGCTCCGTCGGGCTTTTACCATGCGTGCGACCAAGAGCACCACGCTATTTGGTGAATAAGTTCTCTACTTTTTTATCCCAAAATATAGAAGAGGACATGTTAGGCGAAAAAGTGTCTAGATTCAAAGAACACTTGTAGAGGAATACACGTTTATTTCATTTCAAAAGCACAAATGAATATTAAAGTTGTCAAAAACAAGACATTGTTTTGTTCCACTTAACGAACCTTTTAGAGTTGGTTAAGTCTTCCCTCCAAAAGCAATTATATTAGGACTAAAGATCATAGCTCGAACTCAACTCCTTAACTGTTCAACCAGAAAAAGACGATCCATAATTTGATGTCCATTACTCTAAGTGTTAAAAAAGAAAGGTATAGAGCTCCAAATCACAACTGGTTAGATGAAAGGTTCCAAAACTACATACATTTATCTTACTCCAAAAAAGTAATTATACACTCCAAATCACTACCAGGTGGATGGAAAATTCTATTCGTCTCCATACCAATCCCACGAAATATGCCCTCTAGAAATTATCATATTAGACCCAAAGATTTGAGGACCATCCAAGTTAAGTCAAACACGCCATAATTCTTCAAACGTTAATGCATAGACACGCTGTGAATAGTATAAACGTAAACGTAACAGGAAATTCATGTCTGTTTTGGTGCCCCAAAATGTTGAAATTAGTCTTTGATTCAATCAACAAAACTTGGCGACAGAAAAAAAAAAAAAAAAAAAAAGACTTTTTCCTGTCAAATTCAGACAATTCACAATCCCGATGGCAGCACCCAAACCAAAAGAGGACAAAATAGTTTATTCGACAGACGATATCCGAAAAACGAGTTCAGAGGTAACAATGAAGAGGGAGATTCAGATCAAAATGCAAGCTGCAGATTAAACAGTGTTGAAACAGAAAAAAAAAAAAAAAAAAAGAGCGAAGAGTTAATGAATGTTACAGCATTACATGAAAGTGGTTGCGAATTTTATCGAAAAGAAACAAATCAACAGTTAAAAGCAGAAAAAAGAAAGTTTCCAATGTGAAATTTCATGAGAAGTTTCCTTTTGCAGTAATTCCCCAATTATAACGAAAACACAGAGAGGGAGAATGTACACGTGAGGGAGAAGATAGGTACCGTACTTTCTCCCTGAGAATGGAGAAAAAGAGAGAGTGTTGCAGTTTCACGAAAAGAGAAGAAAACGCTGAGAACAGAAAAGAGAATGCCTGTTTGTTACAATGAGGAAAGGAGCGAACCGGAGGGAGTATTTAAGCGCGTTGGTCCTCACCTAACGTGCGTTACAGAACCGCAGAGGCGCGGTCGTTGAATAAGGAAACCACTCGCCATTAAAATATTTTACATTTTCTGAGCTTTCGTTTACGCCCTCGGCGAGGCGCGTGATCACACGTGGTTTTGGCGTTGGCTCTGGGAATGCCGGGCCAATGGGGACACGCGTTTCAACCACGCTCTTCTGGTCGAAATAAAATAAACTTAAAAAAATAAAAAAGTATTTCAACGAAGAAGGTGAATGGAAAGTAACTCGTGACTAAATGTTCACATCTCTCTATTATATTTTTCCAAAATAAATAAAAAACTAATTTAACTTTAATATTTTATTAGAATGATCAATCTATTTATTAGAGATATTATCACGTTAATTAAATATAAAATTAAATTAAATATATATTATAATATAATATATAAAATGTAGCTTGAGCTATTGTTTTGGAGATTTTGAGTAGACCATGGGAATACCATTGAAGTAATCCTTGTATTTCTGAGTAACCTACGTTGCCCATGGTTTTCTTTGTCTTTTCTAGTGTCCTTTTTGAGCTATTATTACTCCATTAATGAGATGTTGTACTCTTCGAAAAAGTACATATTTCTATACTGTATTTAAAGGTTTATCCTTACTTTTTAATCTCATAGTTTTCTCAATTTTGTAATTTTAGTTTCTAAAAATAAATTATCGTAATCTACTATTAATATACCATCTCACTACTTATAGAAATATTGTTGTGTTTATAATATTAGATTAAATTATTTTAATCTAATTTTAACATGCCATATTATTAGTAGAGATATTAATGTGTTTTCAATTTTTAGCTTTTGCATATATAATTTCAATTATTTGTCTCTATACATCCAATTTTTAATTTATTTTAATTTCTATTATCTTGATTCATAGAAACTATAAAAAAATATTGAAAATATGATGTACAAAGAATAAAATAGATAACTAAACATTAAAAAAAAAGTATCCAACTACATGAAGCAAATGGGTAAATTAATCTATATTGTTGCAATTATTGAAGTTTCAATAATAAACATTAACATGTGTTAATAATAGCAAGTTATATTTAGAATGAAAATGTTTAGGGTTAACTTTTACTTTTTTAAGTAAAAAAACTGTTGTATTAAGCATTTTCATCAACTTATACAAACTGTTTTTTTTTATTATTATTTTGACCAAATTTTCCTTTTTTTAATCCTTCTATTTCCAAACGAATTTTTAAAATTTATTTGAAGCATTTAATTTACCAACTTTTCAATTTAATAAACCAATTTAGCTTTATTTTAGTCATATTTTTTTAAGGTACTCAATAACTTTAAGTTTTAGTTGACTTATAATCATCACGTATGTTTTAAGTATGAAATCGGGTCACTTCAAACACTTGCACGATTTGTTCTATGATATCTGTCGGATAATTATTCTTTTAGTTTTTGTTTTCACTTCATTGTCCGGAGATGTATTCATACGGGAGTTCAATGTAATGATATTAAATATACAGTAAATATGATCACCCGCCTATCTTTTACCTATATTTATAGTTTTTGACATGAACCTATCAATACGATACAACACATATATAGGATATCTTGAGATTTTCATCCATATATATCAATTCAATGGTTTTACAAATTTAAATAATATTTTGATTTCAATTAGTTGAGATAGTACGTGAATTATCATATTTTTAAAGCATAATTTCTTCTAAAAATTATTGTTATATTTTTTATTTTTAAAATATATATCAGAAAATAAAAAAAAATGGTATATTTTAGTAAGAAGCAAACTTTTAAACTTAAACACAAATATCCTTAATATAGGTTATAACTCATTATATATTATAATTTATAATTCTAATATTATATTAATAAATGAATTTTAAGTCTAATTCAATTTTACAAAATTAGTTCATAGGATAATATTTGAATTTTTTCATATATTTTAAATTAACTTTATCTTTAATTGATATAAGACTCGTAATATATTTTAATTAATTTTTACTTTAATTTTTAAGTTATAAAGAATTATTAAGTGTACCGAATAAATAATAACTGATAATTTAAAAAAAAAATTAAGGATAAATAATTTTAATTTTTGAAATAAAAATATATGTCAATTTGTTGTTGTGCTTAATGTATATACCACAACCACTTGTATAGAAGATATTGGCCAGGCTCAATGTTCTGTCACCTAAATTGAAGCACATGGCTCTATTGATCTCAGATTAGACCATGTTTTCATACTTAACTTTTGACTTTTTTGGTTAATTAGTGAATAAAGACATGTTAAGTCAAATTACAACGAATGGTGCATCATTTTTTTTTTATACATAGTTTAATATTATTAGGTTTTGTGTTAGCATGTGGCATTCTGTGAAAAGATTGTAAGAAGAGATGTGGTATTCTCCACATCAGATCTTTCTAATTTCTTACATTTCTAAGGAAATATCAGATATTAAAGTAATTAATTATTGATATTTTATAATTTAGAGGCTAATTAGTTAGAGTTATAATTTCAGGAACTATTTTATAGGAAAAATCAAACTCTGATTTAATAATGGTTTATAATATATTGTAACACATTGGGTGACAGTTAGATTAATCAGGATCTTGAAATATTAAATTACTGAAGTCACACAAAACGTTTTCACCATTAAATATATAATAACGAATTAATATAATTAACATCACTTCACATTACATCATACTACTGGATTAAATAAGTGTTTACATTTAAATAATTTTTTTTTAAAATTTTTTTAAGTGTCACATCTAACATTTAATAAGTATATATATATATATATATATATATATATATATATATATATATATATATAATAAGTTTTTTTTTTAAATATATTTTTCCTTTTGTATCAGAACAACCATAATTTGAATACAAAGTATGAGTACATATTTTATTAACTACAGTTTATCATTACAATATGACAAAAATGATGCCAAAATAAAATTCGAATTTCATAGTGGTTATAACTACACATCTTAACATGAATTACGTGAAACTAATAAGAGCTTTAAAATACTAATTATTTAATTAGTGATGTCCCACAACGTGTTTATAATTAAATATGTAATAATTATTATTAGACTTCTTCTATCACGTGGTAGTACCATATATTATTTTAATTCGTTCGTTAGCATATATTTCCCACCTCATGCTTATGCTACTTTTGTGTTAACCCAAAAACCTAAACTAAATTATACTTTATTTCTTGGGAAATCAAATTATTATAATATTTATATATATATAGTGAAGAGAAGACTCGTTATAAATTCTTTTACACTGAAATTCTACAAATAGAAGTAATGTCACTTTCATTTTATTAAAATTTATTAACTTTTTCTTAAAAGTAATAAATGACGAGTTAATTCATAAAAATGAAAAGTCTAATTTGTTCAATGAATTGTAAAAAGTTAAATAATTATGTTATTCACAAGTTGGTCAATGAAATTAACAATTTAATGTTACAAATGTTAATATTAAATTGGTTGAAATCAATACAATTTAATAACGAAAATAGTTTTACAAAACTTAAAAATAAAATATCATTGAGAATCTATTTTCCACATAATTGGTTTTGATGGTGTGAATCGATTCTCAAACTTGAGAATCGACACTTAATCGATTACGTTGCTATAGAATCGTTTATCTTCATCTGAAAATATCTCTCCATTGTCATCTTTTTTTTTAATCCAAAAAATCAACCTCGTGTGATATTCTCTAGATCTATAATTAGAAGCAAAACCTAAAGATTTCTTAGTTATTTTCACTTAAATTACAACCCTCTCAAACTATTATATGTTCAATGAGAGGTATCTTGATATTTTTTATACAATACACTTTTAAAAAAAAATGAATTATATTTTATTATTAAGAATGTAGTTTTCGTACTCATTGTCTGTCTTTGTAAATGTTGTCTAATATCGTCTTTGAAAAACATTTTAATAATTTATTTGTGTCTTTGTAACCATATTTTAAACCCGTGTGAATACTCCATCATTTAAATTATTTAGTTTTTTAAAATATAAATATAAGATTATTTTTGAAAACCTACATATAAGGAAATAATTATTATTTTAAAATATTTAGTAACGTATCAAATAAAATTGCATTAAAATTAAATAGAATGTTTTCCATCAAGATTCAAGTAAAACATGCAATAAAAACACGTGTTAAAGTTTTCACACACATATAAAAAAAAAATTCAGTAAAATAAAATATGATATTGTATTAATATTATAAATATTTATTATTATTTCTTTTCCTTTTCTATTCCCTTACCTTTACCTCCGACCATTCAATTCAATCAAACCATAAGATGGGAAGAGTAAGAGAAGATGTGCACAAATTCTTAACTTCAAACAACTTTAAATATTGTCGTTATTACTGTACACTAAAAAAGTTATAATACAATTGATAGTTACAATTTTTATAATAATAATAGTTATTTTAGAAACCATGACGGAAATATATTTTAATTAGCTTAGACATTTTTATACTAACGTATTTGAATTTGGCAATCTGAAATAAACTGTAAAATATTGTTTTCAGTATAATTAATGATATCTAATTTAAATAAACGAATTTTGCATTTATTAGTTCAAAAGAGAGGTAAAAGAAAATATATTTGATTTGTACTAAACAAAATTACCCTAGAATTGATAATATAAATTCAATAGTAACTATTATTATTATGATAAAAATTTTATATATTTATTATAATAAATTTATACTAGTATAAATTGACATATTATAACTACACATTAAATAGGTTATAACAAAATCAATCTAATGCAGAATACAAATATAATTTTGTAAATAAAAGAAAGTATATTAGATCATTTATTCAATGGACAATACTGTCATTGCACCATAACATAACATGCTTGTACCCATGAAAAATACAATACAGCTACAAAAATAATGTTTTATTTATGTCATCAAATATGTTCTATCTTTTTAGTGCTATGAATCTCTACAATATGTTGGGAGATAAATCTACTTCATTTTCACATAACTTCCAAGTGATTGTTCCTAAGTTGTTAGTTTCCATTAAGTTTATTTTATAATAACGTATTACTTTATCATATATTAATTACATAAAGTTCATATATTAGCGTAATGAACAGTAAGGAAATTTTGAGTGTGGATACTATGTTATGTGTTAGATATGGATCATAGTTCGTACTGGTCTTAAACATTCTTATAATAATTTTTTGTCAATGTTATACTATTGTGATTTTAGACGATTCAAGAAAGAAATTAAGACCAAATGGGTCGAATACTTCTTGCAGTGTAAAAATTAACTTATTATGTATTTTTCTTTTTGTTGTTTATTTAGTATTAGTATTGTCTTTATTATTTTTAGGACAAATTTTAGTAAAATCCATATCAAATTTGAATTGCTATCCAATTCTATCGATTTGGGATTATATTGTGTTATATTTTGAATGCAACATGTTTGAGTTTACTACATTCGTAAACATTTTTAAAAAAAACAACACATATTAAATTAGTTATGACATTAACCGATCTAATAAATAACATATTAGATCAATTAAGATCATAACTTATCTAATATATATTGACTTTTTAAATGGATACAAAAATTAGAACAATTATGACATTAATCGATCTAATAATCCTCTTAAAAAATGTTGTTTGATGTTTTTAGCTAAATCTATAAGATTGAATTCTTCGAAGTCAATCTAATAATTAAATATATTAGATCAATTCTATAAACCAATATAATATATTTAAGACATATTACATGTACATATATTAGATCGGTTTCAGAATCGATTTAATATTCTTTTTGTCACTAATGTTTGGTTTTGTTTAAATTTTGTTAATATACACATGATTTTTAATAACTATAACAAATATATTAAAGTTTGTATTGTTATTAAGTTAATCACTAAATCCAAAATATTTTCCATCTAGAAGCGAAACTCCATCAGGATTTTATTTTTAAAAAACTTTTTGAAGAATTAAAGGAAAAAAAGTATATTTAAACTTTTGTTAAACTCTATTCTTAATGTATGTGTGACTATTTATTGCATTTTAACACAAAAATGAATCTTCAATTGTTATCACTTTGTATGTGTAATATAAAACTAAAAAGTTTTGTAATATTAATTTGTTAATGAGAGCATGAAAATAGGTGGTTAATAAGATGTTGGTAATTATAATACATGCATGTATCCACCTCAAGCTTGCGTGTTCTCCATTGACCAAATAATTTACAATCGAAGTTTGACTAAAGTCATTGTCTTTAAATCTTTTCTTCTTCGACAAAGTTTAAAGAAACCAAGGAAGCTTCGACAAAAACGAAAAAGAATAAGACAAGAAACTCATGAAGGAAGTTGAAGTTCAAGAAAGTGACACCAACATTTAGTATACATGTGCTGTATTCTTTAAATATGTTAGGAGGTCAAAATATATTTTTCTATTAATTTATAATGTCAATTTAAATCTTATTCAATTTTCTAATTTAAAGTGATATCTACATTCGAGAAAAAAAAAATATTGTTAGAGCATTCACAATAACGTGAAGAGATTATAGTTTCTGACTCAATGATTTTGAAAACTTTTTATATGAGAAAAAAATTTGACTAATTTGGTTCTTAAATATGCATGAAACTATTAATTTAATGTTTGAAATAATGAAATAATTCCTACAATTTACTTTATATAGTTAAGTTTTGTGAGAATGATTCGATTAGTAAGAATTTTATAAATAAAAAAGAAATTAATTTAAAAAAAAGGTAGGGTATTATTGTAGTATAAAAAAGAAATTGTTTTAGAGAAAAATGAAAAATAGTAAAGAAAGGGAGTAGGGTTTTGTTGGTAGGGTTCTTAGCTGGAGCCACGAATTTGGAGAAGAAAGAAGAATGGTTGGTCAAAAATGGTGACCAAATGCTGACTGTGCATTTGTCTTCTTTTATTTGGCCACGCACATCACTAAAGTGGTCCACACTATTACTTCATTTTAAAATTGTCTTTTTTTTTTCATTATTATTTTTTTAATTTAAAGACACATTTTCCTACTATTTTTTAAAATATTTTAAGGATAAACTAATTTTAAATGTCCATTTGTTGTTCAAGTACACGATTTCAAATCACTCAAATTAATTAACTAAATTACATATGAAAAAATAATATATATATATATATATATATATATATATATATATATATATATAAATAAATCATGATAGTTCGATTCGCCACGAACCGAAGGTTAACAAGTCTATAGTTTTATGAAGGTTTAAACCATTTAGTTGTTCCTATTTTCGGGAGGTTTTCCCATTTTGATCCCCGTCTTATTAGAATCTCCAATTGAGTCCCTATAAGTGTTAATTTCAATCAATTAAGTCTCTGCCGTTAAATTTAGTTAACGGGATTCACTTTTTTGCACAGTTGGAAGGATGACTTGTTAATTTCTGTAAACGTGGCCTATTTAGAGTTGAAATGTAGCATGAATTAGAGTTGAAATTGATTGAAATTAGCACTTATGAGACTCAATTCATGCCACGTTTCAACTCTAAATAGGCCAAGTTTATAGAAATTAACAGGTCATCCTTCCAGCTGTCCAAAAAAGTTGACTCCGTTAACTAAATTTAACGGCAGGGGCTTAATTGATTGAAATTAGCACTTATAGGGACTCAATTGGGGATTCGAATAAGACGGGATCAAAATGGAAAAACCTCCCAAAAATAGGAGCAACTAAATAGTTTAAACCTTTTATGAATTTGTCCATAAATTGATCGATCAATTTATAATAAGAATTAACATTAAAAATAATTACATTTATTCTAAGTTAAATCATCACCATTTGGACGGTAATTAAATTAGTATTATATATATATATATTCATAATGTATAAAATTAAATTTAGCATAATTATCAAATTTTAATCCATTAAAACAGAGTGATAGAAATATTACTCGGATATATTTATAGGTTTGAAAAAAATTAAAATAAAAATGGATATATTTATAAATGAAAACTTAAATAATTAGTTCTCTATTTATTAAAAGTACAATCTTTCCGCGACTCGTTTTCTCCATTTCTTTCTAAAATTGTGATAAAACTATTAATAATTATTCTGATTTGACTAACCTTTAAGTCTATTCAATAATTTCTTTTAGATGTACCACCATGCATTTTATTCCAGTAGCGATAAGAATATATTTTTCCTTTTGATTTAACTCATCTTGATGTTTAGGGTTTTGTTTTAAAATCTATTCTTTTGTACAAAATTATTTGTCCCATTAAGATATATTATAAAAAATATGTCTAACGTATTTCAAATTTTTGTGAATTAATTTTGAAACCAAAAACATAATGACATGTTAAAATATCATAAAAATAATTTTCAAAGTATTGTTATCTTAATAAAAATTGAGATTTCTGTACAATTCTATAATGATAATATATCAATAATCATGAGCATTCTTTATAAATCCAATATAATATAATAAGACAAAATATATTGAAATTTATAGACATTATATTAAAGATTCTCTGGACAAAGATTTAGTAGTTAGATTCATGTCCCTCCATGACTTTAGTTAGCATACTTTTTATTAAGATACTTTCTCAAAGCAAATTCCAGTCATCAATATATTATTGATTACTATTTCTATAAAGATATAAAGTTATTAGCACTCTGCAAAAATAATTGATTTGTACTATACTTAACTGTATTATATTATATTAAAAATAACTGATTTATTTTTAGTATATTATTTTATAGTTCAGTTTTTAAAAACTGAAGTTATAATAGTTACAGTTAAGTGTGAGAATTGTATCTACTCTTACATCTTCTCTAATTCCAGTTCAACTGGTTCAACTAAAACTTTATTTAATAATAAAATATTAATAAAAAAATTATTCACATAAAAGTAATAATAATTTTTTAAGACAATTTGTTTATCACAAAATTTATATTTTTTATCAATAAAAATAAAAAATATAATTTATATTTTTATATTTTTTAAGTTATATATATATATATATATATATATATATATATATATTTTATGTTAGTGTATGATGTTATTTTTTAGGGTTAAATATGTTTTTAGTCCCTATACTTTTGGGCGATTTTGGTTTTAGTCCCTCTTTCAAACTATAGTACAATTTAGTCCTTCAACTTTAGAAAATTCTGGTTTTAGTCATTTTTATCAAATTTTTTAAACTTTATTTGCTGTTTCAAGCATGTTACATTATAGCATTTGGATTGTTTATACTGTTTGACATATTTTTGCTTCAATGTTAACTGAGAAACGCGTTTGAAACAGCAAATAAAGTTAAAAAAATTTGGTAAAAAGGACTAAAACCAGAGTTTTCTAAAATTGAAGGACTAAATTGTATTATAGTTTGAAAGAGGGACTAAAACCAAAATCNAAGAAATATAAATAAAATAGAAAATAATAATATTAAATAATAAAAATCAATTTATTAGACATTTATGAATAAAATAAAATAAATATTAAAATAATTTTCAATTAAAAAGAACATGTTATACTATTTAGTTTAAAAATTAGTACAATTCAGTTTAAAATTAGTATAGTCAATTCAGTTTATATTGTAATTTAGTTAAAATTAATATAGTTTACAATTTAGCTAATAATTCAGTTAGTATAATTTATAATTCAGTTAATAGTTCAATTTAGTTAGTATAGTTTACAGTTCAGTTAGTGTAGTTTACATTTCAATTAATAATTCAATTAGTGTAGTTTATAATTCAGTTAATAGTTCAATTCAGTTCATACTGTAATTTTGTACAATTTAGTATAGTTCAGTTTAGTTTAATAAAACAAAAGACAATTTTTGTCTAAACTGTTTAGTTCAATTTTTGTCTGTTTGTTCAATTTGTCTGAACTGTTACAGTTCCATTTTTAGTAATGCAGTACAATTCAATTTGATTTGCTCATCCCTAAAAGTTACACAACAAAACATTTGAACAATATCAGCGAGATTGCAGAATCAAGAACTAAACATTGAGCAAAAATCTTAGTTTTGTGGCAGAAATGAACCATCTTTTGGACCATGACGATGATGAATTTGTGGCAGAATTCTAGTACTACCATTCATCATTCATTGCATAAGCATTGAAGCTGCATAGGTAGGAAGAGATTTGCTTCAGGTATGTGACTTTCATTCTCTCTCACGTCTGTAGATGTTAGCAGAACCAAGTACAACTTTTCCAACTCTTCTGTTTCTACGTGCCCTTCTGCTCATGCTTCTTTTCCTTCTCTTTTCAAGAGGTTGTGAAATAGGCAAAGAATGAATCCATCTTAATGGCACTAGAGCTGCAAGAAACTGTGCAAGAATTCCCATTGTTAAACCTGAGAAATCACCAGATGAAACACCAAGACAAGAGGCCAATCCAACACCCAGAAAGGCACTAGCTATTGATGACAGACACAGAGCTGATGCAAGGAAAGCTGTAAGAGATCCTTCACACCCCTTTGGACATAAACTTGCAAATAGAACTGAGAAAGGAAGGAGCTTGAAATGAGCCACAATTTCTGCTAAACCAGAGAAGCAAAGAGCAAACACCTCATTGGGAATTCCCCATTTCAGATTTATCTGTCTAACCAAAATGAGATCAAGAAGTAGAGATGAAGCATATAGAATCTGCACAATGCCTATCAGCTTTCTCATTGAAATTTTTTTCCAGAAACGGTTGTAAAGCACAGTTCCTGAAAGAAGCAAAAACTGGCCAATCACCCGAGACAACCCGATTACTGTAGGATCAAGATTTAGGCACTGTGTCTGATAGCAGAATATAGAACCTGAAAGCATTGGGACCATGGCGATTGACCCAATAATCCATACAAGAGGCTGGAAAATGCTCTTGTCACTGATAGCAACGACAAGATCAGAGACTTGTTTCTTGATGTTCTCTGAGATGGATTGCCTAGAAAGTTTTTTACCTGAAAGTTTTGATATGCCTAAAGATTCCTCTCTTGTTGAGAGAGAAATCACTAAGTGTAGAGACAGTAAGGATGAAAATATTGCAAACATTGTTCTGGGAGGCATTTTCTGTAAGAAATAACCACCAATCAAGTTGCCTAAGATTCCACCTGCTGCTAATGCCATGAATGCATATGCCTGCAGGCCACCAATTTTGTGCTTCTTGCCATACTCTGCTACAAGAGCATCCTGTGCTACTTCTGCAATGGATGCTCCCAAATTACTAATAAGCACAGAGGCAATTAAGTAGGGAAGCACTTCCTGTGCAACGGGGACCAATGCCAGCAGACTCCAAGAAAGAACTTGCAGAAAACCTGAAGATTGAACCAAAAAGATTTTATTAAACTTTTTAAATCTTTGGGGGGGGCAAAAGCAGAAACTAATTCAGAAGGAAATATCTAACCTTCATACAAAGAAAAAGAACAACCTGAGTTGCAATAACAGAACAAAACAAACTTATAGATTTCGTTCTAGAATCTCAAAACTCATGAATTAGATTTTCACTTTCATGATTCATAACCTGTGTTTGGTCTATCTTATTTAATACATTTTCTTACCGACCACAAAATTCCTATGACCTAATCAGCATGCTAGAGATAAGAGATTTAAATTCTGATCCTGGACTTTGCACTTGTTTGCTCTGTATTCAAACTTATCTCACTTCACTCATAAAGCTCAAAATAACCAAAGAAAAAATTAATCAAATCTTACAAAACATCAATATTCCCATAGTCATTCAAAATACCTTAGATATGCATACAAAAGAGAATGATAATGAAATTAAAAGATATATTCCAACTAGTGGCTGCATACAGAAAGGTCAGGATCTCCTTGGTCTGTAACTACTGCTTTTATAGCACCAACTGAATTACACAGAAATTAAAAGACACAAGCTTGCCAAATAAAACAAATAGATAAAACATTATTCACTAGGAAACCAAAATTACAAAAACTTCAGGCCACTTTGATTCTCTTCTCCCTCTTTTATTTAAAAAACTGGTTCTTAAAACAATTCCTTACTACTCAGTAATCAAATTCCCATCCAAAACCAAAAAATAAAAACATATAGGAGATTTTTGTCTTCCTTTACTTATACTTTCCTAAAGTGTTCGAGTGTTTAAGGGACAAAGGCTTAAAAAATAGAAAGGCGTCGAGGGACAAACCCTTCCAAATATGCTCACAAAACAAACAAATTTTACAAAATAGCAAAAGTTTTTCTAGAAATAGCAAATAAAAAAAAAATGCTAGCAACACACCCTTTAAAACACACTATCTATTGTTGACTAAATTCTTTCCCGTAACCCCAAAATTGAGTCTGTTTCAAAAAGAAGTGTTGTCAACTCTGTTCTACAAAACATACACGACCTTAATGTTGTTTCTACCCTCTTCCAATCTGAGTTACAATTTTAATCATAATCTAAATGAAACTCTAATTCTAGTAAAGCATCTACGCAAGTGTATATACAAACAACAAAACATGGCTAACAAGTTACTGGTATGAGAAGAACTCAACTCAACTCAACCCTCTAAAAGCAAGGTCTTAGATTCAATCCTAATGGTAGCTAACCAGGAATTTTACGTGATAAAAGTCATCCAGAAAACTAGTGAGCAATTGGTAACATTAACACGATTGATTACACATAAAAACAAACAACATAAAGACATGATGGTTAACCATACCCCCCATGGCAAGATAAGGAATTCTGCGAGCCCCATTGATATAGATAGCATCCGAAAGGATTCCATAGAGTGGCTTAGCCACCATGGGGAGGTTGGCAGTGTTCTGCACGAGCTGCAACGTGGAGGGGTGCAAGTTGAGGTTAGTAGCCATGTGAAAGTTCAGTGCCAGCCACGGAAAACACCTGAAACCTTGCACCCAATAACCCAACCCACACAGCAGCACCAAGTATCTGTTCCCAACATCCTCGCTCTTTTTCTCCTCGTACCTCTCCTTAACCACAACGCGCCTCGGCATCACCGTCAACATTGGTCTCTCATTGACGGCGTTGCGCCTCGTCATCACCGTCAATGCGGGTCGCTCATTGCCGGCGTTGCTGGTGGGGTTGCCGTGGTTCAGGAAAAAATCCACAGGTGGCAGAGGAGGTTTTGTCCGAGGTATGCGGAATGATGGCATGTTCCGCACCAATGGGTTCTGGGAAGAAACAGCGTAAATCATGGTTTCGGGATTCAGAACTTCCCAGTGAAAAGGAACAATGGCTAATGTTCTTGCTTATGTTCTTGTTCAGCAGGGATAAAAAAAACCAGCCACCCAGTGGATAAAAAACCAAACTTTGAAAGAAAAGAAAGAAAAGCTTTTACATTTTGTGATTAACACATGATGATTGTAGAGTTGAAAGGGTGAGCAAGAGAAAAGAGGTAAATGGGTAACCTTTTGTGTGTCATGGTGTGTGTATGGTTTGAGTAAGTGGAACAAAAGATGAAAGTGGTGAAAGAAAGAATATATACCAGAGAGGAGAGAAGGGGTAATGGGAGAGGGATCTAGAAGAGTGTATTGTGGGTTTTTTCTAGGAAAGATTAAGTCTTTTTATATTTATTTATGTGAGTGTCGTTTGTTTTTGAGAGGGTTGAAGAGGGTTCCAGGTTTGAGATTTGGTTGGGAAGTGAAGGATGATGACAATGTAGAACAAACTGGTATGTGTGTGACACTGTGATGTGTTGTTTTCTGAGGGATTTGTGTTAAAAATTGTGAGGGTTTTTTGGGGTCCCAAGCGTGTGATGGAAGGGTTTGTTTGGTTGTTTGTCTGGTTTTGTGTGGTGTGGACGTGATTATTGATGGGAAATCTGCGGCAAAGGAGTGAATTCACGGTTTTTGTCAGACTGAATGGGACCGTTTTGTGCAGTGCAGATGTTTGTTGTTCTTATTTTTATCAGTAACAGGTGTTTGGTTTTTCTTATTAAGTTATAACTAAATTAGTTAGTTAGTTATATTTAGCTGACACTAACACTAGATTAAGTTTTTAATATTAATTAACATGTTTGATTCTGTTTAGTCAATTAAAAAAATGCAGATTATATTAAAAATAGGAGTCTATTATGAAGTTTGATTCTTAGATGAGTTAGATCATGTTTTCAGGGAATGACAATGATGTTATCAAGGTAAAACATTTGAAGATTTTAATCTTTATTTTTTATCTTATTTTAGCTTATTTTTATAGTGAATAAATTGTGGAATGTTATTAATTCCACTGTTCTCTTATTAGTAAGGTGTATTCAAAATGTGATCTTAGGTGATACAAAATAAATGGAAAATGTAACAAAATGGGAATGGGTCATACGACAATTTTGATAATAATTTAAAAAAAAAAAGTCTCTTTGGTTAATCCTATTAAGTATATTTTAGATAAAAAAATATATATAATGGCAATATTCGATTTTCTTGAAACAATGTAATGTAAAATCCGCATAAAATTTAAAACATAAATATCAAAATTGGTCTTTTATTTTTTATTTTTTCACTAACATTTTATTTTAATTTACCTTCATACTTACTTTTCACGACCTAATTATTTCATATTAATAGGACAATTCTCTCAATCGATATCAAAAGCTATTTTACTATTCATTTATTTATATCCGTAGGGCATGAATTAAGTTTACAATATTAAATTTTCCTCCTACGTAATTCAAATAATTTATTTTTTTTAATATATTGTCTAAATATAATTAATTCAGTACCAATATTGTCTAAATAATTTATTTTTTAAGATAAATTTTGTGATAATTTTAATTATTTAAACTATTAACTTGAAATACAAGTTTTCAGAGAATTAATTCCATGAGAAAGAGTTCAAGATTATTGGATTGAAAAATTAAAATTTCAGAAAATTTTAAACATAAATTGCTAACTTATGTGTTATTTCGTAGATGTTTTGTTTGGATAAATCAATTAAAAGTTTTACATCTAAATTAAATTATTAATTGGGTAGGATAATTTAATTTATTCATTATGAAAAAAAAAAATGAAAGATACATTTTACATGTTGAACTTTATTAATAAACCTGAACAGAGTGATTTAAATCCTCTAAAATACAAAATACCTGTTAAAAATTCCTGGTGCAGACAATGATTATCTTGATAATTTATCTTTCTGTACACTAATTGGAGTTCATATATAAGACAAATGGATTATCATTAAATGTCAATGATGGTTTACTTAATCATCCAAAGTTCAATTACTAATCACATCTTCAAAAGCATCCCTTGCAAACTTTATGACATCCAAAATATGCCATAGGCCCACATACAACGGTTGCAATGCTTCTACCAAACTCAACAGTTACTCATCAAGAAATGAATAAATAAATAGAATCTATGAAACAAAGGGGTCCAATTCTCAACTTGAAGTCATCTGTGTGTTCTGCATACATACAATTACATCTTTGGTTATGTTCCTTATTCTAGTTGCAGAAACAAAAGAACAGTAAAAGCTGCAGAGGAACATGTTACCCTATTTCAACATGGAATCAAGTGGGTTGGGCTTATAGGTAATTACACTGTTGGTGAAAGGGTAGAAATAGAAGTAACAATCTCCCCTTATCAATGATATATTCTAGTTATGAATCATCTAAACTAAACTACGTGATCACAAAATGGTACAAATTTCACTATAATCAGTGAGTGAGAATATATATGATATGTTCCTAATACCATGGCCTAGATTCTGCTACACAGTGAATAAGGATGTATCATATCATGTTCTCTTAAAAAATTTACCACCTTTCTTTCCCATGCCAATGCCCATATCAGAAGGGAACAGGTATTTTGTATCTGGCCTCCATTTCAACTCTTTCAGAGTAGAAAACAAGGTTGCAAGTTCAGGAGAGATATCACTATCCTTTATATTTTTACATGACTCTACTCTAAGGCACTCTAGCTCTTTCCAATGCTCAATTACGGACTCCAAACCTTCTGTTGTAAGCAACGAGCATCCTTCCACGTAAAACAATTTCACCCGCCTGAAAATAGACCAGTAACAACTGTAATGTAATTAACAAATAATCTCAGTTTATCGACAACACATCTGTATAACTTATCCACTAAGGATTGCATAACTGTTCTTTGATGATAAACAATTCAATGCTGCAATAAAGTAAAGATATGTTATATGATAAATAATTTAAGCATAAAGATATCAGTACTATCTGTGTCTTTGATGCTGCAAGAAATCGTACGTTTTAAAATAAAGTGATCCCCGATTGAAGATCACAAAAAGGAAAACTTTAAGATAAACTCTAAAAAGTAATATAAACTCCTGGACCACAATGAAACCACAAGTTACAAGTACTTATTTTCAACTTCATAAAGCTTTAAGATTTCTCGCTATAGACGATGCCATGCTAGTAACACAATTTTACACCTACACACTACAAAAATTTCATCAATTTGACTTTATTGAAGCGGGAAAATGTTTAAAGCAGGAAAACAAAAGTACATTATCCATAATTTAAAAAGTGTCGATTTAATAAACTATTATAATTCAAAAATTCAAATCAACATACATAAATTTTAAAAAATGCTATAATATATATAAGCTTAGTATACTACAAGAATTCAGCTAAAATATATAAATTTTAAAGTAATTATTACAAAAAACAATAATTTTACAAATACACGACAATCCTTCCTAATACTGGCAACCCATTTGCAGAACAAGAACTCTTTACCCTGCTCAATGCATTTTAATTCAATCCTGATTCCTGTCTTTGTTTTCTCATATTACAATTTTTTTAAAATTTTATTAGAAAAAGGAAAACCCAATTTTACCACGGGGCAAATCCATTTGCACATTTACAAATTCAAATTCAAAGGAAAAATTAACCTGAGAAAAAAATTAGGACAAAACTTAGATCCAGTTTCTGAAGTGTTTTTCACATAGTTCTCCGATCAGAATAATAATTCCACTTCAGTTACACATGTTAGCATTTAATGCAAACAATCATTACACTAATTACCGAAATAAAACTGCAATTCTAATTGAAAAGAATTGAAAACCTAACAAACTGCATCCAAGTTGAAAAGATAATAAAAGATCCCCAATTAAATACATTACCTGCAAACAATAGCCAAACTCAAGGTGCTATTATCCAACCCCCAGCAATCCTGAAGAACAATGTCCCTAGCATTCCTACACACCGAAAACAACGCTCCCACGCCATTCCTATCCCTTAACTGGCATTGCTGCAAATGCAACCTTTCAAGGGCCTCACAGCACCCCAAATGCTCCTCCAATCCAGGACTTCTATCAATCACTTTACACGACTGAATCCTCAAAGTCTTCAAATTTTCGCAAAACGAAAGCCCCGCGAGCCACCCATCATCCATCCTATGATCAACAATCACCAACTCCTCCAACATCACACAGCACTGCCCAATCGCCTTAACCCCATCGAAACTCCCCTCACACCCAACAAGCTCCAACTTCACCAGCCTCCTACACCCCTGCGCCAGAATCGTTAACCCAATATCCGAAACCACGGAATCATAGAACCCTTTCAAACTCCCAACCAATTTCAAAATCTGCAAATTCCGACACGCCGCAACGCCGCGCAAGACGGCGTCGTCGCACCGCTGCAGCTCGAGCTCCTGCAGCGTGGCGCACTCAGAACCGACAGTCGAAATCCCAGCCTCGCTAGCACCGGCGACCTCGAGCTTCCGTAGATTGGGGCAGCCGCCCGAGAGCGATCTGAGACCCGCGTCAACGGCCTCACTAGGCAACAGATTTCCCACGCTCCACGTGGAATCCACGCGCAGCGAAACCTGCTTGTGACTCACTACAATGTTGGCCAAGTCTTGCGGTGAAGCGAACGAACCCGGAACCAAATCGACGTGGTTGAGGTTCGGGAAGCGGTGGGTTAACCGACCCGAGAGCACGAAGTTCCAGTCGAGGACCCGCAAGGTTCGGACCAACCGACCCTGGAGGTTCATCCAGCGCTTGCAGACGAGAGAATTCGAGTTTCGCTGCGAATCAGGAAGCTTCTGGAAGATTCTGATGAGAATCTCGTCGGAGAGCAGCAGTGTTCGGTCCATTAGTATCAGCGTGGAATTGGGGATTAGGGTTTTGGATTTGGGGTCGGAGAGGTGCATGGCGAGGACCATAGGGTTGAGTGGTTCAGCTACGGCGGCGGCGGCGGCGGAGTTGAGCCAGGGATTTAACGGTGGCTGAGGAGCGAAACTAGGGTTGGTTTTGGAGTTGGAGTGAAACGACATCGTTTGGAGGAAGAGGTGGTGGTGTTAAGAAGCTTCGCATTCCCGATTATCAGTGAAGGGGAGCAGAGTGTTGTTGTTGTTGGGGCGTGTTTGGCGTTCGGCATTGTTTGTGTAGCTTTCTCCCTATAATCTATATCTATATCTTAACAACCTTTTTTTTCTTGTGGGTCTCTATTTTCTTTTTATTATTTTCCAATCATTTTCTTTTTTTTCTTTTTGTTTTCTTCTTCCACTACAGACAAATTTCACCATTCTTCCTCTTTTTTTCCTTTTTTTTTCTAATTTTTAATTAATGAATTTACCAATAATGACACTAAAGTTATACCAAATTAGTATATAATAAGAGTTTTACAACATATTCATTAAACTCACCTTACTATATTTTTTACCATATTTTCAACTCACCACTTTGTTATCTTTTGATATACATCTTCATAAATTTAATTTTTTTCTTTATATTTCATGTTGTTTATTTTCTATTTAATTACTCAATTTGTTCTCTACCATTTAATATGGATTATATTTCCTTTTAGAAATTGAATTATTGATATGATTATGAGTACACAAACAATAATCAACATCTACAAGCTAAGTTACAAGGTACAAAGTTCTAATATATGTATTTCCTTTAAGAAAATACATAGGTTGGAGAAATTAAATTAAGATTAATATTTTTATATGTGATTATAAATCTATCACATGTCAAGTGCTATCTAATTATCTAATTTGTAAGGTTGGGTTACAAATAAATATATATAGGAAGAAGAACAGTTTATAGATATTGAGTTTATTGATTATATATATGTTGATTATGTATTAATTAACATGGGAGAGAATCGATTACGTAATATATATATATATATAATTAATAAATTCAGGTCCTTTCTCTATATATATTTCAAGTTTAATAATTTTTTAAAAATTTAATAAATAAATTTAAGACACAGGTGTTTTTATAATAATTGCAGGTTAAATATAACATTTCATTAAACAATAATAATTTATTAAATTATTCAATTATGATTAATTATATTGAAAATGAAAAATGGAAATGATTTTTTTTTTCAGATTTGGTCTAACCTTTGTAAATTTTATTCTATTACCGTTAAAATGATAATAAAATAAACATAAATATTAAATTTCAATTTTATTAAAAAAAATAATTTGAACTGTATATCCATTAAATTGTTTCCGTATCATTGTTATAAAAATGAGATTTTCAAATTTTTTGTAGGTATAATGTTTTTGTTGAAAAAAATTAAATTATATAAGTATGACTAATTATTTAAATTAATTTTTTACATAAATGTTTTACGTAATTAAACATTGAAAAATACATATTAACCCTTATCTCATTCATTTAAATCGATTCATTGAACTTTAAATTATCTATTAAAATTAACAATAGCATATATCTTATATCAATTAGTTATGTAAATAAAATAGATCAAACAAAATAATTTCTCAAATATGTATACATTATTCCAAATTTTATATAATTAAGCTACAACTTCATTTAATTATAAATTCATTTAATCACTAATTTAATTCAACATTTAAATTTTGAAGTTTTATTATAATTAAAAATTTTATTGTATTTAAAACTTATAAAACAAAGTCTTAATATTTATTATAATTATAAATTTATTTAAATACTCAAAATACTAAAAATATATTTAAAATATTATTTTTTTAATTAATCAATTTCTTTAATTTTTCTTTTTAATTTAAACAATGTGACTGGAATTCGATTGGACAATGATATTTTAACATCATTTTTTGACACTATTTTGACACTGCACACGTGTTAAGATGTGATTGGACAATTTCAAATTAAAAAAGTTGAGGCACGGATATATTTGGAAGAGAAAAACCAAAGTTTGTTTTTTAATTTGAAATCATCCAATCATATTTTGACACGTGTGCAATGTCAAAATGGTGTCAAAAAATGGTGTTAAAATTTTACTTTCCATTCTGTAAAAACCGAATTCTAGGTTTGTAGTGTAACATGTGTTAACTTTGTGTTAAATATGGTATGTGGGCATTTTTTGGTGCAAAATGTGGCACCTACGAAGAAAATTTTGTCACTGGTTTATAGCCACTCTGTAAGTCAAAATAATAATAAATATGTACGGATTCAGTTATTTGTTATAGCACTAACCGTTATCATTAATTATATATTATATAATTCCTTTTTTTATTCACATTTTTTTAATTTTACCTTTTAAGTGATTATTTTTTTAAAAAAATTAATCATTTTAAAAATAAATAATGGTAAAAAATAACTATCCGTTATTCTAATAATGTACTATGATCATGTTTCTATTGTTGGTAGGAACAAATTAAGTATCTTGAGTTTTTGGAGTTGTTTGAAGATTTTTAAAATTGCTTGGTAAGAAAGTCAATTATCTTGTTTTAGAACTTTAGACGGTTGTAAATTGTGGGATCGTATGTTTATTTGTATGAGATTGATTGAATTACTAGTTGAATTCTTAGTAATTTATATGTGTTGCATTTGTTGTATATTGCTTATAATTTGTTTGAATTGGTATTGAACTGAAGGACTAAGAATTTGACTATTTGAGCAAGTTGGTATGCACTCCGACATTGGAACCTGTTTTTGAACCAAATATTAAGTCAGAAATACCAATTTGATCATCTGGACAAATATCTGTTTTCCCAAATCACATATATGAGTTGGTTGTTTTCTTATATGGTGTTGAGTGGTGCTAGTATGGCGTTGAACACAAGCTTGGTTATGCAAGTCTGGAAACAATTTTTTCCAAACCACTAAGCGCCTATTTTTATCGTTGAGCAACCATTTTGCGAATGGTTTGAGGCTAAGCGATGACAAGGCATCGTTGAGCGTCACTTTTCACTACAGGTTTGAAACCATTTTACTTTATATCATTGAGCGACAAAATGATGTCGTTAGGCGAGACATTTTGCAAGAGGAATGACGTTGAGCGTCAGGACTGTTACTGATCACAAACCTTTTGCAAAAGGTTTGATGCTAAGCACTCTCTTTTGCAAGAGGTATTGCGCTAAGTATTACTATGAGCATCAATGTGTATTTCTGTAATTTTCTGATTCTTTGATTTGTTTGAAGTGGATTACCATGGATGTTTGAAATAAAATTACAATGTACTTGTTGTATGTCTAAGTATACATGGTGTTTATTCATGTATTGAGATGTGATGATGATGGGTATGGTATATGTGTTGGCATAATTCCCTGGACCTCTTAGGGAGATTCTGCGGTGATGTTTCAATAGTGTATGTATTGATGTATAGATTCCATATTGAGAGTTATCTTGACACTCTAATAACCATCCAATTTTAAGTAGAGAAGGGGGAGGTATGTGATTATAGAGGAGCAAAAGGTCCTAATTTAAGGGTTTTACCTTGGCCAAAGGTGTTAACGGACTAACCCTGTGCGTGGTAGGATGAAACTCATTGACAATGACTTTGTAGAGTTGTAGAGGTCACCACAATTGCATAACTTGCCAGAGTCTGATATCAATATATGTATCTAGATGATTCAATCTAGTATGAATGATTGCATGTCTTATGATTTGTTGACATGAATGTTGTTTGTGTTAATATCTATATAAATGTTGTATTATTTGTCTTTGTGACAATTATCTTAACAAATTACAAATAGAGCAATGCAAGACTCACAACAATCATCATAAATTATAAAAAAAGGGACAACCTTAGCGGACTATTCTCCAAAGTGAGGTAGAATATGGAATCCCCATCGTCATTGATGTCCCACTTATCCTACAATGACGTGTGTGCATTGGGACAACCTTAGCGATCTTTGCTCCCTATGATGACATGCTAGCAAATGAAAGAATGGTGAGACATTACAAACCAATTGCTCGGTTGAGAGTGCCATTAGAAAGTCCTAGAGACGCCAATGCCGACACCTATAATCACTCTTAACAATGCCAAAACCTCACTCAAAGTTGGGTTTTTGAAGACCATATTGAGTGAAAAACGAAAGTATGGGAAGTTGGGACATTGGAAAGGAAGAATTTAAGGCAATTTTTTAGAAAATGGAAGATTTTGAGAAATACAAGAAAGAGGAAAATCAAGCTTCTCATCAAATCGAAAATGGAAAAAATATCTCATTTGAATCTGAAAATTTCATTTTAATTCTCCCACTTAATTATTGATAATTACATCTACTAATAAGCAACTGTGATAATCATATTGACGAAATTTACTAATGGATAATTGGTTTACAATTAGTCAATTTACTAATCGACAAAACTTTTCATCGATAAATTTAATATTTCTAATAATACAAATTGATAAAAAGTAAATTAATTACCAATAGATTTTAATTATAAATAACATAGAAATCATAGAATAAAACAAACTTATTTTGAAATAGAAATTATTTAGATAAAAGTTCTTTCCAGCTACCTCTAGCTAGTAATATCTTCTAGAAAACCATAAGAATTAAAATTTGATGACTTTGAGAGAGAAAAGAAAAGAGATGCAAATTGGAAAAGGGAGAAAAAAAAATGAAATTAAAAGAAGAAGGACGAGAGAAAGGATGATATGGGCTTGGCCCAATGGCCTTACATTTCTATCGCTTTTAATATAAAAAATGAAAAAAAGAGTACCTAGTCATTTTAACCGTCTTCATATATCTTTTATTTTGAAATGTATAATTTAAAATATGAAAAATATAAAATATAAAATATATTTTAGATTGTATCGCAATACAATTTTTTTTTATATTGTATACAAAAACTTGTGTATTCTAGATTGAATATTATAGAAAGAAAATTGTACATTTCAAATATAAAATTTTACATTTTTTAACTTCACAATTTAAAACATAAACATTTACGCAAAAGAAGAAATTCAGGAAGAAATTGCCAAGAATGTTGGGAGGGTTTATAAGGAGAGGCCGAGAACTACACAATTTTTTTTATGCACTTAATTTTTTTTTATCTTAGATAACCAATTTATCACAATAAATTACGTGTTTTTATTTTATTGATTTGCTTGTTTAAAACGAACCAATCCTAAACTATTATCATGTATGTTGTAAAAAATTGTTAAAAGAATATTTTTTTATTTTTTTTCCTCTAACACTAATTAGACAATAATAACTACATAGAAAAATGTGAGGATCATAAAAACCAATATTTTGAAGGACTATTAAATGTTAACAACTTCTTTTAACAATTTTTTAATAATAAATTATATGTTACTATTTTATTGGTCCATATATTTGAAATAATCAATAACTGACACATAAATTATTGTAAAAAAATTATAAAAAAAAAGGCTGTTAGAAAATTATTTTTCTACTGCGAAATCACTAATTTCTGACCACAAATTTTTGAGGAAACAAATATTTTTTTTACAAAGTCAAACACGTATAGGTCGAATTAAAAATATTACTACCCATCCACACGACTCAAGTCATAAAGTTTATTTTAAAAGTTCAGAAAAAAAAAATGTTTTTGATCGTATTAAACAAATTAACTAATGATTGCTTATTCATGAATTATATATTATATACAAATTATTAATTATAGATGAAAAAATAGTATATATATTAAGACATTTCAACTTCCATAGTATACGTGCAAACACTTTTGCATGGCGTGGAGACATCTACGTATTCAACGTTCTTCCTACTTAACGTGCTTCCAACTTCTAATTAACCTCTCTATTCTATCACACACACACACATACATATATATATATATATATATATATATATATATATATATGTATGTATGTATGTATGTATATATATATATATTTTGAATGATATTCGTACCAAAACCATATACACTATCAATGGACAAACCTTTCCACAGTTGTTCTTGCCGGAACCACCTCACGGTGGTGCCACCATCACCTCGGCTCGTCCGGAGTCGAAGTGGCAATGGCTCTGCCGCCGCAGCTACAACTACTCCGGAGAGAAGTTCTGGTAGGTTCAGCTCTAGTGAAAGATTCACCATGACTGGTATACAACGTTCGAAGTCGACATCAAGAACAAGAACAACCAACGACAATGAAGGGAACAACATGAACCTAAAACCTACATCCAACAAGCAAACAAATACTAGGGTTCAAGACAAGAAACATAAAGATGACAGCTTTGGCAAGTTCTTGCAACGAGGTGTTAGCCCTGATAATAATAATAATAATAACGTTGGAGCTTCAAAGAGGAGCTCATCATCAGTAAAATCTCCTTCGGCATGGGCGCTTTCGCCGGGAAGATGGTCATTGGGATCTCCGATATGGCCTCAACCACAGACTAAAACATCATTTAGTGTTAACAATGGTGTTGGTGGCAGTGTTAATAAGGTTTTGAAGTACTTCAAGCAAAAGAAAGTGTCACCGGTGCAAGAGGAAGAGTACCATCAGTTTAGGGTTTTGCATAATAGACTTTTGCAATGGAGGTTTATCAATGCCAGAGCAAACGTTTCCATGGCTAATGTCAAGACTATGGTCGAGGTAAGTTCTTTCTGCATTTATGCTACTATTTTATTAGTAGTTGTATATTTAAAACGGATCAATCAGAAACTAAACGATGTATAACGTAGACGATTGTAAAAAAATTGTTAAAAACATATTTTCTTTTATATATATATATGTAAATATAATGATTAATGGTTTTAAAATACAAATTTTTGTATATTATTTCAGATACAATTGTTTGCAGTATGGGTTGGAATTGTGAAACTGAGAAAGATAAGAACAGAAAAAAGAGTTGAACTGCGAAAGGTGAAAGATGTGATGAAGCTTTATAAAATTCTGAATGGACAACTGTATCTTCTGAGTGAATGGGCTCAATTAGAGAGAAGAAATCAAGAATCTGTTGCCAAATTGACAAGAAAATTGTCAGCATTCTCCAACATAATCCCTTTGACCTACCTTAAGGTAATGTTCATTATGTTTAATTATGTTTTTAATTATTTTCTAATATTTAGAACAATTTTGGTCGAAATATTGAAGCTAAAGTGATTTTCCTATTTGATTTTCAAGATAAAATAGTCATAAAAATATATATTTTATATATTTTTATATTTTTTCAAAATAAAAAATAAAAAATAACTAAAAATAATATTAAATAAATGTAAAAAAATTAGATATATCAACTAATATTTTCTTTCTTTGTCGACAGGTAGACACAGAATCCATTTCTGATGCACTGAATTCAGCCATTACAGTAATGGAGAATTTGGAACCATTGATCACAAAATACCACACAAAGGTATATATATATATATATATATACCTTTTTCTTTTCTTTCATTATCATTGCCTTATTTTTATTCAAGAAATAAAAACAAAATAGATAATTAATTATAGAACTTGTGTTATTCATTTCAGCAGGTTGAAAGAATTCTTTATCAAATTACAGAACTAACCACAACCTTAAAAGAGGAAGAAGAGTACTTACAAGAACTTCTCATCCTTCTTCCAATTATTTCTACTTCATTGGTAACCTTTCACCCTCCTAATCACTTTTTTTTTTTTTAATTTCTTAAACTTTAGTTTTGTAAAATTAAAATTTATTATTTATTAAGTTTGTTATACTACTGCTATTAAATTATTATTTGATTATATTAATTAAAGAAAGTAAATAATGATTTTGATTGATTTCACATACTACAGGAGAATGAGAAAAGCATTGGAGTGCATCTTATTCAAACAGCAATGGAGTCCAATACCACAAACTATATCCATGGCATTGCTTATTGATGTCTCACTACAGAAGGACCAATATTTTATTTTCCCTGTACTTTTATTTTTATTTTCCATTTTATGTATTTACTTTTTAATTACAAAACTTGGCCTATACTATAACTTTTTTTTTTTAATGAAAACCAATGATATACTTAGAAGTAATGTTGATAAACTATAATGATAAAAACTCATGAGTTTTTAATTTATAGTAAACTTTGCTTTATTTTTAGTTTTGAAAATGTTCAGTTTTGCTCAATGTTGACTATTTAAGTATTGTTTAATATGATAACTTGAAAATTAAATAAGTACATATTTTAATTCATTAAAATGTCAAAAGGAAAGTAATAAATAAAAATATTCAAAATATATTGAAGGTAAAAGAAATAATTATACTTTTGAGCCTCTTTATCAATGTTTCTCATTATTTTAAACACACTAGATTTTCTTAGTTCTTTTATATATATATATATATATATATATATATATATATATATATTAGTTTTATTTTCAAACTTATTATGTAATAATCGTCCATGTTTTCAAAATAGCAAATCAAACAAAATTACAAATACTTAAAAAAAAAGGGGGACTAAAATTGTAAAATGATAGACCAAAACTGTAATTTTATAAAATGTAATTATCAAAACTATAATTAAGCCTAAAATATTTTAATTTCTAACACAGTTGTCTCCAAAATCATACTAACAACCTTTTTAAATAATTGACAGTATATTTTATTACATAAAATTTCACAACAATTGAACTTTTTAAAATACAGTGTAAACATAATTATATTATATTATTTTCTTAATGAATTAGGGGTCGCATTCGAGTTAAAATATGCATATTTGTCTTTAAGGATCTCATTAAGTTAAACACGCAATTAATAAAAAAACATTGAAGTAAGGAAAATGATATTTTAACATCATTTTTTGACACTATTTTGACACTGCACACGTGTCAAAATGTGATTGGACGATTTCAAATTAAAAAAGTTGAGACAGGAGTATGTTTGGAAGAAAAATACTAAAGTTTGTTTTTTAATTTGAAATCGTCCAATCACATTTTGACATGTGTGCAGTGCCAAAATGGTGTTAAAAAAATGGTGTTAAAATTTCATTTTCCTTGAAGTAAACACTTTTTAACTATATTCTAGATTAAGAAAGGAAAATGATATTTTGACACCATTTTGACACTATACACGTGTCAAAATGTGGTTGGACGATTTCAAATTAAAAAAG
This sequence comes from Vigna radiata var. radiata, assembly GCF_000741045.1. Taxonomy (NCBI): domain Eukaryota; kingdom Viridiplantae; phylum Streptophyta; class Magnoliopsida; order Fabales; family Fabaceae; genus Vigna; species Vigna radiata. The sequence continues at coordinate 33,221,979 of NC_028355.1, read as the reverse complement.
TTGAAGCAGGAGTATATTTGGAAGAGAAAATCTAAAGTTTGTTTTTTTAATTTGAAATCGTCCAACCATATTTTGACACGTGTACAGTGTGAAAATATTGTCAAAAAATAGTGTTAAAATATCATTTTTCATTAAGAAATTTTGTTTCAAATTACTTAATCTTACTCGATCTTTGTAGTCTAATTATGCAAGCTCACGAACTACCCTGCAATGTTCTGATTGAATTTGAGAGGACTCACTCCGAAAATAACACCAAACATTAGGATTTAATGTGTAAGGTAAATATTATATTGTTTTTTCTGATGCCGTAATAAATAATTTAACATTTAACTACCTTACCTTGTACTTATAATGTTGCCATAATTTGTAGGGAAAGAAGATGAGAAATGTAAAAATGGTGAACACCAAAACCCTATACAACTTGCAGTTCCAAACCAGTATGGTCATGGTTCTTGTCAGAAGAAGAAGAAGAGGTTTCAGGATTATCCTTGTTATCACCAGACTTCATCTCTTGAATGGGAGGAGCACTTACAATGGTTGTCCCTGAGAGAGCATTTTCAGAGAGCCTTCCCTTCATCTCCCTATGCTCTTGACACAAGGCACACCAGTGCATGCAGCAGTGTACACAACATGGATCACAAGGTGAGTTCTGCAGACATCAAAACCAAAACAGTGTTTATGCTCTGGGGAAAACATAAAAGCAAAAGGAGACTAAATTATTAAGAAAACACAAACTACATGTTACTAGGTAACACAAGCATCACAATGCACTTTATATACAGAATTCTATCATTAAGAAAACATAGTTTTCCAAACAGCATGGTTGGTTGAAGATTGCTGACATTTGACACTAAAATTGTGTTCATAAGGTTTTCATTGCTATAGATTACACATCATCAAGCACATCTGTGTTTCTCTTTGAACCAATGTTGTTCAAAATATGCATGTAAAAAAGGACTTATGGCATCATGTTTTTTGTTTTCAGCATCTAATGAATTCTACATTACAAATCTGCAATAAGAAGAAGCAATATTCTCTCAGCAGATCAACATCTGATACATACCATTCCATCTTTTATGTTTTCTTGTTCAGTTGGAAAAGACATTCAACACATACCTTCAAGTGATACTTCTTCTGTAAGTTTTGCCGAACCTGACCAGTGTAAATGCCACACATCCACCAGGTAAAAAACAAGCCTTCAAGAATGAGAAATGATGTCCCTGGATCAATGTAACCATTAAAGATCGCGGTTGCACTTGCCAGAGCAATGCCACCTTCGATGAAAATAGCATGACAAACGCATGGTCCAGTCCAAGGAGTTTCTTCATGCAAGCTTTCTACATTGCGCCCAAATAATACACAAGGACAAAACAGTCCTGTCAAACCTGCAATGAACGCTAAATAGCATAACAACCACAACTTTCTGCTTACTCATTGCAACTATGAATGCTTCTAATATAGCCATTTAAGTAACTCCTCCAAATTCTAGCGCTCGGCGTGTTCACTCTCAACTTAACATATTAAATACGAAGAAATTTTGATAATAAGGATTGATTAGTGCTCAAAGGAATCATATGACACTGGATTAGTTTTAGTTTCATTAGAACAATTTGACTAGTTCGATATAGATAACATTTGACAGCTTGGTCATGCATTAACTTACAATTTTCCCTATCTTCAGCGCATCCAAAGATCCCAGTCATCCATGCTTCATCAGCAGGAGGTGTATAGCTTTCAGGCAATGGCTGCCCACATTCCATGCACTTGTGAACAGCCAACTGCAAAGAATTAAAAACCATAAACAAATAGCTATTCACTAACTTGTATCAAAACTCACCAAACAAAGTGCAAGCAAAATCTTTTCAAATTTTCATTTTTGTTTTCTCTTGTAATGTTTCAACAAATTTCACATGGTTTTAAACACAGCCTTTCTCCCTATGATAAGATGCAAATGGAATACTAACCCCTGTTTGGAATTCTAAAAATTTTAGAAGTTCAACCTGATAGTTGAGATTGCACATCAATTAGATATTAGTGGCTCCAAATTTCCAATAATGATATACACAGCAATTTTGGCTTTTACTTAGAGCCTTGATTTAATTTTCAAATGGGTAAAAGTTCCAAACCAGTGATTCAAAACACGCTAACACAGATTCAGGACAAACAATACACAAATTTACTTCAGAATTCACATTCCCAACACACACGACATAACAACATTATGTGTGAACAGAATGTAAACTGATTATATGACATCTTCAATCAAGCATCTGCAACCTGATCTCCCCGCCCAATTTCACATTCCACTTCTGCATCTCGAGAAATGCAAACGCACACAACACAGACCACTTTCTGCTTTCTTCATTCACACGACAAGGATTCATGAATAAGCAAAACTACACTAATATTGCACCTAAAAACCCTTCAGCAAGGTTTCCTCATGAATATTGGGAGATTTTATAAAACAGTTTTGCTAGTGCAAATTATCAGCCAAAAAATCAAGGCTTTATGGTCCCTGTGATCACAATTGCGACTACACCAGCCAACATTAACAAGGTTTTCTCATGATATCTCTGTTAGTATATTTAAATAAGAATTTGCTACCACAATTTGGTCACATCACACCACAAAGGTTTTTAGAGAGTCCACAACCACAATTGCAACAACATCAACCCACATTGTCCACAATTTCCCAAAATATTGAGGATCATCCCAAAATCAAGACAGCCACTGCAATTTAAGACCATGCCATTGCCAATTCTACAATCAGACAACAACCCAGAATCCAAAACAAAAGAAAAACAGAAAAACTCCTCAATGAATTCGAGAAAAAAAGGCGGGTATGAATCCAAACCTGAGGGACCTCAATTGGCTGATTCAGTTCACCAGGCGTGATATCTTCCAAAGGAACTTGATCCTTCTTCAGCTTTACGTACTGCGATTGTGTCCTGTCCCCCATCTGATCTCAAAATACAAACCAGACTCACAAAGAACAATGATAAATCAGAGGAAAATGCCTGCGTTGGAATGTTATGATAAATAGAGAAAAATCAGAAATGTAACTTCACAGTTCAAGAGATCTAAGGAAATTGGGACATGAAAGGAACACCAACGTTGGATAATCCGAACCGAGAAAATTAATCAGGAGTAATCTACAAATTGTTTTATACATTTTAATTATTTATTAAAGATTTAATAGTTTTAAAATTACAAAATAATATAATTTTATTACTACCTTCTAAAAGAAATCAGTACCCCAGTGCGCAAGAATTAAAAAACATAATTGCAAAATATAAAAAAAAAGAATTAATGATAAAAACCCATGAAATGTAAAATGTGATTAAATCTTTTCATCATTATCTGTAAGGGGAAATGAGAACTCGTGATTTTTTATTTTTTTTTATAATTTACCCACTCTTATATAAATCTCATTTAGCATCCTCGTAGTATAATAGGGTAATTTCTACATATTTTCAGTATTATTGATTCTTGACCCTAAAATTAATGTAAAAAACTTCTGCTCAGAGAAATTTTCACTATTCACTCACCAAGACAGGGCCGTGAAATTGGAGGGCTGTGAGGTAAGAGAGAACGAGTACACGTCCCGCATCGACTGAATAACGTAGTAGCTAGTAGTTTATAAGTGTGCGGCTTCGACATGGGTTTGTCCCTTCGGGGACATCCGATAAAATTGGAACGATACAGAGAAGATTAGCATGGCCCCTGCGCAAGGATGACACGCACAAATCGAGAAATGGTCCAATTTTTTTTTTATTTTAATTTTCCAACTCTTCTGATGTTTGCACAGTTTTTCCTTCATGCTTATGTGTTCTGTTTTTGAAAGTTGTATCTCAGCAACATTTATGAAGTTTTGGAGGGGAAGAACTGCACCAATGAAAGGAAATAAATGAATACTCAGGTAAATTACTTTCTGATTTTTAGTTCGTTTATGTGATGTGATGAAAATAACTTCAATAGGGTGGAGAAATGGGAAGGAATGGAAAGTGAAATTTTAAGTTCTTTATTCTCTTAGATACAGAGCAAATTCATAGATTAATAATAAAGCATGTCAAAACATTATAAGCTCAATTTAAGGCTTTCTATTTGATGCAAGAATAAGCTATCATCCTTAATATTGTGATTATGACACTCCTTATTATGATTGAAACTAAGACATTAGGAGTGTCCACAATTAAATTGTCCTTCATACATAAATTAATAATAAGATATTATAAAAGATTCGGGTGAGTTTTATTTTAAGATTTTGGTTGAAGGTAGTGTTACTCTATTATATGAATTGACAAAATCTTTTCTTGAAAGATCTGTCAATGATGTTAGAATGACGATACGAAAGAGATACACATATTTAATAAGTTAAATAATATTGTCGGAAAAGATTGATATCATATCACTTAAAAGGGTGTTCCTATAGTTGTTTGAAATTATTAAACTAGAAACCATTTAACCAACAAAGAAATAAATAGATAAAAATAAAGCAAAACGACATGAGATTTATACTGGTTCGGCTCAAAACGAGTCTATATCCAGTCATTCTCCAGTTATTTGAGTTGGAGGGAATTCCCTAATCTTTGAAAGTTAAGAAAACAAGATTCACTCAATGTATTCTCACCGTACTAAAAAACACAAATACTAACCTAAAGAAGTTATACACACACTTTCTAGGAATCTTGCCTACCTAGTTAAGACTAACACAAGGAATATAGAACATGGTTCACCACAAGTACAAATTTCATAATTAGAGAAATTGCAGGTCTTTTGGTTGATCACTCTTTTTTCTTTGGATCCTTAGAGACCTTGAATTTCTCCAAAGCAATGGTTGATGCCTCCAAGATTGCTTTAAGAAAGCTCAAAACGTGTTCTTGTTTCAATTTGATCAAAATCAGAATCACACACACACACACACACANATATATATATATATATATATATATATATATATATATATATATATATATATATATAACCTTGGTACAAAACTGGTATATTTAATCAATTATATTATTTGTATAATTAAGGTTTATCGACTGTTTTAATCGATTAGGTTCTTCTCTTAATTGATTAAAACAAAGACCAAATGTTTGGTGTGCTTCGGTCTTATTTTAATCGATTATGTTATTATCCTTATCAATTAAATTTTTTTCACAACTTTAATTGGTTAAGAAATATGCTTAATTGATTAAAATACTGACACAATCTAGATATGTGGAGTTTTGATCCTAAGAGATTAACAATATAAGAGAACACATAAATTACATTTTACAACAACAAAAATTAGTTGTAGCGATGAAATTAAGACTAACCACCAAAACAATCTTATGAAGAAAAGAGTGAAAAGAAATGAAAAAGGAAACTTCTTCGAACTAAAGGATGAAGATTGAGGGGTGGAAATAGTCAAAGAGTATGGACAAAGTCAATAAGTCAATCATGAGAAGACAATTAGGCAAAAACAACTTTGGAGTGTCAACCGGTGTGGGACTTTAATGATGAATACTTCCAAAAGCATTGTTTCCTAACAATACCTTTTATAATTAATGCTCACTCTAGTCTTTGAAATTTTCAATTCCTTCACTCTTCTTAACCTTCAATTCTTGCTTTGCTAATACCAATTTCCTTCAACATGTCTACACCAGCAGAGTACTCTCTCTCTCTCTCTCTCACAATTTTTCTTTCTCCTAACTCAAGCATGAAGAATTAAAAAGGGCAGCTGATCATAATCTACACATAGAATTTTATTTTATTTCACATGACATATGCATGGTCAACTCAACTTCTATGCTTTTGTATTGTGCTATATATCATTCACATGCTAAAATCTCATCTTAGCATGCTTAATTCTTTATCTTAGTTGTATCTTATAATAGCAATATCGGTACCAAGTATTTTTCTGAGAGAATGATGAACAGTAATTGATTAAGATTGTTCCTCTGCTGTTTCAGATACTATCGATCTCTACCACCTGTGAGCAAGATCTATGGAGTGGCCTGTTTGATGACCACTTCTGCATTTTATCTGCAACTCTATGATGCATGGAACATAGCACTTGATTATGGAGCAGTGTTTAAACGCCTTCAGGTTTTGTAATCCAAAAACTGTTCTTAATTCTCATCTGCAGCTATAGGATATCTGAATTTACTTTAGTTAGTGTGCATGATTTTGTATACTCTTCTTGTCATATAAACATGTTTGCTAACTTCTCTAGTAATTACTTCAAAAGTCAAACCTAAAGTAGTTTCTGAATATTTGACAGAGCAAAAATCTCTAAAGTGATGTTGTACAAAAGTTAAACTCTAGATGTTTATGCACGACCTTGAAATCATTTCAGAGTTATATCTGGGATATACTTCTCATAATCTACTAGCACTTAAACCTTAATAAGTATTGTGGATAAAAAATCCAAAAAGTGAATCTAATTCACAATAATCTAAATCTACATTATTTTAAGTCTACCTAATGGATTTATCCTAAACTTAGATCCATATTTTTTTTACTTTAAGTTTAATCCATTTAATTAGATTTGGATCGAATGTTGAAATGAGTTGATCTTTGTCAAAGATAGAATCCAGTAATCATGGATCCATAATCAAGTCAAGTTGACTCAAACTCAGGTAAAATTAAGTCAATAAAGACCTAAATTATGTCAAATTGATCTAAACTTGATTGATTCAAGTCAATTATGCTAGATATTGGGATAATGCACTCCAAACCTAAGTCAAACCGAGTAGATATGAAGTGTATCGACCTAGGTCTAGTTCAAGTTAAGTTGGCATAATTCATGTGTAGTAGATTTAATAGTTAAATATATCTTAATAGATTTAATTTAATTAAAAAGGTGAATTCAATCATAGTCCATTTCAAATTGGATTGAGAAAAATCTTGATCTAGTTTAGTGATCTAGAATATAGATCCAATCTATTTATGAAATCTAGATTGACTAAAGATTGGATTTTGAAAATACAATTCATGATCATTCTTGATATTAAGCTAGTTAATGAACTTTAAGCTATAAACACTTAGTAAAGAAGAATAAGAGTAATTTGGATAAACTTTTCACCAATTTCTTTGACATATTTGCTTATATATTTATAGGTTTGGAGGCTTATCACAAATTTCTTCTTTCTTGGCCCATTTTCGCTTCCATTTGCTGTTCGTCTGATAATGATGTAAGCTACTATAATTATGCAACTTTTTACATTTCAGTGTAAGATGGTTTGAATGATAGAGTTTTTGTTACTGTTTGAATGTATGCAGAGCAAAGTATGGTGTTTCATTGGAAAGAGGACCCTTTGACAAGAGAACTGCAGATTATGTTTGGATGTTCATATTTGGTGCACTCTCTCTTCTGGTATATCTGTGTTACTGTTTTCATCTCTTGATTTTGCCACTGTTGATCACAAACAAGATTTAGATATGTTTTTCATCCTCTCAGGTGATTTCAGCAGTGCCATATTTCCGGTTTCCATTCTTGGGAGTTTCGTTAGTTTTCATGATCGCCTATGTTTGGAGCCGCGAGTTTCCAAATGCACGAATCAACATCTATGGTGTCGTATCATTGAAGGTACTATCAACTTCCATTCTTCTATGTTTCATAATATCATCATCACATAAAAAATTTGTCGTTTAAGGTTTAGTTAATGTTTTTTTTAGAATTAGTATACTTTAACCATTGATAATGTTTTTTTATATATGCAGGGATTTTACCTTCCATGGGCTTTGCTTGCTCTGGATTTAATATTTGGAAATCCTATAAAACCAGACATCTTAGGTATGCTTGCAGGACACATATATTACTTCTTAACAGTGCTTCATCCTCTTGCTGGAGGAAACTTCAAATTCAAAACCCCTCTTTGGGTGTATCCTTTTATCTTATCAGCTTTCAATTTTTTATGCATATCATAGTGTAAAGTTTGGTGCAATGTTGAGATTCTTAATTATGTATGATATCAGTCACAGAATAGTAGCATATTGGGGAGAGGGTAGACAGATAAATTCTCCTGTGCAATCTGATCCTTCTGCTGGAATTGTATTTAAAGGAAGAGGTCATCGTCTTGGTGGCACTCAAAGAACAGCAGCAAGAGACACTGCAGAGCAAACTGAAGGAAGTGCTTCTGCTTCCTCACATCAGCAGCAGACTCAGAGTAATGGAGTTGCTTTTAGAGGAAAGAGTCATCGTTTAAATGGATGATTTTCTAACATCATTATCATCCTCTTTTTCTGTAATTTTTATTTAACTATTTCCTGCATCTTATGTCTTTCATCCTAAATTTTGAAACCAACCATGTTACAGATATTTTTATGTTATTATTATTATTATTATTATTATTATTATTATTATTATTATTATTATTATTATTATTATTATTATTATTATTATCACCATCATCAAAGTCATTTAAGTTTATCACCATCTGTCATCATTTTAAGTATAAAATAATGTAGAAAGAATTTACTATTATTATTTTTCATTATAATTTTCAGATCACTATAATTGTTTAATACATCATATTATCTTTTCATCAATAATATTATTCTTTTGTTAAGTTGCATGAAACATGCACAAAATATACCGTTAATACCTTTTTCTTTTCTTTTCTTTCGAACAAGCATACATAGTGTAATACTTTTTTTAAAAAATAAAATATTTTTCAACAGAAAATTCAAGACTAATTTATTAAAATATTGAGATTTTTGGGAATTTTCTCTTTGGTGTTATTTCCATATATTTAAATATGTAATGATTCTAATATATTAATTTTTTAAAACATTTTATTATATCAAAATTAACATATTTTAAAAATATAGTAGAAGAATAATAAAAAATAAAGACGAAGTTAACTATTTTTTTTATCACATTGGTTGTTAAAAAATAACAGTTGTTAAAAGATATAAAAAAAGTTGCTTTAAAATAAAAATATAAGTTCTTTTCACTTTTGATTTCACATCACAAACTTGTATGATATTACTACTAACTAATAATGTATGAAAACAAGTTGTTGATTTTATTGTTTTTTTAATTGATCATAAAGAAAAGTGTAATTGTAACATAATTATTTTATTGGAATTTTGTGGTGTAAGCTATAAAAGTCAATCTCAGTGGGGTTTGGTGTGTCTGTTCTAACTATTTTCAACATATAAATTACTATAAAAAAAATCACTTAAACAAGTTGGGAAATTGACAAAAAAAAAAAAAGAATAATTAAATTCAAACACAAATACTTTGACCAAATAATTTATTTAACATAATTATTATTGGAAAATATTGGACATTTATCTAGATTTTCACTTTTTTTCTATTAGAGACGACAACGAAATTTCTAATAGTAGTATAATTCGAAATAACGTTAACGGATAATATTTGAATTAATTGAATAAATATAAATATAGATAAACCTTTTTCTTTTTAAATTGCATATACAGATGTGTTTTTATTTTTCTATCAGTCTCTGTTTTAAATTAGAGATATCTTTATATTTACAATTTTTTATAATTTGACATTGATTTTTTAGTAATATTACATTAATTTTATTTTTTTATATAAACATTTAATAAATATCTAGAGAAATAAGATTAAGTAGAAATTTTATGTCAGTTAATTATTATAAATAAAAATAAATAAGAAATCGTACTTTTAAAGGAAGCGAAGACTAAGTCAAATGGAGTTTTAGTCTTTTCTAATCATTGAATACGACAACGTTTGAATTTACACAGTTATCAATTTGAAATTAATGAAATTTTAATTTTTAGAATCATCAATTTGACGATATTTTTCTCTAATGTTAAAAGACTTTTTCACCAACCATCCAAAATTATCTATAATTTTAACATTTGTAACTTTCTTAAAATAATTTATTTTCTCTATTTATAACTAGTGTAAACTTGTTTGTTTTTATTTTTTTATATTAATAAAAAAATTAAAACATTAAAAAAAGTTATCAAAATGGTTCATACTTCTTTTTTAAAGATGAAATAGTAAGAAAATATTGATGAAAAACAAATACAAAAAAAATGTTATAGATGTACCATTAATTTTTAATTTTCTATCACAAATGATCTTAATAATTAGATAAATACAATATAGTTATTAAAAATAAAGCCATTTTAATAAAATTGTGTAAATAAATATTTATTCATTATTCTTAATCTATTAATAAAAAGAATATAATAAATTCTTAAAATGTATATAAAATAAAAGATAATGATTACAATATTTTTTTTACAATATTTTAACACCATTTACTGTGATTGGTCCACGTTGGTATTTATGATTATTATTATTGATGGTAAAATAATTTTGAACCAATCAGAAAATGATACATAGATAATATTAAAATGTTTTTAAAACAATATTGTCAAAATATCATTGTTTATAAGTAAATTGTGATGGAGGGGCAATTTGCTTTGATTTTAATTTTTTTTTTACTCTGACAATGTGTTGTTATAATTTATAACTTTAATGTGTATAGATTAATTTAATCAGTGATTATTAATTTGTGATATCAACCAGTGGTGTCAATTTCGAGCTCATAGACTAAATTAATTGACTTATAATTTTAATGATTTACCTTATGATATGATTCCAGAATATTCCATTTTAGTTTTGACAGTTAACAGAAGACAAGAAACATCATATTATATATTATTAAAAGAAAGTGGTTTTTTGGTTTAAACTAAAACAACATGTGTGAGGCGGCTGGAAAGGTTTGACTAATTGAGTTGATAATTGAAATGAAAATGCTCTCAAAAATTGAAAGTAGAAGCACCCTTTTGGTGTTAATGGAAATTGCTGTAAGAGTTTGATTGTATGAACAAAATCCTCGTCATGACAGTGACCTTTTATTTATGAGGTGGACATTGTCTGAAGGCAAGATTAGGTTGATGCATTTAATAGAAAATGTGTCTGACGAGACCATGAATTGCTGTTATTCACGTTCTTTGTTCTTTTATGTGTGAGAAAGACAGCCATGTAATGAATCTTGGGCTGTCTGGGTGGTGTTCTTGTTTGAGACCTGGGAAAGGTTTCATATAGGAGAAGCTTCTTCACCAACAAGGATTTTAAGCTTTTCACTGTTTCAACATTCAACTAAGCTGGGGTTTGACTGGTAAGTTGAAAAGCCTCCTATGGTGGTTTTTTTGTTTTGTTTTGTTTAAGGTTTGTTTGGTCTGTTTAAGTATACGGATTTCTGAACTTTTATCACACTCTTGTCCCTTTGTCCGTGTAATGGATCTTTGAAATTTCCTTTTTTTATCATTTAAAGTTGATAATTGCACACTGAGTTCTTTCTGGGGATTGTTTACAGAGTTGGGAATTTGGGATTATGTTTTTTTGACTCATGCATAAAGATAAGAACTTTGTCCTGTGAAATTCAGAAATTAAATTGTTTTAATTTGGAGCTTGAAACCCCTGTCCTTGATTTATCAGGTTATTTGTAAAATTAATGGAGGTTGCTTTCTCTTTAAAACAAAAATAGTTCCTACAACACTCATTTTTTTGTATATTTCTGAGATTTCACTGTATAGGTAAGTTTTACAGTATCAGTTATATATTGTTAGACAATTTTGCTTTATGATAATTGATTTTAGCATGAAATATGACACTGTAACCCTACTTTTTTCTGACCTACATAAGGATAAGATATATTTAGGAAAACTTCTCTATAAATGCTTCAAAAGAGAAGTAAAACAATAAAGAAAAAAAAAGTATTTTGAAAAGAAAAATTTAGCTTATGCATAAGCTAATTTATAAAAGTTTGATTTTAACTTATATATATGTTGATTTTCGCTTAATAGAGAAGTTCATTACATTTTCCTCTCTTACTTTCTTCTCTTAAAAATACTTATGAAGAAGTTTATCCTAGTAAGTCCTTAATGTGGTTTAGAAATTTGTTGCAAGTGTTTTGATATGAAGCTGTTAAACTTGATATTCTGATAGAACATTCATTTTGTTGTTTCTTTTCGGCTGTTACAGATAACTTACATCCTTCTTCGTAGGGAAGAGAGATGGAAAAAATTCTGGAAGCAGATGCAAATACTGTATCTCAGCGTTCCTCATCTTCTTCAGTTGTTGCTTTGGCAATCAAGGGTAACAAGAAAAGCAAATATGTGGTACAGTGGGCACTGAATAAGTTTGTTCCCGAGGGAATGATTATCTTCAAGCTGATACATGTTCATGCTACTATAAAAGGAGTTCCAACGCCATGTAATGTATTTTTATGTTTAATGTGTTCAATATAGTTTGAACTTTATGCATATATTACATTGGAAAACTTCTACAAGTAATGATAACTGCTTCAGTTGCACTTGTATCCTGAAGAAGTTTGTTTAGGTGGTCTGGTCTATTTGTAAAGGACTATCCAATTAGCAGTCTTGCATTGAGCCTCAAAGTTGGGGAATTTTCATATCTGCATAACTTTTGTCAACATGACAAAACTTTAGAACGTGATTTTGGGTCTTGTTTCTGTTCTGTTTTCATTTTAATATTTAAGAGTTTTCAGCTGGAGAAGACTAGTAATTAATTATATGGGTTACTTAAGTTTTTCTATAGAATAAGTAATTTGGTAATACACAAGTGAAGTAACAACTGGTAGAAGATGGATATGAATTAGCAGAAGATTATTTCGTTAGGATAATATAACATTTTTGTATTTCCAGTGGGAAATGTGATCCCTCTTTCACAAGTGCGTAATGATGTAGCAACTGCATTCAAAAAGGAAGTGGAGTGGCAAACAAATGAAATGCTGCTACCTTTCAAGAGATTGTGTGAGCAAAGAAAGGTCAGATATGATAGACCATGTAGATTAAATCAGAATAGTTAATGCAATATAGGATTTGTTTTCTGATACTGTTGGTGCAGGTGCATGTGGATGTTGTACTGATTGAATCAGATGATGTGGCTATTGCAATAGCAGAGGAAGTGGCTAAGGGTGCTATCACCAAACTTGTTGTTGGAGCTTCATCTCGTGGCATATTTAAAAGGTATTTGCTGATATGTTGATGCATAGTTCAATAAACAAGTTCTGCTAACAAAAATGATAAGTACTCAAACACTTCAAATGCTAACTATTAAGGGGAGAGAATCAAACACTTCAATACTCCACCAAGCATCACATACTACTTAGTGTAGGATTTGGACACTCTCTAATACCCAAATTTGTATCATAATCTAATCACACATGAGTCCTTAAATTGGATATTGGGATTTAGGAGGACTGTTGCTTTTACCATTAATTACTATTTGTTGGCTGATCACAAGTTGTACTTCATTTTTTTCTTTTAACTATGAAGAGACCAGGCTTCGTTCTCCTAACCTATATCACTGCATAGTTGATTATGAATATTTCTGGTATGAAAAATGCTATGAACATAAACCTTTTAAGCACCTTCTTTTTATTAGAACAAACTTCTAGGGAATCACAAAATTATGTGAAACTCACTTCCTATTGAATGAGTCTCATTTATGATTTTCAATAAATTTCAACAAATAATAGTGTGTTAGAAAATGTTTATTATAATACTCCTTTTTTGAAGTATGATAGAAACACTTGAGGTTGCTTTACCAATAAAATTCAAAATAATGACATGTATCTTACCTAGACATTTTACTATGAAATTAGGTGAAATACTCCATGCTAAATAGTGATTGTTCCCTAAACTTAATGGCTCTGTGGTCTCTAATTTCTCCTTGCACTTTAGCACTGATTTTGTCCCTTGTGACAACTTTGTGATCAGTGACAAATTTGATGAAATAGATGAATCAAATAAATAGGCAAAGGTGTCTATTAAAAAACACAACTATATTTGTAGATAACTGATCTTGTACACTATTTCACTTTTTTTCATTATTTGTTCAAAATGTGTAATCTCCTAGAGCATTACCATAGGTTTTTAAATTTTAAGGCCTGTTTAGAATGACTCATTCTAAAAGATTTTATTTTCTTACTTAATTGTACTTCTGATCTTCTAGTTTAGATTTTTGTTTTCTAAGTTTTCTTTGAATAAAGGATGTCCCTCTATTTTTTAAATTAAACAAATTTAGGCCTGTTGTCAAATTTTTTCTACCTGAAATTTCCAAAATATTAACTTCTATTCAAATATTTGGGGATTTGTGATGGATTTGGGATATGAACAAATTTGGAAATTTATAAGTCACATATCTAGTGGGAGCTTATTAAAATTTGAAGGGTTTAGTAGGATGTGAATTTAGGATCAAAAGAGAGAAGATTTGGAATTTTCTATTTTTGTGGAAATTAAATACTTAGGTAGTAAATTTTGGGTAAAAGAAAGTTTAGAACTATTTAAATGATTTTGTTTGTGATGATTTTCAGTTGGAAGTAAGAATTTGAGAGATATAAGTAGAAAGAAATTGAGAGAGGGACTAAATTATAACAATTGAAGACATTCAGATTGTCTGTAGGATATTTTCTTTTTCTGGTGTGCTGTAAGCACCTGAAAATTGAGAGAGGGACTAAATTATTGATCAAAAAGATTTGTATAAGCACCTGAAAGTTAGTATTTCTTCCAACTTTTGTACATGATATGGTGAACCATGGAAGCAACAAACTTTTCGTAAAACTTCTATGACCAAAATTTTGTTGCAGACTAGATTTAATGTCAATATTATGCTGAGAAAAAAGATTACCAATTCTGTGTTCTAATTTAGGATGTATATTTTGTTAAAAAATTTTAACTTTGCCGACAAAGTCAGAAGAGTTCTTCCTTCTTGTTTCTTTGTAGTTTGCCTGTACAACTCTGAATTGAGGTGTTTGAATTACCTGAACTTCAATTTGATAGATAATATTCATGATAAAAAACATTTCTGCGCTTCTCTAATACTTAGCTTATAGGATGATTTTTAAACTGAATTTAATGATGAGCCTGGAATATTTTACAGTTTGTATCACTGTTGAGTACATAATGTTTCATTTCAACCAACTATCTTGTGGTCTCTATCTGATTATATTCCCCCCTTTACTAATGTATTGTTTTCAGTAAACAGAAGGGTATATCTATGAAAATATCAGTAAGCACTCCAAGATTTTGCACTGTTTATGCTATTTCGAAGGGAAAATTGTCCATACGACAGTCAGACATGCCTATTGATGGAAACATTGTAGATGATGCTAGTGAAACCAGTTTGTCTTCCAGCAGCTCATCTAACTACACTTCCACTTCTCAGACAGGTCTACTACTACTAGTTACTTCTGCAAAACTATGGTTTAGAAATTTGTAAACCCTAAATAAGTTATGACATCATATTTAAATTCTTAAATTGCTATCATCATGTCAGCATAGGTACATATCCAATGCCTGAAAATTTCCAATTTGACATTCTTGTATTGCAGCATTGTTAGTACACAGATAGGCACCTGCTCATATGTACTCCTGTAAATGGTAGACATTCACATTATTCTTCAAATCGTAATTTCCAATGACTCCCATCTGGATTATTAGAAATAAGAAAATATAATAAGAAATCATCTATATTTAAACTGTGCCACTATATTTTACAGTTCTACTGTGATATTTAATTTTCACATTACTCACATTGCAAATAAAGGCAACACTATGGGGTGCTTGGTTTCAAAGATATGTTCATCTATTCTGAGAAATTCTAGCCTGTGCATCAAAATTGACTATCCCCTGTGTAGTATAATTATTATCATTTTTGGATGTATACAGAATCAGCCTCAGTTTCATCATATGCTGGTTTACACTCGTCTTCCCTAGCAACACAACGATTTCAAGCTCTTTCAAGTATAAATAGTGCACTTCTAAGCACAAATCCGAGTTTAAGTGACACTAGCCATTCTAGAGGCCAATCTCTAGATCTTGGGAGAGAAAATACTGCTACCAGCTCTGCCAGAAACTCAGACATTGATCATGCCTTAAGTCGAGTCTCTAGTTGCAAAAGCTTTATTTCTGATACTGAATCTTGGATGTATGATCAAAATTCTATAAAGGATGTGCCACTAGCAGCTACACTTCCATCACCTAATAGGCAGGTAATTGAAATTTCTTTCATCTGGCTTGATGAAATGGTACTGGTTTCTAGCTCATACATCAGGTGATGGTACCCTATTGGAAAACGTAGACAAATGTATACATGATTTAACATCGGATGATAAAGTGTTCATACCATTTTTTTTTAACTTTCGTTCTATCCTATACTTGACAAGTCTCCAGCAACACAAATTTTATCTTCACTAGAACCAGTTTTTTCATGCAAATGTAAAACTACAAAAATGTTGTGCACAATCCAAATTTTTATTAATATGTGCAACCCTTTAAAAAAAAAACTTTATGTTTCTTGTCATATAGCTATTGCTTCAGCAAATTCTAGCTAGATACAACTCCAATTTGCAAGTGAACTTTCTTTGTGGTCATTTACTTTATCAGGCAAAATTGAACCTTGAGCTGGAAAAGTTGAGAATTGAGCTAAGACATGTCCAAGGACTTCATGCAGTAGCTCAAAGTGAGAAAATTGAAGCATCCCGGAAGGTAACATCTGTTTTCTTATTGCCAGAAACACTTTCTTCTACCTAATAAGTACAATAATTTAATGGGACCCCTGCACCCTGGCATACCTAAGTTGTTTCCTTGTTAGGTTCTCTTTCTTTGCTTTGACATCCATAAAGATACATTACCCTATTATAGAAATTGGAAGATGAATTCACCTTCCATATGCGTACAACTAAAATCTTTGCTGGTATTGTCAAATGGATTAACATCATTTATTGTTTTGAACAGCTGAATGACCTTAGCAAGAGACGGTCAGAAGAAACCATAAAAATGAAGGAGATTATTGCTAAGGAGGAGAAGGCAAAAGAATTTGCAAAACTAGAAATAGAGAAATATCAGGATGCATCCAGAGAAGCTGTATATATGAAAGAATGTGCTGAAAGGGAGGCTGTGGAAAGGAAAGAAACAGAGTTGAAAGTCATCCGTGCCACAAAAGAGAAAGAAAAGTTGGAGGATGCTCTTAGTGGTAATATACTACAGTACCGGAAGTTTACATGGGCTGAAATAGTCTCAGCTACTTCATCTTTTTCTGAAGATCTGAGAATTGGAATGGGAGCATATGGAACAGTGTACAAGTGTATTTTGTATCACACAACTGTTGCCGTTAAAGTTCTCAACACCAATGGAAATCGTGAAAGCAAGCAATTCCAACAGGAGGTATGAATTCTATAAATAAAATAGCAAAGCAAAAATATGTTCCATAATATGAGATAAAAGAATAAGTATATAGCTTCAATGTTGCAGGTGTTTATAGCATTTTCGGTGGCAAGTTTGGATTTTCTCATTGATGTATCAAAGTTTATAGTCCTAATTCAAATATAATGGTTAGGGTTGGGCAAAAATCCAAATAGTCAAATCTAATCCATATTACTTTAAGTCAATTTTAACGGAACCAAGTTAATTATAAGACTGGAACTGAACCAGACAGCAATATTAATTTATATCTTTTCTTTTGTTCTAGTTAGAGATATTGAGCAGAATTCGTCATCCAAACTTGCTTCTTCTTCTGGGTGCATGTCCTGATCATGGATGTCTTGTATATGAATATATGGAGAACGGTAACCTGGAAGACAGACTGCTGAGAAAAAACAACACTTGCCCAATCACATGGTTTGAGAGATTTCGAATAGCTTGGGAAATTGCATCAGCTCTTGCCTTTCTTCACAGCTCAAAGCCAGAACCTATCATTCATCGTGACTTAAAACCTGCAAACATCTTGCTTGGTCGAAACCTTGTCAGCAAGATTGGTGACATTGGACTTAGTACAGTACTCCATTCCGATAATTTATCTACCATGTACAAGGACACAGCACCTGTTGGGACACTATGCTACATTGATCCTGAGTATCAAAGGACTGGCTTAATATCTCCAAAATCTGATGTCTATGCTTTTGGAATGGTGATCCTACAGTTATTGACAGCAAAACCAGCAATAGCACTTGCTCATAAAGTTGAAACTGCAATTGAAGGTGGGAATTTGACAGATATATTGGATCCAGAGGCAGGAGCTTGGCCATTTAAAGAGACACTAGATCTGGCTTTGTTGGGACTGAGCTGTGCAGAACTTCGGCGTAGAGACCGGCCTGATTTAAAAGATCAAGTGCTTCCAATACTTGACAGATTAAAAGAAGTTGCTGATAGGGCCCAAAACTCTGCTTCAACTGTTACTATTAAATCCAAACCTCCTAATCACTTTATCTGTCCAATTCTTCAGGTAATCAAATACTCCATATGTGACAATAAATTGATTTTCTATGCCACAATAATAAAATGTAAGACCTACTCTTTTGGGTAAACATATTTTAGTGACAACAAACCCAACCTTTTTCCTTATGATGAGGTTGGATACCTCAGATCAAAAAAATGTCTTTAGGTTTAATTACTACTTTGGTTCTTTTGCTTGTATTGTTTCTACATTTTGGCCTTAATACCTAAAAGCTAAACATTTCTGTTAAGTGTGTCCTAAGAGCTAAAACCACCACAAATTTTATAGTGCTTGTTAAACCACAAGAACTTGTCACTTTAGCAACAAATTTGTGATAATTTAATAACTTCCCAAAAAAATATGTAGCAGCTCTACACTGTTAATATCGATTTGTGATGGTTTCATCAAATGGTAAGACCAAAACAGAATTAAATGTTCACATGTAGAGACTGAAAGGTCAATTTTTTCGGTGCAGAGACTGAATGTAAAAACCTCAGATAGTAAAATATCAACTTATATGCAACGTTTTGAATGATTCCATCTGTAGATTCTGGTAAACAGTCTTCACAAAAACATAAGGAACATTCTGTCCATGTTAACTAGTTACCATCATAGATTTAGCCAAACTTTGTTATCCAACTGTCTTGTCAATGTCCTTGAAGATGTCTGTTGTACTTTATGTGATGCAGGATGTGATGGATGATCCTTGTGTTGCTGCTGATGGATATACATACGACCGCAAAGCAATTGATAAGTGGCTTGAAGAGAACGACAATTCACCAATGACAAACATAGCTTTACCTCACAAGCATTTAATTCCTAATTACACACTTTTGTCAGCAATTTTGGAGTGGAAGTCCGCAGAATCATGATTTCAGCAGCATTTTCTTTCTCCATATTGATATTAAGACCAATATTTCTCTGATTTAGGGTTCTTAGAAACATGTAGCAGTGTCTTGGATGCAGATATTTTTTGTAGTTGTAGGACCTAAGAGTGCTGTTTGATTAATTTAGGTAGATTGATTTTCAAGTGTAGATAGATTTGATTCTACTGTCTGACTCTCTGTACACTTACCCATGTCAATCTTGTTCTTAGTATAAATAAATAAAACAAGAATAATATTTTTTTGTATAGATTTGAGTTTAGTAAGTGTACTATAATGAATAAAACACTCATTTCAAGTATTTAATGCAGTTGGACGTGATTTTTTAATAAGAAATATCATGTTAATCATTATTATACATTATTTTGACGTCTTATACTCAAACTAAAACATAATTATCATTTATCATCACATAAAAATATTAATAAAAACCACAATAAAAAATACAAGCTTAAGAAATGTGAAATTGGTACCTATATATAAGAAGCGATTTCTTATATACTAAGTTAAAATAATCTTTTAGAACCACTTTTAATTCTTAAACCGTAAATTTGAGAGACTACTATATTTTTTAAAAAAAATAAATGAAAGACCAAAATGACATCTAAAATGTAAAGGTTCATAGAATGACAATATTAAACTAACTTCTATTAGATATTGAAGGTACAAGAACAATGACGTACAAAAGAAAATCATGATGTAAACAATCAAGCCTTCTTCCATTTATTGCAATTGCCAAAAGAAAATCATGAACGAAGCACAAAAAATATATATTCCAATGTATAAAAAATTTCCCTCCATAGTTACAAGTCCCAAACCTTCCACTTAACGGCGTAGTTACATTGGTAAATAGATATATACTATATACAAGACCATGGTGTTAACTATGCTTTCATCCTGGTTCCTGTTAATGGCATAGCCACAACAACTTAAAGCAAGTAGCTATGTCCACAATTAAACTTCGGGACCAGATGCAAACATGGATACAAGACCTCTAAACACTTGAGCTGAAAGTTGGTGTGCCTGAAAAATCTCTCCATCAACATTCCATACACTCTCATCGCCCGAAGAAGTGAAAGTAAATGCAGGGGTCTGCAAAAGCTAGACAAAATTAATAAAATTATCCATGGTCATGCTTGGAGGTGGTGTGGATTAGGGAAAAACCAACCTTATGATGTTCAACAAACTTAAAATTCAAGGGGCTTCCCCCTCTTCTTGTAAGTTGAGTCAGATGCCTGCATCATTTTGTAAAGAAAATAAAGAAGGATATTGTTACTAAATGTGTAACCTATATTTGATTTCTGTAGAAATAATGAGACAAGCATAAAATACAATCATTTAAACTATATAACATATATGAGAGCAGAGCGTATGAATTTTTAAAATAAAAAATAAAGGTTCCACATAAAAGAGTATCAATAAACTTTTTCATGTTTCAGTCTTCACAAACACGTCACATGGTTGTGCAAAAGATTATTAATCTATTTATTCTAAGACTGCCGGAGACAGATTTCCAGAGGATTTTTTAAGCAGTGGTATGTATTACACTTTACCAAGTACAAAATATCCCACTAAAAACCAGGTGCAAGTCATTATATTAAACAGTCAATGGATTGCATACATTTAATGTAAAATTATTTTTCAATTCAAAAATTCCATCAGCTCAATTGAGCAGATCCTACATGTAAAAAACATTCCGAGGGTTCAAAGATTGATGTGATATGGCATTGGAATGCAAGATTTCCAAACATAAGATAGATAAAGATTTCTTTCTTCGTAGCAAAGAACAGATTCAAACTTTACAACAGATTTACTGACTTTGATAATTTCACATGCATAATGTAGAAAGAAGACAGGTGTGTTTACCATAAATAAGATGCATGGGGACAGTCTCTGATCAATATAAGATGAAGGAAACCATCAGACAGGTGTGCATCAGCCACCAATCCATCCGGTGCTTTTTCATTTCTGCAAGAGATTACAGCAGCTCCTACACTAAGAAAATGTCCTTTGGATCTTGCCCATCTTGTTTCTTCTGAATTCAAATGAGGTGTGAGGCTGCAAACTCCAACAGATGCATGATTTGGCTTTTCATTACAAACATTGCAATTAGTTCGGCAGATACGTCTTTCTGATACGTGTGAAGACCTTATTGCCCGTATCAAATTACCCTGATAATCTCTTTTGGAAGTTAAATTGATTTCATCTGATTCAACATCTAGGTATGCTATTTCTGCCTCATATGACCTGAAGATATGCATGCAAAGGCCAAGTTAAATAAGCAAGATGTTAAGTGTCAATAACAATGGAACAACCCTATTAGTTTGTGCATAAAAAATGTCAACTATTACCACAAGAGATCTTTAACCATTTTTTTAAGCTTGTTTGATAAAAAAGATTCATTCTCTTCATAAAAGACATAGATCGAACTAACAAGGAGTGATTCTTTGATTTGTCCATTGAGTTGAATAACTCGGTAAAGACAAGTTTACGATCCAAATCAAAGGATTCAATAGAAAGAGTAACCCTCATAATACACCAACATAAACCGATTTCATGGTTACAGTCTTATATTCTAAGAGATAAGCAAACTGTGCATACTTCATCCAAGACAATGTTATGTCCCAAGAGTGCTTAAGGAAATAAGGCAAGTAATACTAAGAGACAACCAAAGACTCTCTAAATTATTCTAAAATACAATGAAGATCTTATTGGATATCTTTCATGTATGCCAACTAATGGAACCAACAAGAAAAACAACATATACTTTATGAACATGGCATCTCCAGCTGTGGTTCAAAACAAAGAAAGAATACACATTACATAGCTCCCATATAACAGACAGATTAAGAGAATAAAGTAAGAAAAGTATGGAATTCAAGAAAGGAATTTACTTAAGATTACCTGTGCTTTAAAAATACCATTGTTCCGGCATAATCATAACGTTTGGGACCCATCCAACGATACTTCTCACTCTCTGTGATGACATCACCATAAAATCCATACCTGATACCAATAACGTAGGATATAGTATTACTAAATCTCTATAACAATTAAGAATTAATTTGTAGTATATGCAAGATGATTATGCAGTACATGCCACAATGAGTTTTATATTGAAAACAGCTTCTTGATTGGACAAGAAAATTTTTAACTATTATATGCTAGAAAGTACAGCGTAAAGGCGGAAAAAGCTTCACACTTTATATCTCCATTTGTGAAACTAACCGTGAACATTGGCCAACTGAGTATGCAAATGATGCACATTTAAAGATGAATAAAGACAAACCTTAATTAGTTATCAAAACAAAAATGTCATTCAAGGTTTAGCAGTGCAATAAGGCTGGCAGATTAAATGTGTTTTTACTATATTCAGAAATGCTCTCCCCCCTATTCTCTCAGCCAGTGGTCACGTGCAAGTAAATTCAAGACCCATCCCAAAATTATATTTATAAATTGAGATAAAAAAAATAAATAAATAAAAAGAGAGAGAGGAGACATAAATATATTGTTCCTCTTTGAAAAAAGAAAATTAAAAATTCAATGCAGTTACTAATCATTGAAGATACGTGATTGGAGATCTTATATCGATTAGAAATATAACTATATTTAGTATACATATCGGTGCAAACTTCCCCTTAAGAACTAATTTTGTGAGGTTGATTTCCGTTTAAAGTCCACCTTCAAAGATATCTGAAAGGGAAAACCCCTTTGAAAATACCACCACAAGCTTCACACTATGCCAAACCTAATCACTGTGAGGGGAGCTTAGGACTTCAAAATAGGTTCAGTAAGGACCAAAACTCAAAGTATAGTTAGCAAACTGAAATTGTAAAATTTTAAGGAATCAAACTAACAAAAGCTTGTCAATTTAATTTCCTCAACTACCATACAGCACTTGTTGTGACCCTTAACAACAACAATTACAGACATTGGAAATGTTTGAATATTAAGCCACAAAATATGCTTGAAAGATAAAACATTTGCAACTAAAATACCCTAAAATCAAGAGTTAGGATTGTCTTCTTTTTATATTTGAAGAACACATAACAGAAGAATTACCCTGAAAAGGAAGCTGCATAGCGCACATTAGGTTCAACTTCAGAACTGGGAGTCATTTTCCACCG
The DNA here is from genome assembly GCF_000741045.1 of Vigna radiata var. radiata. Classification (NCBI taxonomy): domain Eukaryota; kingdom Viridiplantae; phylum Streptophyta; class Magnoliopsida; order Fabales; family Fabaceae; genus Vigna; species Vigna radiata. The sequence goes on along the minus strand of NC_028355.1, from coordinate 33,198,730 downwards.
TACAACTTGAGCTATGTCAAGGTGCACCCTCTTACCAAGGACAATATGCAATGCAGAAGTAATAGGATCGCGAGTTCCAGTGGTACTACAAAATACATAGTGTTGTATTCAGAGTTTCACATAGCCCATTGAATTGTATCATAAAACTTTAAGGTTACACAGAAAAATATTTGCTACACAAATCTAAGGCGCATATAATTTTCAAATATAAATATTAGGATTTTATAAAAAAACGAGAATATCTTTAGTGTATCCTATAGACTATTTTAGAATATATCAAAGATCTTTAGAATATATTGAGGAATAAACTGTTATCTAATCAATGTATAAAATTGTTTCCTAATTTTATTATTTACCTCCTTTATTCAGGATTAGTAGTTTTATTGAAATGAGGCTTGTAATAGCAATACTACACTAGTACTTGTGTTTTGTAACAGTTAGCTATGATAGGTTAGCTACGCATTGGTTAGATAGGAGTTGCCTATAAATAACTAAGAGGGAGCAGATCGTCTTGGGAATTCTTTGGGACAGAACCAGGTCACTCAAATACTAGGAGTGTAACACGGTTTCCCATCAATAAAGGTAATTTCCATCTACAATCTGATCTAGGTTCTAACAACTCTACCTAATTATTATATTAGAATATAAAGGACCACAATACTACAAGATGTAGTGACAAGTACAGTACAAAAAAATATCAATCTAACATCACTAAATTATACAATCTCAATAGTATGCAACTTCTATTTATGGATAGATCATCATATAACATCAATATGCTCTTCCAGGCATTATGAATAGTTATGGAGGCATCTGTATTTGCTAGCAAATCAGTGAAAGATAGCACTGATGGAAATAAGTCTATAGTTAGGTTAATTTAATGTCTACATTCAATGTATGAACTATGTAGTAAGTAGTCAATCCCTTATATTTGGTTATCATGGTTAGGCTTCCTACATTATAGCTGGTATATATTGATATATATGCTGCTCCTGTGACTGACTGAGGAACTAGTTTAGCAATTGTCTCCATTTTTTCCCAAAATGAAAGAAAAACATGGATACCCATAGATCCATCATCCTCTAATGAAAAAATTATGTCCAGTTTCAATGCATGTAGTGCATAGGCAATCCTTTCATTTAGTGACCATAATTAAGCCTCCTTGATTATAGATTGTATTTACTATATGACGAATAATATATGTTCAGCTCCCTGTGTGAGATTGTGACCCTTAATTTCCAAATCCAACTGTTAAAAAATACATTTGTAACAATTAAAAGTAATTTATGCAGCACAAGGCAAAATGAAATTTTGATAGAAGATATTACAAATTGGTTTGGTTTTAGATGCATGAAAATCAAAGCAAGATTATTCTGTATAAATATATTATTTAAATTATTAGATGACATACATATATATCATCTCTAGTGCAGAATGGAAAGTACGAAGGAAAAAGGTTACCAGATTACAATGGCATCAGTTGAACCTGCAGGAATAATCCCAAATCTAAACCATTCATTGGGAACAGGAAATTCAGCAGCCTTATCTTCGGAATCTTCAAAACCACATAATAACCAAGCATTAAATGACATTCCTTTTTTTCCTTTTCTGTTATAGTGGCTATGTGCTTCTATAAAGTAAAGTACAGATGTAAAGGAGGGGAAATGGTGGTTGCAGAAATTAACACTACAGTGTCACTGAAGTATGGAAACTGATATGTTAACTAATAGAAATTATACAATGCAATTAATGAAGAGTTGGAATGATGACTATAAGTAATCCAGCACTGACATTATTAGGAGTTGATGTACCATTGGAAACATTAGGGTCTTAGAAAGTAGTTGAATGCTTATTTACAGTCTTTGTAAATATAAATTGTATTTTCTTTTTCCTGTGTATATATACAAATATGCTATGCACAAATCAGTCAAGCAATTCACAAATTACTTTCTTAATTTATCCTCAAGTCTCTAGTATCTATTTTCATGTTTCCCAACTCATTTCAGTTTCAAAGGTGATATCCAAAACAATATGTACATGAACAAGTCAGCAACTCATCACAATTACAAAGCGTCTGTTTGGGAAGTAATGGTGTACAGAAAAATTAAACTCACTCAGATTTGAGATTCTGGATCCAAATTTTTTTGGACTTGAAATCAGAGGAAACTGGTCTTCCATTTTATTTGAAGTCTCCGCAACAATTTCATCTTCCTCATTAACCAAGGCATCACCATTATCTTTAACCACATGAACAAAATCTGAAGGAGTTGGTGGGTAGGGAGCTTTAAACCTGGGAGAAAGAAACCCATTAAGGATTTCATTGAAAAATCCATCACCACCCTGGAACCACCACAGGTAGAACAATATAATTTAAAAACTGAGGAAAACCATTTGAAAGCAACTAGTTGAAAAGTGATTAAATGGATGCATCTAAACTATAAAGGTTTGAAGCTTGATAAACATAAAATCTCATGAACATATCAAAAGAATGGTTGAAGTATTAGATCATAACGAGAATATGCATGAGGTTCTTGGATATTGTGCTGTAGTGCAAGGCATTATAATAAAAATCAAATTCAAATGCCAATCTTGATATTGTACAAGCTCATCATATTAAAGCATCTCTTGACACTGTACCATTTGGTAGAGTATATTAGATCAGAAAGCTAAGTTTTTCATATTCATTTATTGGAGGTAATATGAATTCATTGAAGAGGAAGAAGCAAAATTTTATTGCCAGATGCAATGCAGAGACTGAGTACCAAGGTAGAGCTCTCACTACATGTGACCTAATATGCCTAAAACATCAACTCCAAGAATTGTGTTTCTGTGAAGACTAAAGGAATCTCATTTGTTATAAACCAAGCAAGCCTGCACATTGCCTCCAATGCAATCTTTTATGAGCAGACTAAGCATACTGAGATTTATTTCAATTTTATTATGAGAAGTTTATATATGGAGAAATTACTAGTTCATTTGCTAGTTCTACTAAGAGCATTTAACAGATATTTTCACCATGTCTCTTCAAGGACTGAAAATAGCAAACATATATTGCAAGCTTGATGCATTCAGCCGATGTGCTCCAAGTTGAGGGAAAGTGTTAAGATATTACGTAGATTATAGAAATGTATTAAAAGGTATGACACAGGTATTAATTAATTGACATTGTTCCTATTACATGAGATTTGCTTTTTATTTATGTAAATAACATTTTTAGGAGAGTTGTACCTATGGTGGTTATGATCATATTTCTAGAATTATCGTGCCATTAGATTGACCTCCATTCTTATCCTTTGAACGGTTTAATCAATCATAAATTTACATATTTTTCAATCATTTCCTCAGGTCTTAACTATATCATTATGAGATTTATCAGCATAGTGCAATAAAGTGTTACACAGTTATTTCTGGTCCAATTCTATCAGAATGTAAAGAAGGGAGTTAAGTTCTTACAACGGCTACAACCCCATCGTATGAGTTAAGCTCCATATTTGTTATAGAAGACATCACATCAAATGCCTCTCCTGCTTTCTCTGTCACAATCACCTAGCAAAGAAAAATAAACTTATTACAAGAATACAGATTAATTATCACAAAGATAAGTTCTCCTTCTTTAATTTGCAGTATCTAGAGCAAACAAAAACAGTTGTGGTGAATAGTTTATGTTAGAGGCGTATACTTGCAGACATAAAGGTAGGGCAGTAACTAAGCTGAGCAAAATTAAAATACAATCACCTCAAGCTAATGCAATCAAAATATATTAATCTTCCTTGTGCTTAAACAGATAGAGTGCAAGTCAATAAGATCATTTGAAGAAACAAATTCACACAACATTGAGCATTACTTCATTCTCCCATGACCTCCAATATATTATTACATTTTCTAATCTAATAAATTTCTTTTTGTTGATTATCAACAAAATCATGTCATTTTTTTGTTATGGACAAAACTTACATATTGTACTTTAGGTACATAAATTTGGAGTTTCACCTTGGCAATTTACATTTTATTAAACACATATGTTTCAAAAATGAAACTCCAAATTTAATGGGACAAAAGCACCAACTATAGTACACTATAAATTTTGTCTTTATGCTATTTATATTATTAATTATTAAATATACATAACAGATCAGACTCCATTTAATCAAGCACCGAAATTGACCATGTTCTTAATCAATATCTACCATATACATAAACTTATTTTTTTAAACATATATAAAATGCAATTAAAACTCAACTTTTAAAAGAACAAGCTCAAATAAATCACTGGTGGTTTTATTTGTTCACTTCACCGGTCTAAGCTGTAGATTGACCGGCCAAGGCAAGCACAACAAAAAAGTAAAATTATTTTAAAAATGAGTTTAAAATTAGAATATTCATCTTTGTGAACTTCGATTAACTATTAAAACAAAATCCATAAGTTAACAGCATGAAATTAATGGAAATAGGGTTTAGTCATTTCTGTTACAACAGTGCAGAACAGTCCAAACAAAATATTTTAAAAGCTATTGAGCAAGGAGTTGATGGCCCATTAGAAGACATGGAGAGGAGTTAAACATTACATAAACATATCATCAAAAGTTTATCAGGAATTATCCATTTAGGATATCGTCCGAGATTCTAAAGTTTCACCTTTGTTTCTACTCTAGCGCGAGAGAATATAGGAGCTACAGCTTCCCAGGTTCTACAGCCATTACCTTTACCGCTCCTTGGATGAACAAAAACCTAGTGAATCAGAAATTATATCTGGGAAAAGTTCATTTTAATTAATCAATAAAAGTAAAATGCAAAATTGTAAATCTTTGACCAATAATAGAGCATACCAAAAGATTCTTTGGTCTTCCAACTTCTTGTTTCAAAGAAGCATTAAGTTGATTAACCCACTTCCGACACACTTGCAAATTTGTATGACCAAAAGTATAATCAGCCAGGATACACTGAGAAGGTTGATTTTTGCTCCTTATAAAACCATGCACAGTAAAGCGGAACATCTGCATAAGTGTAAGGTAAATAGAATGAAACAGTACAAACCTCTAAAAAGAAAAAAATTGCATAATCGTGAACAAGAACAAGAGCAGACCTGTATGTCTTCACCCAAAAGTAGACATTCAGGAGCAGGAGGGAGACTCGATATGTAAATTGAACCATGACCGTTTAACTCAACAGCATATATCTCAGAAAGTTTGATTTCAGTAGCAGCCTTAGGAAAATATTTAACGCGTAAGCAAGTTGAAATATCCTGATTCGTTGAACATTTAAGAAAAAATAGTATTAGAAAACCCAAACTATGTGCTCAATTTAGTAATTACAGTTTAAAAACTATCCACTGTGCATATCAGCTCATATTATTGCAACTAATTATAAATATAAATATACACACACACACATACACATATATGTTTGAGAGTAAAAATAAAAAAATAAAACTAAACACAAGAGAAGCTCTGTCATTATTAATTTAGATATGAAAAATTATTAAAAAACTACTTTGATAAGGAAATACATTGTTGTTACTCCACTATGGTAGTATTTCCTCCTACTCTGCAGCAAAGAGTGTGGCCTTTGGCTGTAGTAGAAATTTACCCACTATCAAATCTAATAAAATGTGACTATAAAGCTGTCTTATTTTATATTATATGCCAAACTCTACTGCAGTTGTTAAATTTCAATGAGAATTACCCAATATAATTTGTTTATGATTACGTATGAATCTTTGTGAGCATTTGCCTATTTAATGATATTACTGCCCACAGGGAATGTATATGTTCCGTCATTTGTTACAGATTAAGGTCTGCGTTTGCAACAGAGAAAGACAAATGTATTTTCCTGATTCTGAGGATGTTCCTGGTTGTTTTGTTCAAATGTCGATAGGAACCCAATTCATATAGGTAGAAATTTGTACTGTAGATTGAAAAATAACTTTGACTAAAGAGAAATGCAATACCAGTACATAAGTTCCTCAGAGAAACTATTTATCTGCCAGATAAAACAATCCAAAATTCTTCCCCGTATACATCTCCCGCTACTTTGTATGTAACCACATTTCCCCCCTTATCTCTCTATAACTAATTTTTCCCTCCTCTATTTTCCACCTGAGTTAACTGGAGTTGGCAATGGATATATGGGCATGCAGGTACCCCATACGAGGTTGTCATGATTCAATGGAAATTGAAAACATATCAATGCCACCTCCTTTAAACTCTACCTTGCCCTCAAGGAAGAGGAAGGAAATTGTAATGTAATACATGTTGCCACTTCCCAACCCTATGGGCAGAAGGAAAAGTGACACAGCTTGAAAATATGCTTCCTCCCAAGAAGCTTATTCCACTGGTCAAGCCTTCCAAGAGATGAGCTATTCAATAATTGTTGTCCCATTATCCTTGAGGCAAAAAGAGAGAAGAGTCTCCTTCACTATATTTGCTTCTTCCCATGTAGCTTCTTCCATTGCTTGAACCTTCCAAAAAGGATAAGCCACTCAATCACTTTTTTCCCATTACAGTTACTCCCGTTGCATGCACCTACTATTCAATTAGACTCCACAGTTTTGTCACTGTTTACTCAATTATGTAGCCAGAAAAAGAATTTCCTAAATGTATACGTCATGTAACTCTATTTTGTGAATCCTTCCATGTAAACCACATCCAAACATCAGCCCATGAATTTTGGTTTCAGTAATCTCTGCATTAACATCAAAATCCAATGCTTCCACTATAGAGACTTTCTCCAACATAGCCAAATTGATAACTGGTGATGAAACCAAAAGCGTAAGAATACTTCTCAAAGCTTATAACAATCCCAAATCCGTAACATTCTCTACTCTCCATTCAGTAACTAGGATGAATTTAAAATTTTCACCCGATTTCAAATCAAATGCACTAGAGCCCAAGTACAACATCTTAGCAATATTTTCATTCATAAAGGTTGGTTTTGAATAAATGGTGCACCTGTTAAAGAATGAGATGGTTTTTTTAAAGTGAGTGATACTTTACCAGTTCCACTACAACTATTAGACACACTATAGCAATTTGATTGCTCGTTCAATAGCTTCCAAGACATTGGATTGTTCGTTGTATGCAGTTCTATTTCTCATACAAAAACCATTTAAATGACTAAAGAAATGAACCAAGACACTAACTCAATTAAGTTGCCAATATTGTCATTGTCAAACACAACTTTGTTTGGATGCATGTGGTTAATAATTGCCAAAATTCAGCTGAACAAATCCCTCTCTCCATCAGGTCTTGACTCACTGCGAAGTAATACCTACCATTTGTTCAAGCTTCATTGATGGGGTCTCATGCACCACAACAATATTTTAGGCCTTTCGCAACCCATCCTCTCTTCCAAAACCATAAATGTGGATACACTTGGTTGAAATTAGATTGACCTTTTTGCATGAGTATCCCGAAAGTATGGGATTTAACTCTTTAATTTAAGGTTTAAATACTATTTTGGTCCTTATTTTCATCCAGTTTGGTGAACGTGGTGCTCAGTTTTTTTGCGCGTTCAATTAGGTTCTTATTTTGGTAAATTTGGTTCAATTTAGTTATTTTCTATGATACTACTTAAATTGTTGACGAAAGAGCACACAAAGCAAAATTGTTTGCTTCACGTGTGTTGTTTTTGCTTACGTGGCCCGTCAGTAAAGGAGAAGCTCGGCTATGAAGCTCAACCAACAGAGGAAAAGCTCAACTAAGAAGCTCAGTCAGTAGAGAAGAAGCTCAACTGAGAAGCTTCAACCTTGCACATCCTCCCTCCACTTCCATACTCAACTTCTCTTCCTTCACCATGCCGCTGCTAACAACTGCATCTCTAGCACCACCTATCACTGTCTTCCCTGACCTACTTCAACTTTTGTTTTCGCCAAAACTCACGAGATCCCTCCATTGTCGTTACAACAGTGATTCATCTTCTCCTCTTTCCCCGTTACAATCACAATTGTTAAGAAGTGGACATTAAGACCAACTCATCTCCACAAAACCGGTTTGTAAGATAAGATTTGCACCCATATATATATATATATATATATATATATATATATATACACACACACACACACACACACACACACACTTTAACTTGGTCTTATCTCTAGTCGATGTGGGACTTCCAACACACCCCCTCATGCCGAGGTATATACATCTTGTGCGTGAGACTAGACAATAATAGGTGGTCGGATAACAAGTGAAACAATATGTCCAACAAACAACAAATATCGCTAGATAGGCTCTAACAATGGCTCTGATACCATGTTAAGAAGTGGACTTTAGACCTAACTCAACCATATAAAATCAACTTGTAAGGTGCGGTTTCCACCCACATATATACTTTAAATTGACCTTATCTTTAGTCAATGTGGAACTTCCAACAACAATTCATCACGAACAATAACAAAAATTAAAATTGAATAGGAAAGGAGGAATGGGTTCAATGAGATAGAAAAGGTGAAACACAATGGTGGTAATAGAGGCCATGGGCTTCATTATTGCAACCATCGATTCAGAAGATTGAAACCCTCACGAAGGAGAAGGAATAAAGAGAAAGCATTAGATAGAGTCAGTGATGGCTGCAGTTGCGAGGGTCTCGTTGTCAAAGTGGGGGTGATTTGACGATGAGCAAGTGGTGGTTCTAGCTGGGTAACAGAGTGAGGCAACAAATCCAAGTGCCAATGGTGGTATGCCTTTGTAGAAGAACGTGACAAACTACTGACTTGTTGGCCGAGCTTCTCCTCTACTCTCCGAGCTTCTTAGCCTAGAAGCTCATCTGCTACATAAGAAAATGCAGCACACGTCATGCAAACAATGCTATCCTATATGCTTTTCAGTTAACAATTTAATAGAAATCATGGAAAAAGACTAAATTGAAGAAAATTTGCCAAAATAAGGACCTAATTGAACGCGCAAAAAAAATGAGGATGACATTGAACAAACTGAATGAAAATAGGAATCAAAATAGTACTTAAGCCTTAATTTAAGAAACCTACCCACTCTACAAAATACTAGTTATGACCCCCTTTGTATTTGTCCCAATTCAGCCTGAACCCTTGCTCATTCCAAAAATTTGGTGCTATCATGTAATGACATAATAGCATGCATCTTCTCCTTCCCCTCCATCACCAAGTAGTGCCTTCCACCATACCAACACCATAATTTCATGTATCTATTAGAAGGTTCAAGTTGCCCTTAGTATCAAGCAACCAAAGTGTAAGTTGAGATGATGACCATCCATTGACCACCATTAGAAGCAATTCGCAATTTAGTTGTGACTTGTTTTCCCAACAATGTCTTCTTTTGTCAATCTAGGTTTACCTTCATTTCTTGTTTTCTGATGATCTACCCAATGGACTAGTCTCATCAACACTCTTTTTTGCACAAGATTGGGACTTGTCATTTCAACCCCTAAAGCCATTAGCATTTCGGTTTTCTTCCTCTTCATTTCACCAGGAGTATTCAAGTTTATCTCAGCCTCCTCTATAGTGAATCCCTTAGCAAAACTACAACTACCATTATGCATTTTCTAATCATAGTGGCAGGAAATGACTCCCAATCTACATCGAGATCACTTTAGCACCATGACTGAACCACCAAAGTGTGGCTTCACTGCACTCTTCATACTCATGAACTCCCATCGTAGCTCATTGCATAGTTGAATTTCTTGCTCCCCAAAGAACCTTTCAGCACTACCTATCCACCCAATACAATCCATTCCCACAAAGTGCGGCAGCTCCACCACTCACGTGTTCTCCATCTCCATAAACACTAGGTCTCTCTTGAGCAATCCAACACATTGGACCAATTGATAGGGACCCAATTCAATATACGTAAATTTGTACTATAGACTAAAAAATAAAGCTATTACAGAAGAGAACCCCCTTTAATCCCAGAGCATTAACTCTTCAGTGAAAATTTCTCCGCCTAATAACAAACAACAACCCAAAATTATTCCCTACATACCTCTCCCATTCCTCTTTATATAACCTCATTTCTCCTCTTTTCTCTCTATTACTATAACTCTAATGGGTCATGGGCATTGGGCATGGTGGTACCCATACTGGATTGTACTGATTCCATGGAAATATGAAACCTATCACTATCATACTTTGTCTTGCATAAAGAGCTGTAAGAAATCTGATCACAAAAAATTGTTTGTGTTGGCTTAAACATAGGTGATCTTAAACTCACTGTTATCAAAACAAATTTTGGATGCTGCACTTCACCCCTCCTAGTATTATCCTGTAGCAATGATGTAATGACTCCCTTAGCGGTTCCTACAAGCTTCATGGGATTTTAACTCAAACTTGCGTTCCATTAAAACAGCCAAGCCAACATATCCATTCCTTACCAAACTCAAGCTCTACCACCAAAGCTCAGACCCCATTCAATGAATACATTTTATCAAATACAACAACTACATGAAACACGGTCACGAAAATTCAGAGTCAAAACCAATATTCAACGGCAGTTCCCAACATGCGGTACGGATGCTGCTACAAGATACCTATAGCAACACATGGTTCGTCAATTTTTACATAATTACTACAAGACTGTTCAAAGAAAACCTGGTATGTGGTACCACGAATTCAATACACAGGACTATTGATAGAATTCTGAAACTACGATTCAACATAGTCTACATAAGGGCGAGATCAATCATGAACCCCATCTGAGAAAAATGACAATACAAGGCAGATATTTTCACAAACATGTTGAAAGCAATGAAATGGACTTACATTATCCAAGGATCCCACCAATTTCCAATACAATCGGTCTGAGTGGAAGGTGACGGTGACCTCCCCAACGTGATCCAACAAAAAGGTGGAGCTCAAAACCGAAGCTTCACCATCAAAAAGTGAAGCTGTGAGAGACGTATCCCCCACATCACAATCGTTTCCTTCTCTCTCCATTCACAACGGAAGAAGAGTCAAGGAAACGAGTTGATGTATGTTTAACCGAAAATTAAAATTTCAAAGTTCTGGAAAAGGTTGAAAACTTTCAACCAGGTGAAAAAGGCTCGAATTTGTAGCGTTTGGAAAGTGCAAGGAAATTGCAGAGTAAAATCTTTTATTATGGTTTCGTTTGGTGTTCTGTTTTTTTCCCAACGCAACTTGTGAGGGGCAAAACCATTGACTCGATTTAGCGCAAGCATTCGATTGACCACAAATTTTTACACCAAAATTGAACTGAATATTCTTTTTCCAAAGATTGCATACCAACCGTAGATGCTTTTAATTACTTTTGTTTTTTTCTTAATCCTAGAAAAAGCATATTTAACTTAGCTTTTAAAATTGGTATAATGTTGAGTTTCCTGGAATTACTTTTTCATTAAAAGATCAAACTGGCAATAAATAAATAAGAAATTGTTTTAATATTAAGTATTATGATATTAGAAACTAATATGTTTAATTGAAAATACAATTTTTATACGAAAAAGAGAAGGTGATTCATATTATGGAAGAAATTAGACCATACGAAAGATTATACGTGATTTACATTAATCAAATTTTATATCTTTGTTTTACTTTATAAATTTTAAATATCTTAATTTTATTGACATTATTATTTCTAGTATAATAATGGATATCTCAATTTTAATTAATCATGTGTTCTATCTTTGTTTTACAATACAAATTCTAAATGTCTCAATTTTTTTATATTAAATAAGAAAACATATGTTAACATCATCATTTTGACACAGCTCAAGTATCATTTTCCAACTGGTTTGTTAATTATTTTAGAAGCCTTGATGTAAAAATGTTTGGATGAAAATATAATTGTGTGATAGTTTGTTTCTTCGTTCTTCTTTATAAGTTTGAATAGAGAAAACCTAGGTCACTTATCAAGCTTTTGTTTTCAAATTTATGTACTTCATTTGTTGTTTCTTTCTTTTGTTCTTAGTTACTTTTGAGACCGATCATTGTGTTATTTGTTTATTTTTAATTACTCTATCTAAACAAAATATTTAGAAAATAAAAAAATACAAACAATTCAAATATTATTCATTTCAACTTGCTCAAATTGAAAAAATCCTATATCCAAAAACTAATCCTGTCACAAACCATTTCTCTGTTGTTTCAAGACCAAAAGAAGGATTTACTTCAAAATAAAACCAATTATTAAAACATTTCCTTTTTTTTATTATGCTGCTGGAAATTCCTTTGCATCCCTTTCAAGATAAAAACGAGAACGGAGGATATCGTTTCCGTTCAAACGCTGGGTCGATGGAGCATAAATGAAAGTGAAAAGAATGAGCATTAAATTTTATATAGTTAATAAGTAGAGATAATTCATGATCCTCAGCTAGTTCACGACAGAACAAGCATTCTTCCATTTGGGAGTAAAACACTACCCAGTTCTCAGAAGAACTGGAGATAACAAATAAGATAAAGAAAAAGGCTGATGAACCAGAACTAGATCTACTTGCATCATTCATAGTCTCGTACATATAACCTTTATTGCCTGGCCTTAAATGTTGAACTTTTGTGGAACATCAAAGTCATCGAAGTCGTATCTTTGTCTCTCTCTTCCGGCCTGTGTACGCAAGTTACGCTAAGTTCAAAACATTTTACAGAAATGTTAAGATAACAGAACAGTTGACGAACACACACCTTTGACAAATACAACTGATCACATGAAATTTGTTCATCCATTGCAGTTAGCTTCCTTGATAGTGCCATTATTCTGGCCATATATTGAGAAAAAAAAAAAAAAAAAAATACATCAGTACAAGAGGAAGGATTATAGGCATAGTTCACTATGAAATTAACCGTTAAAAGTAACAAAACTGAAAACTTGTCATTTCAAAATTTGAGATGAAACATGTTAATTGACTATTGGAAAGTAATTGTGCTAAACGAGCTTTTAACATCAATATACCTCTGGATTGATGAATCAATATGCTCAATCATCTCACAGGTTTTATACTGTTCAGGATCCTCCAAGAATCTCACCATTCCATCCTTCTGGTTGATAGTAGCATATATCTCACCATCCTGAATCTGTAGTTTGGGAGTATGTTGTTAGTGGTATGTTAATGCTAAAATGAAAATGTCAATGTATATCAGTTGGAGGACCACCATTTGTAGCACATGCATTTCAGCTTCTTTGGGGCTATTTAACTGCACTGTGTTTGCTATATCTTGGAGAGAAAGGGTCAAGTATGTCTGGGTCAATCTTTGAATATTCCGCTTATACATGGATGATACAACCTGCTTAACCAGTCCAAGGTTGTTGTCCTGAAACAGAAATTTGCATAAGAAATCTTGATAAGTAATTGCATAACGTCACAACTGGAAGTTAAACGATGTACTGAGCAACAGTCAAAATGCCCCTATAAATAAGAATTGAATATGTAAAAGAACCCACAGATTCAAACTTCTCCGCATTTGTCTTGACGAAAGCCTCTAATTCTGCAATTTTTCCATTGCCATAAGTATTTGCCAATTCAACATAAGGCTGCACAAATGGCAAAGGGATTAAAATAGGGTTAACAAAGCTCAAATACAGAATATATGCATGGAAGCCAAGACAATGTGCGTTAAAGTAATCACACAATATTGCTAAAAGAAAGTTACACGGCCATTCATGTTGATGGTACAAAAAAGGAATTTTAAATAAGTAAATCCATGAATAATTAAAAAAAAAAAATCGAGAATTGCATAAGACTTTACCCTATAGACAACTCACGAAGAGTAGGATATACTAAAGTAGGCAGAATCTTGTAGAGGTTACTCGATGTAAATGACAGATTCCGAAATGGGAAAATGTACTTTAAGCCCTGTACTTTATGTCAAATTTTGTAATTGTCCGTACACCTTCAATATATGAATACGTTTGAAAATATATGAAATTAGTCTTTCCTCATTTTTAAAGCTTAAATGTTTAGTGATGATTTTTACTGCCACAGTTGGAAGAAATCTGGGAATTCAGTTTTTCCTCGCATTACCTAATTACAAAGTCAGAGAACCCAATCAACCTGCTACATAAGTAATATATATTTTATACCATTATGTATCTTGTAATGAATGGGTCAATCTTTATCTTTACCTGCCGTATCCGGTTTGCAAAGTATGCACTGACAGTATACCTCATTTTACTTTTGTTTACATATACACGCACGCACACACACATGAGTTAGCTTTTATTTACATTAGGTGTAAAGTCTAAAAGCTCGTATCAAACCCAAACCTTTAATTTAATAAAATCTAATGGTTGATACCAATTCACTTAGTGAGTCATGTGTTACCTATGCATCGATTCAAAATGGTGTCTTTATTTCCTTGGAAGGAAAACATGCTAGTGTACTTAAATCTGAATGTAAATCAAATTAATGGAAAGTAAATACATAATATGACCTACTTAGATGAACTGATCTGAAATACGGTGTAAGCCTTTTGACTTACACTTAGTATAAACTAGAACCTAAATATATGAGTGTTTACATGCATACATTTTGTATTTGTGTGTCTTTATTGTTCAATATTATGTATATGTATTTCTTCTCCTTATATTTTTATTAACATTTTAGCACATCATACTATAATAGTATGTTTAATTTGGTTTTTATTGCTATAAGTAGTTTATTACTATTTTTAATATACCATATATTATACTTTATTTAGATTATTATTCTTTTTAGTTTATTATATTATAATAGAATATAAATAACTGCCCAATATTGTAAGTTAAAAAGTGACCAATTTAAAAAATATAACAGAAATGTTGGACTCAAATTGATGGCCAAGCCCCAACAGATGAGAAAGGAGAAAAATACACCCTAAAGCCCTAGGGAAGCACGACCCATCCATTTCTGTTATAGCTTGCACCACCCCTTATAAGTGAAACATTATCTGACCAACCACAAAAGGAAAGCTGCAGCATAATGGAGAGAGCATTTCCTGACAACAGATTTCAGTTGGACTTCAGAAGTCGGATGGCTAAAAAGTCCCAGTAGCATGATTGCAGCCACTCCAACAGCAACACTAAAACACGTGACAGAGTCTGTTCGTGTATCTCACCGCTACTCCACCCTGCCCCTCCACAACAATAGTGACCAGGTCACTATTGATAACGTAGGCTGAACAATGTCCCTTCCTTCTGGACTGAAGAAAGATTATTCAACTTGGACCAGAAGATAATTTGATATGGGGAGAGTTATACAATCAAGGGCTGCATAGAAAGGCTGCTCCAGTAAGTACATAAAAACCAGCCTCGGGTGAAGAGAGCAACACCAAATGTCAATACCTTTCCTTCTGACTTGAAGACAAGAAAGCTTCTTAGGAGGGTGGTGTTGATGAAATCTATCTACCCAAGCAGACCGTGATTCATTTAACCCGATGATTACTGTGTCAGGAACTATTCCTATCTTTCTAAACTACAATAAGACAGTATATTTTCTCTTAATTTTCATTATGATCACACTTACTAAGATAGAAGTTATTTATATCGATATTTTGCATATAAAAAAACCAACTTGTACAATTTGACCTTCTAAATTATAAGACAGTATCTCAACCAACTAAATTGAAGTCATACCTGACAGAAGTTCTTTAGGTTCCTTTGAGCAGCAGAAGAAGAATACTTAGGAAGACTGGTAGAGAACTGCCAGAAAACAAATGGCAGGTCATCACCTGATAAATTATAAATATAGCACCTCAAAAAATAAAGTTTAATTTGGTCAAAACGAGAAAAACCCTATACAAAGAGGGTTTGTCATCTGACAACATTGTTTAGGATCTGATGCATAGGAAACATAACAAGTGTAACCTCTAAATAATTAGACTTATACCTGTCCATTACGAATGAGAGAAACCAGTATATACTTCTTGTACGCTTCAACAGCTATAGCATTAATGACAGACATGGGAGCAGTTACAACCTGGAAAATATAAATACTGAATTAAAAGGTCGATACGAGAACAAACCATGAAAAACACAAGTTATAGATTATGTAGATTGCTTACATTATGCAGAAGGTCCAATGCTTTTTGAAAGCGCTTCATTCCAATGCATATCATTCCTCTGTCAGAAGTTCAAAAGACAGACAATATGCAAAATGCTTCACTAAGAGCTCATGACCAGAAGTATGATCTAAAGTTATTAAATATTTACAAGTATTCAAAGTACTTGTCAATCTGATCCATGTGCACTTCAGTTTAACTATGATAAAACTTGAGATAAATACAAAAGAATGGAGAATAAATTTGAGTAGCAATGGTGGGTGCCAGTTTAACATCCCATCCTCATCTCTGAAGTAAAAAGACATCCTCATCACCATTTCCTATTCTCTTCCCTTCCCTGATACCCTTTCCACCCCTTTTTATTTTGCATTTTTCCCCTTCCAACTCCCAAAATACCCAAATGAATTGACATGGGAAAATCCTACAACCCCACCACTACTGTTAAAAACACAGAACATTACCTACACCATATCTAATATAAGTGAGAGAAATTCAATAAAATATTACAAACAGAGAAGAAATTACAGCACATTCTATCAACTAAAACACAATGCTAAAAACACAGAAAGAAATAGAGGAAGAAAACAGCGCACCCATAATAACAGTAGAGAAAAAGGTCTCGTGGATGGTTGACTTCAAAAACATCATCATCCAATATGGATAAACCAGTTTTGTAGCACTTTGACAACAAGCAAAGCAAAAGAAACTCTGAATGTAGGGGAGTTAAGTGCTCTGCAGAGACCTGAACTTTCCGAAGTGCAATGAACAAAGGAGCCACACCTCGTATTGGAGCTTCCAACAACATCACTTGATCCTTCAACCTCTTACACACAGATAAAACTACAAAATTCCGAAAGGAACAGAAACACAAATATTTAATTGAAAACCGTGAAACAACATCAACATCATACTAAAGCCTCTGCTTCCTTCAATCTTTCAACCTTCTACACACACATAAAACTAAAAAATTCCAAAACAAATTCAAAAACACATCAATCAAAAACCAAGAAATAACATCAACATCAAATTAAAACTCATTCTGTAGTAGATCCTTCAGCTTTTTGAACATGCATAAAACTACAAATTCGGAAGAAAATACAATCAACATTAAACAACCAAAGCCAAGAAAGAAAATCAACACCAAAAAATAAAATCTTCCCAATCTTCATCTGTCCCCTCTCTTCTCTCTCCGGTTGATTAATCTTGACTCACTAATTATTTTTCCTCTTTCCCAATCAAGAGTTGTTAGTGAGATATAGAATGGATGGGTGAAGAAGTGGGATGTTAGGTGGGACTCTTCTACTCCCTATCTCACATCCTCAACTCCTATGCTACGTGGGACTTTTGACAGAACAATTTCCATTTATCTCTCAATCTCTCGCAATGTTTGTTATTTATTTCTCTTTTAACCAAACACTTACAATCTGTACTCTATTTCCCACCTGTGCCCATTCATCGTTTATGTTTCCATCTAATCTATTTCTCCTCTCTGCCACGCCGACCAAACATATCTCCTTCACTTTTATTGAATAAGTATCTAACAACCAATAAAATAATCTGAACCCGCAATTTGTTACTTAATTAACTAATGTAAGTAACAAGGTTTCAAAATCAGTGCGCAAAAACAACTTCGGCCGGCGATTTCCCAATGTCAAGGATCAACCCTAACTGCGACCGCAATTTAAAGCCGTTTCTATAAAAACAATGAATCGAGAAAAAATAAAGATTCAAATCTCATATTTTCATACATCTTTCAGGGGCCAAACGAATCTGATCGCTGCAAGCGCCGATGAACCTGGTAACGATTGGAATGGCAGTCTCAGCCTGCGTTTTTGTGATCGGACTAGTCATGTAGGCTTCTCTGCAATCGCAAAAAGAATCAAAATAAAACAATTCGCGTAATCTAAGAACTAGGGTTTTGGACATCGACAAATAACGCTTATAATAAATCTTTTTAGGGACGTACAGGATGTAGAGAAAACCGAGGGAGTGAATAGAAGGGTCGAGTTGAGTGAGAAGCTGGGGCAGGCGAGTTGACTGGGATCGGAGCGACTCCTCGGCTTGCTTCAGAATACTGTGGAGGCGATTGACATCGCTAGAAGTGCTCGATAGCCCTTGGATTTGGGCGACCAAAGCTTCCAGAGGGTCCATGCAGTGCAGTTATTCGCTTTTCGACTCGTTCACTCGTTTGTTCTTACTGACTCAGTGAAAATACGTAACAGTGATTCGCTCCCGAAGCTCCTCTTCGTTTTTCTGTCGTCCTGAGAGTGCAATGTAGCACACGAATGTGTTTGTGCACTAATGAATGATATTTGAAGGAAGGGAATGGAATGAAATGGATTGAAGTGGTGGTTGAGATGGATTTTTTTTTAAAAAAAAAAAACAATTTATTAATTTTGTTTTTTTTTATTTTCCATATAAAATGAAATTATAAATAGTAAAAATGAAATTAAAATTGTTATTGATAAAAAAAATTACAAATAATAAAAGGTCTTGTAATTCAAAGGCAAGCAGGGAAAGTACATTTAGCTTGGTTAGATCGATAAGAAAATTCAGTTTAGTTTGGCAAAGTCAATAATAAAGGTAAACAAACTGGATTTAGGTATGTAAAATCGACAATTAAGTTTGGCAAAGTCTAATTTAATGGTGATTTCTTTAAATATATGATTCTCTCATGAACATAATTCATTTTATTACATGTTTTAAGACTATGGAATCAGTTTCAATATCATAGTAAATAAAAATTGTCCTATTTCATAGCAAATTGAAAAAAAGTTTTCAACACAATATGATTCATTAATACAAACAGAATAAATTAAACTCAAATTGATGTTGTTCTTACCAAAATTTGGACTGTGGTCTTTTGACAGGACATGACATGCAATTTGGTTAAAAAGATTTATTAGTGTGCTATAGAAGGTTGAGAAGCAAGGATGCAAAAGATTCTTCGACCCTTTGAATGTAAGAGGATAAGTGTATGTTTTAGTGTATTTATGATGGATATGCATGAGAATGTATAACGTCTTAAAATAATATGCGATTTACATATGGAATTTATTGGAAATAAACTATTAAAGGTAATTGTTTGGCTATTTAAAAGATAAAAGATGTCCAGACTACAATAATGAATCCTTAATGGGTTGCGTTGCTTAGTCTTTTTGGATCGAGTATATACAAATACATATCCAATATTGGACTCAAAGTCTTTAGGCGTACATATAGTTATTGGACTCAAATTCAATATGAATAATGTATATTGTTTTGGTGGGTCCTAGGTCGAACTTATGGTTGTCATAGACCGGACGAGTTGTGTAGTAGATTGGGCAGGTTTTGAATCGTCAACTACTTGGTTTCAAGCATCTTTCCATAATCGTCCAAAGTCCACTTGAATGGTACCTGTTGAAGATACTCCGATGATTAAGTCAATATATGACCATTAGGTTGGAGGAGCTCAGCCTTGGTCGGGCTCAGCTAGGAGAGCTCGACCTAAAGAGTTGGGCATGGAAGAGTTCAGCCTACAGAGCTCGGCCTTGAGAGCTTAGTTTGAAAAGCTCGCGTTAGAGGAGCTCGATTTAGAGAGCTCGACTAGAGGAGCTTAGTCTAGAGAGCTCAATTGGAGAAGCTTCGCTTGAAAAGGTCTTGAAGCTTGGTTGGAAGAGCTCAGTCTAAAGAGTTTGAGCTGGAAAGTTCAGTTGGAGGAATTCGGTTGAAAGAGCTCCACCTAGAGTTGCTTGATTGGAGGAACTCTGTTTGGAGAGGTTTTGGAGTTCGACTGGAGGAGCTCAATTGGTAGTGCTCAACCTAGAGAGCTTGGCTGAAGGAGCTCGATTTAAAGAGTTGGGCATGGAGAGTAATAACTCAATTTATATACTTTTGTGTTTACACTCCTTTAATATTTTTGTTTCCTTTACTTTTCAATTCTAGCTTATATTTGTGTATGGTAGGAAGCTTCAGGTTTTACTGTCAAGCTTATTAAGTATCGAGTTGATAGGTTTTTGAGTTGTTAGTATCAAACTAATGGAAACTGACCTGTTAGAATTGACCTATTGAGAATCGACTTATTAGTTGTTGACTTATTGAGTTACTGACTTGAATTATCATGCTTCTAAACTACCAAGACCAAATTACTATGCTATCAAGTTTATATTCTACAAAGGTGATCGATATGTCCTTATTGTCCAAATGAGCTAAGTGAGGGATGTGCACTGCCACATTAATAGACAAAATAAAAACCAATTCTATTGTGGTAATAAGACGCACTCTCACACATGAATTGAACAAAAACAACATTTTAAGGTTGTTAGAAAATTCCTTGTTAAGAATTTTGATTTGTAGACTAGTGACAACAACTAAGAACAAAAAATTTTGTATATATTGAACGAATACAATAGCATCAAAAGAGAGGGCATGTAATGGAATGAAGCGAAAAGTGTGAAAAATACTCATTCCTTTTATGAAAGTTCTAAAACGTGAATCTAATTTGGTTTCTTCTATTTTCTTTAAATTTTACAACAATTTTAATTCTTTTAGGCATCTTTCAATAGTTGAAACGCTTTTACTAGGATTTGTCTTGTTTTAACCTTTACTTTTTCATATAACACAGTTTCCCTAACCTTATTGTGGTACATGTCACAATTTGTTTTTTTCATATGCCTCACTTAAATAAAATAAAAATAAATTCGATGTTTTGCTCAAAAGGGGAAAAACGTTTAAACATATTAATGATGACAATGTTCCACTTATGATAATTTAAAGTGATGATGAAATTCCTTAACTAGCTTATGGTAAAATACTTTGAATGAAAATTATAGGATTAAGCTTGTAATTTGTAACGAAGATAAACAAATGTTTAAATATAAAGTTACTTTATATGCTAAATTTAATTCATTATTTTGTATTATTTTACTAGGATTTTATTACATCTTACATCACTTAAGCCATTACCTTATATATATTTATTTATTTTATTTTATTTCATTAAGTTCAATAAATATAGGTGAATGTTGTTGAAACATAGGCTTTAAATAAATATTTATATATATATATATATATATATATATATATATATAAATTATAAAGTAAATATTACTTTCTCTCCAAGCCAGAATTCCATCTCCATAACCAATAGAGCTAATCAAGACAGAGGAAAACCCTCCAAAACCCTAAACCCTTCTCTGTAATGGGTAGCAGCCAAGCCGCAGTCTCGTTCCTGACTAATCTTGCCCGCTCGGCCTTCGGCCTGGGCGTGGCGGCCACCGCCCTGTCATCGTCGCTATACACTGTCGACGGCGGTCAGCGTGCCGTCCTCTTCGACCGGTTCCGAGGCATTCTCGACGACACCGTCGGCGAGGGAACCCATTTTCTCATCCCGTGGGTCCAGAAACCCTACGTCTTCGACATCCGCACGCGCCCTCACACCTTCTCCTCCATCTCCGGTACCAAAGACCTTCAGATGGTCAACCTCACACTCCGCGTCCTCTCCCGTCCTGAAATCGGCAAGCTCCCCGTGATTGTCAAGAACCTTGGCCTTGAGTACGATGAGAAGGTTCTTCCGTCCATAGGCAACGAGGTTCTCAAGGCCGTCGTCGCGCAGTTCAACGCGGATCAGCTTCTCACCGACCGTTCTCAGGTATCTGCTCTCGTCCGCGACAGTCTCATTCGCCGCGCCAAGGATTTCAACATTGTTCTTGATGATGTCGCCATCACGCACCTCTCCTACGGCAGCGAGTTCTCGCGAGCGGTGGAGCAGAAGCAGGTGGCGCAGCAGGAGGCTGAGCGGTCCAAGTTCGTTGTGATGAAGGCGGAGCAGGAGCGGCGGGCCGCGATTATCCGTGCCGAGGGAGAGAGCGATGCGGCGAAGCTAATCTCCGACGCTACTGCCTCGGCTGGAATGGGGCTGATTGAACTCAGGAGGATTGAAGCCTCCAGGGAAATAGCCTCCACGCTTGCAAAGTCGCCGAATGTTGCGTACTTACCTGGCGGACAGAACCTGATGATGGCTCTTAATGCTTCCCGTTGATCTTGATAATGGTAATTTCATGTCTCTGTCTGCACACGTCTCTGATAGTTTGCAGATTCAATCTTTTGATGAAGAAATTAACAAAAAATGTATTGATATATGTAGCATTTCTCTTTTTTATTAGGAACCCTTAAGTGAATAATTTTTTCTTGGTGATCTGGTTTCTTATGTAGTTAACGAGTTTATATCAATTTATCTTTTTCAAGTTTGAACAGAGATTATTGGGAATGTTGTCTTATACATGGTTTATGCTTGCTTGACAAGGAACTCTTATTATCAGAGGATAATTGAATGTTCTCTTTATTAGAGTATAATTTAGTGCTGATCTTATCAATAGAGTAGACTTTTTTATTTTGTAGTTTCATTATGAGATTTCTCTTACAAATAGGTTGGAAGTTGGATATCTTGTCGAAAGAATTTCCTTGAGGAACCTCAACCTTTCAATTCAACACAAACATTTGAGTGCTAAATTGTTTACAAACATTGGCACACTTTTGCATATATTACCACACCCTCATCCATTAACATTGGAACTCATTTCATACTTGTTTTACTTTTTTTTTTTTTAATTTACAGATCTCTGCCAGTTTAATGAAGTCTCTGCCCTATGGACCTAATACATATTGTTTTCTTTTTCTGGCATGATATCTAGATGGTTATGAAAAAATCGCCGGGATGCATGGGCTAACACTGTTCATTAAGCTTTATTAAGTTATTTGGGTTCCATTTTCATCTTAACTTTAAATTATTGGCATTGTTTAACTGCTTCTACCTCTCAGCACAAAAGAAGCAGAAAGACCATGAAATTGTATACCTATTTGTTTCCAGGTTTTGATTTGCAACTGTGTAAGTTGAGCAGTTTTTTACCATTGCCAAACCTGCCTAACCCTCCTGCATCTTCATTTCAGGGACATGCTTGGATCAATTTGTTTGGTGGTTCCGTTCTAGGAAGTAGTTTTCTTGAGTTTCTACAGTAGACTGTCGCATTTGAGCACAATTCAACATAATACTTGTGTGGTTAAATGTAAGTCATCTGACTTTATCATCAATTTACCAAAGTATTTCAATATATCCTGCGCATTTGGTTCTGTTTCGTTTCTCAATTTGGCCATTCTCGCAAATTTGTGATCAATATTGTAAGACCTTATTTTAAAAGCATTACATTGTATTTTAATGATTAGGATGTACCTGGAATCAAAATAAATGCGAGAGAAAAGTGTTTTCAAGGATTTCATTTTAATTTATTTAAATTCTAGAACTAAATTGAATTTTTAGGCAATTTCAAGGAATTCATTTACCGTTCTACTTAAATAAAATATTGAGAAGTGAAATGAATATTTGTTATATTTGATTGATTTATTAATTTTTGTAATAATTATTTTAAAAGTCATAAAATTGTGAGAAATAATATTTTACATTTTGAATGTATGATGGTTTCTTTTCCTTCTAACTTATGCATCGTCTGTTGGTGGATAAAAGCAAATAAGATAAATTTAGTTGGAGTTGATTGGAATGAAAAAATAGGAAAAAAATTGAAAAGTAATATTCTTACCAATTTTCTTTTTTCACTCTCTCTCTCTCTCTCTCTCTCTCTCTCTCTCTATATATATATATATATATATATATATATATATATATATATATATTTTTTTTTTTTTTCTTCAGACCAATATTTGCAGTTTTCACGTTTTTTTTAATTTTTTTTTTCAATCTTTAATACTAGTTTATTTTCCTCATTTTGACTAAACAAACCCTTAAAGAGTGAAAATGAGACCGTTTTCTTTGCTTCATTTCCAGAAAAAGAATTTTTACATTTTTTTTTTAATTTCAACCATTTCTACCCCTTTACATATATATTTTTTTATATCGGTAACTGAATTTATGAAACTGATGTTTTTTTTAATAAAAACTTAACATATATAAAGAAGAAGAAAATACACTTTTTTAGCAAATGGTACTCAGGTCTAATTGCTTTTAATATAACGTTAAGTATAACTAAAAATTGAATTTCCTCCACTATATTTATAAATTCACTTAAATAAGTGTTAAGTATTTCCTAAATTTAAACATCTATAATTAATTTTTATTCAAAAAAATATTTTAATAATTTTAATTAACTTCTTTTAAAAACATTTACTCGAAATATTTTTTATTTTTATATAAGTATTTTATCATTTAATTTTAATATTAAAAAGAAAAAAAGAGTTAACCAATAAACTAAAAATGATGAAACAAGAATAACAATTGTGTTGTTGATTGAAAAAATTAAGCGACAAAAAACTTGGATAAAAAAACAAAAAAAAAATTAAACACTTATTAAAACAACTTTTTTTTAGTAAAAATTCAATTAAAAATATCTAAAATTATAAAATATTTAAAATTGAATTAATTCTCTTAAATTCAAAAGTTTATGATTATTTAAGTAGTTGAACATATGTTAATAATGTTCTCAAATAATATAAGACTAAAATAAGTGACAAAGAAAAGATTTAGATTTATTTTTTAATCTTGTTCGTCTTAGTATTTAAAGCAAGAATGGTTTATATAATTTGATCACTGAATGATTTATATATAATTTAATTTGGTTATTGATCAATGGAGATGAGAAAATGGACCTTGGTTTAAAAAAAAAACGAAAAAAAATACTATATAAAATGATCTTATTCATCCTTCTTCTGCAAATTAGCAAGTCTTTTTAGTATCATATAGATATTTTAAGCATCAATAAAAATTTAAATGAAGAATATAAAAAAAAAATGTACAAGTAATATATGATTCTAAATAACAGTAATATATTTGCAATTCGCAACCGAGTATATTTCTCCTTCTATTTATAATTTATACAATAAAAAATAACAGTATAGGAGAAAAGATGCAGTGGGTTAAATGCAGCTTTACATATCCAACATACATCTTCCATTTCAATCAAATTTCAAAATTTAATTTGCCAAACTGTGAAGGTGTCAGATATGCAACAATTTAAGACATAAGAAAGCATTCAAAGCCCCACATAGGTGATGATAAGCATCACCCTATTGCAAATCTGTGATATATGGATGACTAACTAAATGCAAAGCAAAAACCCAGTGAACATTTTAACCAAGCTACTTATCCAATCATCCATATCATTCCATGATCATTAAATATCAAACGACATCAATCTTAATCAAATTCAACAGGACCCATGAATTAAAAGATCAAAATATAAATAGTCAATAAGGAATATTTTGAAAGGCTTAATGTAACACCGAACAAAAAAATGGAGGAAACAAAATTAACAGCCCAAAGATCCATAGCATCTCCTTGACAACACCTGTGAACTTCTTTTTGAGAACACGGTTGATTAAAAATAAAAAAAAGTTACTGTGAATCCCTTTTGAAGCAAGACCTACGGTAATTGTTATAACATGCCGAGGAAGAGGAAGTGAAAAGCAACAGAATAAGCAAGGAAAAGAAAGAGATATTGAAGGCAGAAACAAAAAAAATATTGTTGGCTCCAGCATTACTATAAAGCAAGCTATACATCTTCTATATTCAGAAATATCAATTTTGTTGATTACTGCAAAATATAAAGCAGCATATAGACAATGACTTCAACGAGAATCAGCAGGATTGCATTTAAAATAACACATGCCATTGTACAACACAACCATCAGCAATTTACAAAAATAAAGAGCTTGGGTTTACCTTTTTTGATGGGGAGGGAAAGAAAAGAATATAAGACAATAACTAGAATTCAAAGAAGATTGGTAGCTCAGTGTTGCTATGTCCTTGGTCCAAAGAGGTCCTTGGTCCTTCGTCACGTTCAATTCAATCAGGCAATCATATAAACTGACTATCAAATTTTGTAGGCTCTCTTCTCTTGGCGATTTTCTTAATCATGTCAACCCAACTAGCTAATATATTAGACACTTCAAACTTACCAACAAAATTCATCTTTCTAGCTAACTCCTCAAGGATGACAGTATTCCCAGTTTTAGAAATATCAGAAGCAAACTTGTTATAGTCAAGTTGAGGAGCTTTCATCCCCTTCTCTAACATTTCCTCTAAATACCTACATGCATCACCAGACCTGTCCTGTCTTATAAGCCCACCAATGAGTACAGCATAAGAATTATCATCAGGACAGCACCCCTTCTGATGCATCTCATCCCAAATTACGTGACCCATTTCATAATTTTTTGTCACAAAATAGGACTTCATTATCATGTTGTAGGAGTGAACAGTTGGTTCAATGCCACTTTGAATCATTTTCTTGTATATTCTCACTGCATCATCTGGCATATGCTGGCTAGTCATCAGTTTTATCAAAGCATTGTAGGTCCTCCCATCGGGTGAACAACCTCTTTCCCTCATTTCCTTCAGTAGATTGTATACCATATCCATTTTCTTCTGCCTCCCAAACCCAGTGATCAAGCACGTGTAAAGTGCAACATCAGGTTGACACCCTCGATCTACCATTTCATCAAAATATTCTATAGCTTCTCTTGTCATCTTCTGCTTGCAGAAGTCCTGTATAATAATTGTATAACTCCGAACATTGGGTGAAGGACCTTTGGCCTTCATAATTTCAAATAACTTGATGGCATCAGACTTCTTCTTACACTTCAACAACCCCTCAAGCATAACATTGTGCGCAACAATATCCGGCTTAAATCCCCCATCAATCATCTCATTCCACACCCTCCCTGCTTCCAGCAAGTTTTTCAACCTGCACCAACCACTAAGAAGTATGGTGTAAGTTTGCAAATTGGGTGTAAATCTATCTCTCAATTTCTCAAAAACAGCTTGCGCTTCTTTACCGAGTTTTCCAGCGCCAAGACTTTCAAGCAAGAAATTAATCACATCAACACCCACTTTAAACCCATGCTTCTTCATCAGATCGAAGATCCCCACAGCCTTCTTCCTTTGCTTTGCTTCAGCAAAGGCTTTAATAGCAATGGAGAAAGTCTCCATTGTCAAAAGACCCTTCTCACCCATTTCCTCAAGCAATCCCACCATTGTCTCAAACTGTCTAGTCCTCCCAAGAACACTCATCATGCAGTTATAAGTTCTGGAATCATGAGCAAACCCAGGCCTCTTCCCCGCCCAACAAAAGAACCGAAAAGCCGGCTTCCTAGCATGCTTAAACCTTTGCAGCACCTCCACAACCAAATCATGCGACAATCGAATCCCGCATTCATCAAGAACCGCCTCCATGTTCCTATCCAACGCAAACAATTCGTCAATCACCTTGCATACCCTACGAACCTCATCAAGATCTACACAAGATTCACCATTGACACCTCTACCATCACAATCTTCCTCAAGCCCAGAATCAGCATCACTAGAAAATGTCCTACTATTATTCAAAAACTGAAACTTTTCATGATGAAAAGGGGAAAGGGGTAAGGCGGAAAAAGAGCCCAGACGGGGAATCAGCAGCTTTTTTTGAAAAGCAAGGAGTGGAGAGGGGTGTGGCAAAAGAAGTGAAATTTGACAACGAGAACGATGGAAAGCACAATTAGGAGAAGCACGAAGCAAACGAGACAAGGACAGAGAGCTACCACAAGGTAAGCGCACTTGCTCTCCTCCTCCTTCCGGTAGTCGTCTCCGATGGAAAGAGCGAAGCTCGGTGGCGGCGAAGACGCAGCACGGGCCATGTTGACGTGGCAGTGGAGAATGCGTGTGGTGTCGGAGGAAGAATGTCAAAGGTAGAATGTTAGAGGATGTTCTTGTTGTGTGGCGAAGAGAGAGAGTCATCGAGCTGCCATTCACATCATAGGCAGCAGCGAGTGCAGTTAAGTGTTTCGGAGCTACCAATAGTAAAATTTGTTTTAAAGATCAAATACCAATATTAATTATCTTTTTCTGTTAAAATAATACTTAAAATATATAGTAAATAATACTAAAATAATAAATAATAATCAATATCTTAAACTGTTATTCAATTTAATTATAATATGTTAATATGATTTATATAAATATAGGTTTGTAAAGGGATTTAAATAATGTGAATAACATAAAATTTTATAAACCATGATAATTATCAACATTAAGTTTTCGTCTAATAAAATTTATATTTACATTTTTTATCATCATCTACAATTGGGGTTCTATTTTATAATGTCAATTATATATTATTTTTATTTTGTAAATATTTTATCTTACACTTATTTTGATAATATAAAATTAAGATATATTGGTTATTTTACTGATTACTTTTTGCTTAATATTATGCTATGTTCATGTATGTAATTTTACGAGTGTGGATAAAAAATAAATAACTTTGTAATTATTTAAAATCAAATGGATAAAAAAGATAGAGAATTAATCCCATAAATTGAAAATTGATTAAAATCAAAATTATTTTAAGTTTTTAGATCTAATTTTTTTTAATTCCAATATATTTAGGTTTTAAATTGAAAATTATGAATTGAATGAATAAAATATAATACTTATATTTAGCATTATATATTTAAAGCTAACCATTATGCATGACTATCTCATCTCCAACATTCTATTACAAAGTGTAGTACATTTATATTATTAAAATAACATAATAAATTTATTTAAGAATCTAGAAAAGAGAGGAAAAATAAGTATATACAGTTTTTAAAAAGTAATGCTCGAATAATTTATTATTAAAATATTGAACTATAAATAATGTTCTAATAATTGAGTTTCATCTTATAAAAAACACTTTATTTTTTAAAAAACTTCTTTGAAACCTTTATTTTTTTTTCTAGGTTTCTGATCCAACCATTCATCTTTTTTATGGTAAAGAATTACCAACGCACTAAATGAAGAGAGCTCTTTATAGTTTACCATATCAAAATTAAAAAAAAAGTTATGCATATTTCAAGTGAAAATGATTGAAAAGTTTGGGCAAATTATCAAGAGTACACTCCTATAAGAACTAATATACATAATTATGAGTCAGCACAGCTACATTAATATTCACATTGTTATACCTGCACAAAAACAAAATAACAAACTTAAAGTAATCCACAAATTTGAAGCCAATAATGAAAAACTAAAAGACTTACTGGCGAATATAATCATTTGCCCATGAACTGTTACATTGAGGAACTTTACGGAGAGCCAATGCAGCAGCCTAAAATCAATAGCACAGATATAAAACTCAGTTTCTTGTACTATTTTTACAATGCTGGCAATGAGGTTTGAATTTGTGACCACATACTGTGCATAACTTAGTTAATATCTCGTATACAGAACCAATTTAAGCTAAAAGAGCTCTTTTTGTGATTTGTGAGACAAGAGTTTTAGGCCATAATTGCAAGTCAGATAGCTGAACCCTCCCCTTGAAGGTTGAGCCATGTAACAATATTTTGCATTTTCACAATACTGCATTTTGCATTTTCACAACTGATAATTGTTGTGTACACTTAATTTTTATTCAATCAACACCAATTACCTTCCTTTTCTTTATTTATTGTTGTGTTAGTGCCATTTTGTTATAATTTTATTCTAGTTTGTAGTTAGTTATAAATAAGATTTTATGAAAATATTTACTTGTGTGACTTTTGGGGACTTTTTATTATAATAAAGAGAACAAAGGAATGGAAGGGTAGTAACCAGATGCAATACATAACTTTAGTTGATACACACACATGGAAGACAGAAAAATAATTTACATTGAATCCAAGGCAAGCAAAGCACCCAACAACTTTCATATTCTGCATAATATTATTTTGCTCACAATCTGTTTAATATAGTTAGTCTGAATTTGGTTCTGTTTTACTATGATCTTAATGTAGCCAAAGAGACACAATTGGGGTCCCTTTTACGAAAAATTGGTCCATTTAACTCAACACGTAGACATTTATTTCTAAGCTAGCATCAAATAAGAGAAAAGTTATTTAATATGATTTTAGCTGTCATAAAGCATTCCACAAGTATTATTTCTTAGATAAGAAGATGTTGACATTCCTTACTTATTAAGCACCAAATAAGCAACCAAGAAGACAAGAAGAGATATAATGTCAGATAAAAATCTAATACCTTGATTACAAGGTCATTAACTGATAAGCGGGAGCCACTAGAGACTTCTCGCAATGAATTGAGTTTGCTCCACACACTGTAGACAAAGTGTTCCAATTATCAGAAATAACATATATGGCAGGTAAATCTTTCAAATATTGATTATGCGGAATTACCTCATGAGTTTATTAACACATGCATCTACTGTTGAATAGTAATGAGGAATAGTTTGCTCTGATAATAACAGCGGTGAAGCTGCGACCTTTAAAAATACATTGTTTTATTTAAAAACATCACTCATGCTTACGCAACACAACATATATTATGATCAGAACTTACATAGAAGTGAACACATAGAAGGAGAAAATAAAATATGCAAGTAGTTATGAGAAAAAAGTACCAAGAAGCCGTATGAAACTAGGTTCACAACAAAATTAGAACATCATGTGACATGGTCCAAAAACTGGTCTTTGATTTACACTTGAAACAAAAATATCGTCTAATAAAATTTCAGGATTTCTTCAGCAAATTACCTTCCGTATCTGAGAGAGGAATGTTGATATAATCCAGAGCTGCGTCTGTTGCACCCATGGCCTTTGAGAATGCGGAAACTTGACTAGAAGCTGCATCAGAAGCTAAAAAGGGTTATAATATAATCAATTTAATCAGCCACACATGCTAAGATATCCTAGAGCAAGCAAGACAAAGTGAGGAATTATCTAGCATAACAATTAAGTGTTTCCACTATAATATGTACAGTATACAGACAAATTAATATATATAAAATGATAGAATTGTACCTAAGAAATCTTCATCAGCCTTCACAATGACTCCTACATTTCCTGTTCCTTTAATGCTACAGAGTGGTACCTACATCAGTGAGGGAAATCGATTATCTATGTCTATTCTGAAAGACTTTCAACCATATAATTTGTTATTGATAACTGACATTTTTCTCTTCGGCCAACTTTCTAGCAAGAGGACTAGCAAATACGCGATCTCCAGATGAGTTGGCACACTTGCTTTGGCAACCTTTGTCTCAGGTTCAAAAGTGCCAACCATTACCACGCCAATAATTTCTTGCGTTTTCAAGGGAACGGGCATGTTTGATCTTCAGAAACAGCTTGTAAGCTATCTCTGTTTTCTTTGTAGCAAGCAGCCTGTTGCTCAGTTTACTATATACTAGCCTCCTTGGGCAAAACCTCTTGCCCAGAGCCTCCTCCATAACAAGAACAGCATTTTCCAGTTGTCCAACATTGCAAAGACCACTGATGATATACTCATAAACTTCCAAATCTGAATTGTACCCACATTCTTGCATCTCCTCCCATATGCTCAACAATGTTCCACATTTTCCTACCTCAGAAAGCCGCATAAGCAGTATCTTATAAGCTTCCATTGATATCACACACCCTGATTTTCTTGCCTTCTTGTATATCACCAAAGCAGCATAAGGTGGACCATAGCTACACAATCGTTTGATAAAGGTTGTTATGGTCCCAATAGACGGCACAACACCTCGGTTCAACATCTCATCGAACATCTGAAGCGCATCAGCCACTTTCCTCACTCTGAGAAACGCAGTAATTATTCTATTAAACGTATCAAGATCAGGTTCACAATTATCACTCAACATCCTATTATAATACTTCATGCACCCCTCAAAATCCCCAACAGACACAAAATTGAAAATCATTGCATTATAAGCAGCAGTATCTGGTTGGCAATTCTTCTCCCTCATACCACAAAAAACTTCAACAGCTTCATCCATTCTACCTACCCTCCCCAAGCTCTCCATAAGGAATCCAAACGTCCTACAATCGGGTGCAACCCCATCAGCCTCCATTTCCCTCATAATCCTCTCAACCTCACCCACCTTACCAATCTTAGACCACCCACCAGCAACCACATTGTATGTACCAACATCAAAACACACCTTCCCCTTCACCGAATTCAACACAGAATTGGCAGCACCAACATGAGAACGATGACATAGACACGACAAAAGCACGTTCAAAGCCTCAGTGTCACGCCGAACCCCAAGATCATCCAAGCTCCCAAATATCTGAATTGCCCTAGACACATGACCAGCCCTAACAAAACTATCAATAACAATAGACAACATCAACAAATCACCATCAATGCCACGTTTTCTCATGTCACCCAACACACCCATCATAAACACAAAAAACTTTCTTCTTCCTAATGCCTTAACAATCACATGGTAACTACCAACATCATTGGGTACCCCTGGTTGCTTAATTGCCCAGTTAAAAAACGTGACCATAGATTCACCACTGAGGTTCCCATTGTTGAGCACTTTACCGAGAACGCTAACGTCGACGTCAGCACCAACATTGGACAAAGCGGTTTCGATTGCAGCCTTGCCCTTTAGCTTCTGGAGGAAGACTCCGCGCAGTTTGTCTTCAGCAGGCAAAAACGCGTCCACCGCTTTCGCGTCTGGCTGCGGCGGTTCGAGGGGTTTCGAAACGGGGTTTTGGGATTTGGAAGTGGGAATGGAGAAAAGGTGGGAAATTTGGTCGAGGACGAGGCGCTCGTCGATATGGGGAGAACAGGATGGCGCGTGGAGAGATGAGAGTGGGGAACGGCGCGTGGAGAGATGAGGACGGTGGTGCGGTTTGGTGAAGCGCGCGAGGAAGAGGAAAGATCGAAACGACATGAGCGCCATGATCACGACAGTAAATCGGACATCAAGTTTTCCAAATTTATATTTTTTAAAAAATTATACCATACATATTACTTAAAAAAATTGAATGAATATATTTTTATTCTTAAACTATTAGGTTTTTTTATTATTATTTCTCTTCAAAATTTTGTTTTAATTTCTCTCTTTCATTTTATAAAATCCATGACTTTATAGAAAAATAAAGACTTAAATACAAAGTTTAAAATAAAGAGAAAAACAAAAAAATATCATGTAATAATTTAAAAATAAAAGTAAATTTAATAAAAAAAATTATAAATTCATGTAATAATTTAGAAAACAAAAATATATTAAATGAAAAATTATAAATTTGAAATCCTCATGTCAAATTATGTAAAAAAGGGGTTAAAACATAATTTCCCTCCAGAAAACCAAGAAAGCAACATCCCTAAACCCATCAAACTAATCAAGAAAACCGACCAAACCATCCAAAACCCTAACCCCTCTCCGAAATGGGAAGCAGCCAAGCCGCCGTCTCTTTCCTGACGAATCTTGCCCGCTCCGCCTTCGGGCTCGGCGTGGCGGCCACCGCCCTCTCGTCCTCCCTATACACAGTCGACGGTGGCCAGCGTGCCGTCCTATTCGACCGTTTCCGAGGCATTCTCGACGACACCGTAGGCGAGGGAACCCATTTCCTCATCCCATGGGTCCAGAAGCCTTACATCTTCGACATCCGCACGCGCCCTCATACCTTCTCCTCCATCTCCGGCACCAAAGACCTTCAGATGGTCAACCTCACACTCCGCGTCCTATCCCGTCCTGAAATCGGCAAGCTCCCTGTTATTGTAAAGAACCTCGGCCTTGAGTACGATGAGAAGGTTCTTCCGTCCATTGGCAATGAGGTCCTCAAGGCTGTCGTCGCGCAGTTCAACGCTGATCAGCTCCTCACCGACCGTTCTCAGGTATCCGCTCTCGTTCGCGACAGTCTCATTCGCCGCGCCAAGGATTTCAACATTGTTCTCGATGATGTCGCCATCACGCACCTCTCCTACGGCAGCGAGTTCTCGCGCGCGGTGGAGCAGAAGCAGGTGGCGCAACAGGAGGCTGAGAGGTCCAAGTTCGTGGTGATGAAGGCCGAGCAGGAGCGGCGGGCCGCGATTATCCGTGCCGAGGGAGAGAGCGATGCGGCGAAGCTAATCTCCGACGCTACTGCCTCGGCTGGAATGGGGCTGATTGAGCTCAGGAGGATTGAAGCGTCCAGGGAAATAGCCTCCACGCTGGCGAAGTCACCGAATGTTTCGTACTTGCCTGGTGGACAGAACCTTCTCATGGCTCTTAATCCTTCTCGATGATCGTGATGATGATAATGGTAATATGGTTTTATTGGTAATCTGGTTTCTTATGTAATCAATTTATCTTTTTCAAGTTTTAACAGAGACTATTGGGAATGTTGTCTTATGTATTGTTAATGGTTGCTTGACATTAGAGTATGATTTAGGGCTGATCTTATCAATAAAGTATGAGATTTCTCTTACAAACATAGGTAGATTGCAACACAAACATTTGAGTGCTAAATTGTTTACATTTTGCATACATTACCACACGCTCATCCGTTAACATTGGAACCCATTTCCATTCCTTTTTAGTTTACAGTATCTCTGCTTGTGTAATGAACTGTCTTCCCTTTGGACCAAATTCAGATTCTTTTCTTTTTCTGACATGATATCTAGATATCCGCTAGGATGCATTGGCTAACACTGTTCATTCAGCTGTATTAAGTTATTTGGGTTCCATTTTCATTTTAACTTTCGATTATTTGCATTGTTTTAACTGCTTGTACCTCTCTTTGCACAAAAGAAGTAGAAAGACCATGAAATTGTATATCCAGTTGTATATGTTGAGCAGTTTTACCATTGCCAAACCTGCCTAACACTTCTTGTTTCATTTCAGGGCTTAATAATGCAGTGACATGAGATGCTTGGATCAATTTGTTTTGTTGTTCCTTTTTGGGAGTAGTTATCTTGAGTTTTTAGTGTCGACTCTTTCTCATTAGCACAACTATAGTACTTGGATTGTGTGCTTAAATGTAAGTTGTCTTACCTTTATCATCAATCCCCAAAAGTATTTCAATACATGGTTCTGTTTCGTTTCTCCATTTGTCTATGTTGGCTTTTGTAAAAGCTTCTAACATTCTTTATTAAACGATTTCTTATTTTATGAAATACAAACTATTTCAACATGTCTTCATTCAAAAGAATATTCTCAAGTTATTTCAAATTTAAAACCATTTTTTAAATAGTTTATTTTAAAAAAAATCAAAATCTGTATTAAACTACTTATAAACAATTTTAAATTATTAGGTGACATACACTCACATTCAAGATATACACCAAATATTATACCTAACTCTACTGAAAGTAATCATATTTCCAACACAAGTATTAGTGTATTTTAGATTATTAAACAATTATGGAGAAGATGGGTTATTTATATAACTATATAGGCTAAATAATCCGTGAGATAATTTCTTGATTTTATGAAGATGAAATGTCAGTTGATCTAATTTAGACTCCTTTTTTTTATATTTATTTACTGTGTATATATATGTTTATATACTCGTTATTTTTTATTAATTTTTTAAATCGTTTATGAAATTTTGTTGTTATTTCTATACAAAATTCTTTGAAATATTCTTATTAAATCATCACAAATATAACAATATATATTATGCGTTCATTTACAAAAAATAAAAATAAAAATCAGTCTTTAGTTCGTATATTTTTTCTTGTTTACGTTAATGTCTATAAATTTAAGCAATAAAAGTAGTACTCTAAAAATGTTAAACTAAAATTATGTGTAGGGACTAAGATAAAATTTTCACAATTATAAAAATAAAATGAATTAAACATAAGTACAACGACTTCAAAAAAGGTATTAGTAAAATAAATAAATTAGCACTCATACACCATAGAACGGATAAAAAAATCTATAAATAATACCTGAAACTAGTCGAATTTTAAAAACCATATCTCACAAGGAAAACAGATATTGAATGTCCAATTATAAAGGCATTTTAATTGAAAAGACAATAACTGTAAAAATTAAGGCCAACTAAATGAACAACATTAAATACACTTTCTTTCAAATATTTGCAACATAAACAAAGAAAATGTTACATAATCAGCCGTTTATCTGGGGAGGTATCTATTGTGAGCAGAATTGGTGGGTTTAAATTAAATGCCTCATCTAC
This sequence comes from Vigna radiata var. radiata, assembly GCF_000741045.1. NCBI lineage: Eukaryota > Viridiplantae > Streptophyta > Magnoliopsida > Fabales > Fabaceae > Vigna > Vigna radiata. The sequence continues at coordinate 33,162,855 of NC_028355.1, read as the reverse complement.
CCTCTCTTATTAAAAAAATCACATTTCTCCAAAAATTATTGTTAGTGACTAAACACTTCAATCAAAAATTGATCAGGGACACGATCAACCAAACCCAAATGGGAATATAGAAATACCCGAGTGAACAAAACCTCATCCCCCGTTTACAATATAATTTATGACTTCTACTTGCTCTTACAACAACATGGATTCTGGATTTTCAATATAGCCCTTAAATGCTTTTAGCCATTCCGCACCAATTGCACCTGAAAAGAACAAGTGTATTGTTGACATGCTTTACTACAAAATTAGCTTAATTTTGAGTTTTAAAAAAATAAAAACATCGAAGAATGATTACCATCTATAACACGATGATCACAGCTGAGGGTCACCGACATGAAAGAACCAAACTTGAATTCTTCAGCACCTGATCCCGGAATGACTCTCCTCTCAGCTGGTCATGATGTTAGCGACACACGAAGATAATCATTAAGAGAAAAGTGATTGCAGTTGATATAAGAAATAAAAGGGAGAAATGCAAAACTATTCTTACCTGATCCAACTGCAAGAATGCCCGACTGAGGAGGATTGATGATTGCACAGAATTGTTTGACACCAAATGGCCCCCCCAGGTTAGACACTGTAAATGTACCTCCCTGCAATGCAATTCAACCCAAGACTTTATAAATCAGCTCAAGAAGTCTTTATTCACAGATAAATAAAAATAGACGTGAAACTCCAATAACCTCATAATCTTGGGGTTTCAAGCTGTTTTCTCTGGCTTTCTTTGCCAATTGTTTGACCTCCTCCCCTATTGTAGAGAGGCCTTTCTTGTCTGCATCCTGCATATATTATGAATAGGTCAAAATGATGACCTGTGATTGGAATGTACGCTGTAATTGTATTTCAAATACTAAAGAGGCCATTGCTAACCCTGATAACTGGAACAAAGAGCCCATTATCAGTCTGCACAGCTACATTAATATTCACATTATTATACCTGCACAAAAACAAATAACAAACTTAAAACAATCCACAAATTTGAAACCAATAAGGAAAAACTAAAAGACTTACTGGCGAATATAATCATTTGCCCATGAACTGTTACATTGAGGAACTTTGCGGAGAGCCAGCGCAGCAGCCTAAAATCAAAAGCACGGATATACAACTCAGTTTCTTCTACTATTTTTACAATGCTGGCAATGAGGTTTGAATTTGTGATGACATACTATGCATAACTTAGTTAATATCTCGTACACAGAACCGATTTAAGCTAAAAGAGCTCTTTTAGTGATTTGTGAGACAAGGGTTTCGGGCCATAATTGCAAGTGAAATAGCTGAACCCCCCTTGAAGGTTGAGCCATTTAACAACATTTCGCTAGAATCCATTTCACTAGACGGCATTCTGCATTTTCAAAACCGATAATTGTTGTGTACACTTAATTTTTATTTCAATCTATACCAATTACCTTCCTTTTCTTTATTTATTGTTGAGTTAGTGCCATTTTGTTATAATTTTATTCTAGTTTGTATTGAGTTATAACTAAGATTTTATGAAAATATTTACTTGTTTGACTTTTGCGGACTTTTTATTATATAAGAAAGAGAAGAAAGGAATGGAAGGGATGTAACCAGATGCAATACATAACCTTAGTTGATACACACACATGGAAGACAGAAAAATAATTTACACTGAATCCAAGTCAAGCAAAGCACCCAACATCTTTCATATTCTGCATAATCTGTTTAATAAAGTTAGTCTGAATTTGGTTCTGTTTTACTATGATATTGATGTAGCCAAAGAGACACAATAGGGGTCCCTTCTACGAAAATTGGTCCATTTAACTCAACACTTAGGCATTTATTTCTAAGCTAACATCAAATAAGAGAAAAGTCATTTAATATGATTTTAACTGTCATAAAGCATTCCACAAGTATTATTTCTTAGATAAGATAATGACATTCCCTACTTATTAAGCACCAAATAAGCAAACAAGTAGACAAGAGATATAATGTCAGATAGAAATCTAATACCTTGATTACAAGGTCATTAACTGATATGCGGGAGCCACCAGAGGCTTCTTGCAACGAATTGAGTTTGCTCCGCAAACTGTAGACAAAGTGTTCCAATTATCAGAAATAATATGTATGGCAGGTAAATCTTTCAAATATTGATTATGGGGAATTACCTCGTGAGTTTATCAACACATGCATCCACTGTTAAATAGTAATGAGGAATAGTTTGCTTTGATAATAACAGCCGTGAAGCTGTGACCTGTAAAAATATATAGTTTTATTTAAAAACATCACTCATGCTTACGCAAACAACATATATTATGATCAGAACTCACATAGAAGTGAACACACAGACGGAGAAAATAAAATATGCAAGTAGTTATGAGAAAAATTACCAAGAAGCCGTATGAAACTATGTTCACAACAAATTAGAACATCATGTGACATGGTCCAAAAACTGGTCTTTGATTTACACTTGAAACAGAAATATAATCTAATAAAATTTCAGGATTTCTTCAGCAAATTACCTTCCGTATCTGAGAGACAGGAATGTTGATATAATCCAGAGCTGCATCTGTTGCACCCTTGGCCTTTGAGGGTGTGGAAACTTGACTAGAAGCTCCATCAGAAGCTAAAAAGGGTTATCACATAATCAATTTAATCAGCCACACATGCTAATATATCCTAGAGCAAGCAAGACAAAGTGGGGAATTATCTAGCATAACAATGAAGTGTTTCCACTATAATATGTATACAGACAAACTAATATATATAAAATGATAGAATTGTACCCAAGAAATCTTCAATATCAGCCTTCACAATGAGTCCTTCATGTCCTGTTCCTTTAATGCTAGAGAGTGGTACCTACATCAGTGAGGGAAATAGATTATCTATGTGTATTCTGAGAGACCTTCAACCGTATAATTTATTATTGAGAACTTACATTTTTCTCTTCAGCCAACTTTCTAGCAAGAGGACTAGCAAATACACGATCTCCAGATGGAGTTGGCGCACTTGGTTTAGAAACGTTTGCCTCAGGTTCTCGAGCAGGCTCCTCTGCCACCTCCTTCTTTGGTGGGGATGGCACAGATGTTTCTTTGGCAGGAGGCGCACTTGGTTCAGATGTTGAGGGTTTGTAGTCTTTAAACTTGTCAATATCCCCCTCATCTTCAACAGTTATGGCAATTACCTATGAAAGAAATTCTTCATGTTACCGACTGTGATGCCTTCCATAAGTCAACAGAGTCGGGAGTGTAAAGAAACATATTTTTTTCTTGCAACTTCAAACAGTGGAACAATAAATAAAAAGTCCCTTTCAAAAAAGAGAAGAGGGAAGAGGCAGAAGATGTCAATACCTCACCAACTTTAATTTCTTTTTCCCCATCTCCACGAACTATCTTGGCCAGATAACCTTCTTCCATACTTTCCATTTCAACAGTAGCTTTATCCTATGAAATACTTATATGTCAATGTGTGCATAAGAACCTTAATAGAGGTATTTTATGTGTCAAGTCTCTGGTACAAGAACCATACAGTTTCAACTTCACAAAGCACTTCACCAGGAGAAACTTTATCACCTTCTTTCTTCAACCATCTTGCAACGTTACCCTGTATATAATTGGGGAGTTCATATAATTGGGAATATTCTTTATGAGAAACCATGACCCACTAAATGACAATAACATTTGATGCAGAAAAGTAAAACCTCGGTCATTGTAGGTGAGAGAGAAGGCATTCCAATTTCCTGGTGTGGGGGTAGATCTGAAATATATTCACCAGTGTTGGTGATTAAATCAATAAGTACAGTATTATTTATATAGTCTCAAAACATAATATTCTATTAAATAAAACAAAGGGAAGCTTAAGGAGAGGTGTAAGACAGTGGAAACATTTTTAAAGATACAATTCTTGTATCATAAAAACTATATTTTTAGGTGACAAACAATCAAGTGCATGGCATCTCCTGTAAGGAAACACAAATGATAAAGAAGCATAAGCTGCAGCATAATGTGAAAAGACTCATAACTGTTGACAAGTTAAAGAAACATTACACTTAGTCTAGTTATATTAGGCATATGCAAAACCATTCACGCTTGTATCTCCACCAAAAAAAAGAAAAGCATAAGATCAGAACACCTATTACCACATAAAGTGATGAGGAGTTTTAACTTTCCACCCTATTCTTAAATAAGTTGAATGTGGCACAAGGTAAATCATGCCTGTGCACAGTGCTTTGACCATGCTTTTTGCTGAAAGAGTTCTTTTGTATTTGGGAGATTGGTGATATAAATTATCCTTGGACCTGGAGCTAACAACTTCTTTTAGGGGACTAGGTCCGCTTACAGGATTATTAGGCCATCTCCAACACAATGCCTCCCATTTTTTTTTCTTATGCATCTTAAATGGGTCTTATCATTACATACCACTTATTTTTACGTTTTATAATTTAAGAAGTTCATCTCTCCAACCTAGCATCTGTCTTTATATACTTTTATACAACACACATTTATTTATCTAGTCAATAGTGCATCTTATTTCTATCTTTTTGTGTAAATATTACCTTATATACCATTAAAAGCTACTTTTTGAGTGCACTTACATAATGTGCTTGGTGCTTGACAAGGTCCACCGGTTGCTTTTACAAAAAGCACAGTTCTTAACTGGTAAGAACTGCACTCTGTAACCAATGGAGATGCCCTTAGCATATTATAACAAAACCCCATTTAAAAAAGTCTCATCTCAATCCAAGGTCAAGGACACTAGTGAGTAGTTAGAAACTCTGGCCAAGATTAGCCAAGGTAGCTCTATATTTGCAATTCGCAACTGAGTATATTTCTCCTACTATTTATAATTTATACTATAAAAATAACAGTACAGGAGAAAAGATGCAGTGGGTCAAATGCAGCTTTACATGTCCAACACACATCTTCCATTTCAATCAAATTTCAAAATTTAATTTGCCAAACTGTGAAGGTGTCAGATATGCAACAATTTTAGACATAAGAAAGCATTCAAAGCCCCACATAGGTGATAAGCATCACCCTATTGCAAATCTGTGATATATGGATGACGAACTAAATGCAAAGCAAAAACCCAGTGAACATTTAACCAAGCTACTTATCCAATCATCCATATCATTCCATGATCATCAAATGTCAAAAGACATCAATCTTAACCAAATTCATCAGGACCCGTGAATTAAAAGATCAAAATATAAATAGTCAACAAGGAATATTTTGAAAGGCTTAATGTAACACCGAACAAAAAATGGAGGAAACAAAATTAACAGCCCAAAGATCCATCAGTTGTACCTGAGGCTGACGCATAGCATCTCCTTGACAACACTTGTGAACTTCTTTTTGAGAACACGGTTGATTAAAAAAAAAAAAGGTACTGTTAATCCCTTTTGAAGCAAGACATATGCAAGGAAAAAGAAATTATTATAACATAAAGTGACCTACGGTGAAATCTCTCTGGTGAACCCAGACCCGGTAATGGAACCCCTTCTAATACTAGCCATGGAGATGTTTCTCTTCTGCGTACCAAATGAACGTTTATATCAAAAAGAAAATACAAGTCAGCTGGAAATATACACATGCCGAGGAAGAGGATGAGGAAGAGCAAGTGAAAAGCAACAGAATAGGCAAGGAAAAGAAAGAAATATTGAAGGCAGAAACAAAAAAAAAAAAAAAAAAGCTTGTGATATATTGTTAAATTTGGATGTAAATTTGCTCTACTCACAGTAAAGTCGACGACCGGTTCAAAGACACTGCTTCTTGTTGAAGACTCCGGGAGCTGAGTTTTCCACACATCTAAACAAATAACCAACTACAATTATTAACAAATAAAATAACACTTGAGGAGCACCGTTCACAAAGCATTCAAATGGCTCCCAAACACCAGAATATGCTAATATCACTTCAAACCTCTCCAATACAATCTCTACGGTTACACACTTACACTTGCTGCTCACTCACAAACACCTTAATTAAAAACACCAACTGGTTGCCAATACACTTATAAAAAATCAAGCATTCTACACCATTCCCATTTCTAAATTCGAAGTTTCACAGGAATGATTAATTAGGTCAATCGAACACAGAATTCCAAATTCACAAATAAACCTGCTATGAATTTAGTTGCAATTGAGAAACAACCAAGAAACCAAGCAATTACCGCGCCTCCTATTGAGAGAGGATTGAGCATCGCCTGAAAACCAACGCGCCAACATATAACGCTCGTGGTGCAGCAACTTGGAAACATTTCTCACCTGAATCCAACAGAAAGAATTAGATAAACAGAAAACAAAAAAATATGCCAACCTGTGTTTGCATTAAAACGCGATAATTATAATGGTAGGTAGGTAGAGAGGTAGAATACGATTCACCTTGGCCGAGTGATTGAGTAAATGTGATGCCATCGCCGATGAACGGAAGAAAAAATGGAGAAATAGCGACCTAAGAAAGACTGGTTAGGGTTCGTTGGGTGATAGATCCGATCAAGTATATGTAAATGGCATGCTATGAAGGTAGCAACTATGGCAGCATACCAACCAACTCAGGAATATTTGTTTTTTTTTTTCTCTTCCTTTAAATAAATTCTTCTACTTTTTTTTTTTACTTTTTTTAATTTTATTTATTTTTATTATTATTATTACATCCTTTGTTAAAAGTTTGTCGTGTTGTAATGCAAGAGAAAAACAATAAACAAAACATCAAAATTTTATTTTATTTTTCACTTATTTATTTTTGTGAATTTCAAAAACCTCACCATTCATGTGTAAAAAATACTAAAACTAAAAGTCAACTTATATTGCTTACTGGTAAACCATAGCATTTGGTTATAATTTTCAAAACCTAGTTTTGGACGTGGTTGAAATTAGAAAAACTTTATTTTGTATATAGAGATTAGAATAACTATAATTAAAAAACTAAAATTAATTAATTTATGACGGGCTGGATTAGCAGTATGCTTTTGCTTTCTATACCTCCATAATAGTCAAAGTGGCGGCGATGATTCGCGGTTCAGCGGTGGGCTACGATGACCATTCAGAGTCCAGCGGGACAATGGGGTGGCGATTTGCGGTCCAACAGCTGCAATGTAGCGGCAATAGTGGTGGAGAGCGGCACCCTCATGCAAACTCGGTTCTTTTACTAAAATATGCCAGAATCATAGAAATAGACCATTAAAAAAATATTGAGAATAAACAAATGGTATAAGAATAAAACTATTTTAAATAAAAAAAGTAGTACAAGTCTCATATGACTTTCTTAGTCAATTTATTAGAATAAAAAATCTTTAGGAAGACTCACAACTTCAATTTGAAAGTTGTTAAGAGAGTGTATTTGAAAGTGAGTGTACGACATCTAAATGTGATTTACTAATTAATTACATCATATTGCTCAAACTTTTTATGGAACTATTTAATTATTTACTTGCTTGATCAAACTACTCAAACTTTTCATTATTTGGATTTTTCGTCCAGTTATCAACATATTCTATTAAATTCTTTAAGTGCTCTTTCCACACGTCTTGAGTCATGCAAGTTGTCCATGCACATCTCTAGGTTATCCAAGATTTTCATGCCTCTTTTTTGGGCTATCAGAACTTTTCACCAACCAACTCCACCTATTTACATGCTTTACTAAATTAGTTAAATTTTCTACCTGTTCCATTAAGCTATTCAGGTTGTCCTTATGTTTCACCAAGTTCTTCACATGCTCGAGTGAACTAACCTCATGCTCCTCAAGCTTTCCACATGCTCCACCGAACTCTTCACATGCTTTACTAAGCTCTCCATGTTTTTTTTCAATGGAGACAATTAATCTAAATATGAAGAGTTAAATATGTTTTTAGTTCCTAAATTATCAAACATTTTTTTGTTTTCATGTCTCCTCTGAACTTTATTTTATTTTCATAAGAAAGCCATAAATTTAGTTCTTCGTGACCAAAGTCGTTAGTTTTTTCTTTTTCTTTTTTTACGTGATAAACATATAACATCTTTTTCACCAAAGTTTTCTTTAGAGCACTACTTCAAATAGTTACATGATATGACATTAGAAGATTCACTCTCTTATTCATCAAAAAAAACTTCAAACTCAACATTAATTACCAACACATAACTTCGATAAAAATAATAGAAAATGGTACTATTCGTAAAACCTTATAGTGACGACATCCTCAAAATTGTCGGCCCGTATTCTTTGAAATTCTTGTCATTTTGATTATTGTCATGCCACCACAATTGTAAATGGGGATTATCCAGCATCCCTTAAACCATCACCATGTAACGAATAAAAAATTTGATGGCCCAGGATATTAGACCAAGACGAACAATATTGTGAAAAAGACATATCTCAACAACCACTTACCATGACTTTTGTCAAGGAAAAAACTTTGCTCAATAAGAGAAACAATTCCACTAAACAATGAAAAACCCAAGCCCTCTTCCCTTCTCATAAACGAAACCTTAATCCTCAACACCAAAATCAAATGCATTTCACCATAAAAACCACTTTGAAATACCATGTATCCACGTCAACTTATTTAAATGGGTTAAATATGTTTTTAGTCCCTATACTTTGCGGCGATTTTGGTTTTAGTCCCTCTTTCAAACTATAGTACAATTTAGTCCTTCAACTTTAGAAAACTATGGTTTTAGTCCTTTTTACCAAATTTTTTTAACTTTATTTGCTGTTTCAAACGCGTTTCTCAGTTAACATTGAAGCAAAAATGTGTCAAACAGTGTAAACAATCCAAATGCTATAATGTAACGTGCTTGAAACAACAAATAAAGTTTAAAAAATTTGGTAAAAAAGACTAAAACCAGAATTTTCTAAAGTTGAAGGACTAAATTGTACTATAGTTTGAAAGAGGGATTAAAACTAAAATCGCCCCAAAGTATAAGGACTAAAAACATATTTAACCCTATTTAAATCTATTTAAACTGTTATGTAGGTGAAAAAATTATATCTAATTCACTTATGATTTATATGGACATCATTTAGACGTTATCATAAAATTTAACCAAATTAAATAAAATTACAAAATTTGAGACTCATTTGAATATTCAATCATCACTTTAAATAAAATTCACGAACTAAACTTTTTTTATATATGTAAAATATATGTATGTACTCATTATCTTTTACTAATTTTTTAAAATCATTTATTAAATTTTGTTGTTATTTGCACGTTTATGTAAACAAAATTCTTTATCAGGATAATAATAAAAGCATTCCCATAAAATCATCACAAATATAATAAAATATACAGTCAATCATTACCAAATATCAATCCAATATTACATAGATGGGCTTGATTAAAATTCAATAATTCAATCCAGATTGATATATATATTTTTTTTAATTTATCACTTCAAAATTGATCACTTCAATTTTGATTAGAGTCAACTAAAATTCAATAATTCAATAACTCACATTGATCACTTTCATTGTTGTCAATCTAGCTTTGCGTTTGAGGAAAATTGCAATAACCATACCACATAATCGCGTTTTTTCAAAGTTGGGAGAAGTGGAGTTGTTAAACCAGAAAACCAGGTTGAAGATATTTCTCTTAGTCATTGATAATCGAATCTGATGATGTGTTTTTACTCTTTGAATCGATAGAATACCTTATCTTATTCCTTATCTTCAAATCAAATTATATTCTAATATATTGTTTCCATATGATCTGTATATTATTTTTCTGCAATAGTTCCAATAACAATGTCATGAATGTCTTGGAAAGTGTTCTCTTATCCCAATCAAAATCTCCAAATTGGGTTGCTCTTAATGCGTTTCAGAGACCTCGGAGAACAGTGGTACAACCTCCATCACCAATCCATCTCCATGCCTGCAAAGTCCTTCGTCATTATCTTCCTTCTCCCTCTATTCTCTGTGGTACTCTCAAATCATTTCTCTAATAAGAGTAGAAGTAATTTTGAGTTCCCAATCCTAAAAGTCTTAACTTTATCTACTTTAGCCAAATGTTGATATGATGGGTGTTGTTTGTAATCAGGTGGTGGGACATGAAACCGTGCAATCGGAAGAGTACCCTTTGGTTGTGAGCACGTGGCCCTTTGTTGAGGCTGTCAGAGCTGCATGGAAGGCTGTTGATGGTGGCTCTTCGGCTGTGGATGCCGTGGTTGAAGGTTGCTCTACATGTGAGGAACTCAGGTGTGATGGAACAGGTTGGAACGTGAATGTTTGGAACATAATAAGGACGTTTCAATATGAAATATTTGAACCTATTTTGCCTATTGCTTCAATGGAAACCGTAGATTGGGTGTGAACTCACCCCTCCGTGTTGTGATTTTGAAGTATTTGATAGTTGATTTTTGCTAAGAGCTTCTTCCATTCTTATCTAGTGCTTATTGGATTGATACTAACCCTAGGCTCACAAAGTCACATGCTACTAGGCAGGCAATATACTTATTTTATTTGTCTTTATGTTTTCTCAAATATAAAATTTTCTATTTTAATCCCTCCTACACTGCATAAACCGCCATGTGAGCCATTAGAAAGACCCAGGTTCACAAAATAACATTTACTTGACGTTATGCTTTTTCGTGGGAAGGGAAGAGTTTTGAAAAATTCTGTGTTTTTACCCCTACATGAATGAATCAGACAGATTTTTGGTTCTGCTTTTGTTCTTTCTGTTTATAGTCCTTAACCATCTTGAGATTCCATTTTGAATTTTTTCTTCATTTCTTCATCATATCTACTATGCATGCCTTTTGAATATTCTATTCTGAACAGTTGGTCCAGGTGGAAGTCCAGATGAGAATGGAGAAACTACAATTGATGCTCTTATCATGGATGGGGTAGCTACAAATTACCATGTTTTTGATCTGCTAATTATTTTGTGTCATGCATATTACGTTTTCTTGATCTGGCATGATTTTTTGACCCATCTTCTGCTAAGGGGACACACAGTTGACAATGGAAGTAGGAGCTGTTGCAGCCATGAGATACGTAACTGATGGAATCAAGGCTGCCAAGTTAGTGATGCGACATACTGAACATACTTTGCTTGTAGGAGAGAAAGCATCAGAATTTGCTATTTCAATGGGTCTTCCGGGACCTACAAACTTGAGCTCACCAGAATCAATGGAGACGTGGACCAAATGGAAAGATGGTCGCTGTCAACCAAATTTCAGGAAAAATGTGTCACCTGCAAATAGTTGTGGTCCTTATAGTCCAACACATTACCTGCAGCATCCTGGTGAAACATGCTCCAGTATCGGTCATATTCTGACTAGTAATTCTGGATTACCTCGTGTTGGTCTTCATAGCCATGATACTATATCAATGGCTGTTATTGATAGAGTAAGGTTTAGCATAAAATTGAATTTTTGATATCACTTTGTGTATGCAAATGACAAGTTCTATTTGGCACAGATGGGACACATTGCCGTTGGCACATCAACGAATGGGGCAACATTCAAGATTCCTGGCAGGTAACCTTCTGTATGGCAATATTACAAGTGGACTGATGATCTTTTTGTTTCTTGAATGGCTAAACTTTTCTTCGTTTTCAAGCTAAATTATCTTGATTTATTTAAAGTCACATGAAATTGGTTTTTAGTCCTTTTCATTCTGATTATGACCAATTCCCATTAATTATCATGACTGTTATATACTTAACTCGAGAAGGGATGGCTTTAGAAATTAGACCGTCTTGTCTTGGGAGTGTTTTTCATTTAGGGAAAGTGCTTCTGTCAATTCCAAATACGCATCCTCTTTGGATATGAACTTCAGTCTCATTTAATGCAGCAGAAATTGATCAACCTTAGTCTGTTCTCTCGTTGATTTTTATAATTAAGTTTTCTTTACATGTATTTCTTTGATTACAGGGTAGGTGATGGTCCCATAGTTGGATCCTCTGCATATGCTGTAGAGGAAGTTGGTGCATGTTGTGCAACTGGGGATGGTGACATCATGATGCGCTTCCTTCCATGGTAGCACAGAATGTCTCTAGTTTCTCTATTTTACATACTGAGTTACTTTTTGTTAGATTCTCTTCAGAAAGTTATGCATGTTGGCATATACACAGACAGTTTGATGGTGTCTTATCTTCATTGCATATCTATTGCTTGTTTATTTTGGTACTCAACTTCTATTTTGGGGTGAGCACAACTGGTCCATCATGTAATGTTCTTGGTCAATAGCTAAATGATAAATTTTTTGCAACTAGCGTATTAAACTTATTTTCTAGTGCATTGACCTGCAAAACACATATTCTTTACCTTGGTAATTTCAACTTTCCAGCATTCTTACTATATTATAGTTACACTTCAATTAAATATTCTTATGTGTTTTCAATTATGAATATCTAGATGAATACTTGTGTTCAATTTCAGCTATCAAGTTGTGGAAAGTATGAGGTTGGGAATGGATCCCAAACTTGCTGCCAATGACGCAATAGCGCGAATAGCGAAAAAATTTCCAGATTTTTTGGGAGCCGTTGTTGCCCTCAATAAAAAGGGGGAGCATGCTGGTGCCTGCCATGGTTGGACATTTAAATACTCAGTAAGGAGCCCTGCAATGAAAGACGTTGAAGTTTTTACTGTGCTACCCTGAGACATACTATTCAAGAAATGAGTATCTCCCAACAAATGAATTCAAATCAGTATGCTAATTTTGTTGACTGAGGAGAACTAATAGCACTTAAATGTGCTTGTACTGTAATATTATTCTTGCGTCTGATATTTCAATTAACAATGATTGAAAGATTGTTTACAATTTTAACAATCTTTGCACGAGTTTCATACTACAGTTTTAATGTTGTCCGCCCAAGTACTAAGAAAAGTGACTTACACCACGTTTCTGTCACTTTTTTTGTGGATGAACATCATCACATTGGAATTTATTCGTAGTTTTCCACCCTTTATACCGATTAAGATAGATATCTGCAAATACAAGCAGAGTAGATCTCTTATTTAAGCCAATATCAAGTAATAATCATTTATGCCATAAGCTACTCTCAAGGAAAAATAGGGAGGATTTTAAAACCACCTTGATTCTATCAACACTTCGTACTTTCATGTTTGAACTTGATCTTTCAATTCATGTCACTTGCCAGCACTTCTTCTGTCAAGTAAGAAGTATACTTTAAAAGTGGAGAAAACTGTTTTAATTATTATAATCTAATTTTACAAACTGAAAACCATTGTATTGCTTTATAGTCAAGGTAATGATATTTAGACAAATTTTTAAGCTAACATGGGTAGAACATTTGATTTAGAACTTCCTTCAAGTATATCATATTGATATCTCACGTTTATGCTCTTTATCATTCATTTCAGTCACTATTCTCTTCCAAAACCAATGTTCTTGCCACACTTTCTCCATCTGTTCAAGTG
>NC_028355.1:33142543-33147745 GCF_000741045.1 Vigna radiata var. radiata | reverse complement strand
GCTATACCAATGTCATAGCCAAAGATGACACCTCCCATGCCAGCCATCATACAAGACAGCACAACATAAAGGGTTATCTTACCATTGCTTTGGACATTTTCACTTGCTATAGCCAACCCAACAGCCATTGATAGCCTCTTCTTTTGTGTAAAAGCTTAGAGAGATTGATTGAGGTTTCATATATGGTTCATGATAATTGATAAGCAAGCAGTGCTTTTTCACTTGTGTACTCAACCTTGGTTTGAATTTTCATCATTACAGTAATTTGATCTTATCTTTAAGTAATTTATATGTCAAATCTACTAAGCAATGCCAAATTTACATTGCTTCTATGATAGAATGAGATTTTATATGTTCTGTGATAGAGATGTGCCTCTAACCATATGATCAAGGACAAAATCAACAGGATTAATGGTGAGTTTTTTGTCCTCAATGTAATAATTGAGCATTTGGGCTAACTTGAGCTTGTGGAAGAGAAATGCATGGGACCAATGGTTCTAAGGAGCTGAACAATATTGACAAGTGCTCAGGAAACCCTGCACATGATGTGGATTTTCTATAACATTGAGTAAAATTTCTGACTGAAAATCTCACCACTAATATCTCATCTGTTAAAAAGCTAACTTATATGAACTGTTGCTTTAGTTTGCTGAACATGATAGTTCAATTGGGTATAGTTTTTGTTATGTTTAGATACATTTTCATGCTTACAGAAAATTTTATTTAAAAATGGATTTTATGATTTTTTTTTTTTCTGGATCTTACTAGTTTGTTCTACTGAAGAAAATCATAGGAACTAAAAAAGAGAGGTGTGGTAAGAACTAAAATAAAATCTAATCTTAAAAATGAAAAACTATAAATTTTACAATGACAATTCAGTTGTATTTTTAATAACATTTTATAGATAATCTATATAACGTCACCACTGCTACCACTATTATTGCTATTCGCATAGCAGGTGAAGGTGATCTGATTTTTAGAAATTTTAAAATTTAGATTAATTTTAAAAATTAGTTTATATGATTTGATTCAAACTATAGAAGCTGATCTGTATTTAATTTTTATATAACTCTATTAAAAATTAAAGTTGTTTAATAATGTCCACATATTGTATAGTTGCTTTTTAGAGCATCTTCTCAAATTTCTTAATGTACTTTCACATTTCGAAACTAATCTTTTTAGTTCAAAATTTTTGAAATTTTTTTTAAATAAATTTTAAAATTTATTTAACAAATTTTGAAGTTTATTGAAAAAAAATCTTTTAACAAATTTTAAAATTTGTTGAAGTCTTAGAAAATTCTTCAATAAATTTAAAATTCGTTTTAAATTTTTTTTAATCGATTTTCAAATCTGTTGAAGAAAAGAATGAGATGTAGATTTTTCTTGAAATATAGAGTAGTTTTTGAATTTTTAAAAAAATGTAAGATGTAGAAAGAAATGTGAAGTACTATAGAAAGAAACCCTGCTGTTTAAGACCACACCGAGTATAAATTTTCTAATGATTTTTTTTTTTTATGTTATTCTTCTATTATATCTCTAAGTTACACATTTTGATATATTAAAAATTTATTTAAAGATAAAAAAATGATCATATTTTTATGGACTGTGGGTTTCAAATATTAAAATGATTGAATATAGTGAATTAATTTACTATTCCTTCAATTTCAATCATCAAGTAACATATATTTTTTGGTTGTCTTTTATTGATCGACACATAATTTCTACTTTCTATTTTGAAGTGATTATTTAGAATTCAACTATGAATATGAATATAGCCATGAGAAGTTGAGGCCTATACTTTCTATGCAAGATGTTCTTAATAGGGTCATGAATTTGATTAGAAGAAATTATGTTGATTTATTTTTATAAGAAATAAGATCAACAAAATAGTGGGAAGATATTATGAAAATTACCATAATATTAACACCAAAAAGCCTTTTAACACACACACACACACACACATATATATATATATATATATATATATATATATATATATATATATATATATATATATATATATATAGAAAGAGAAAATTATGATAGAAGAATAAGGATATTGTTTTACGAAAATGACACTCAGATTTTCTAAATATACAGATTTTTTTAATATACTACTGCTGTATATTTATTTACGTAAGCTTTATAATTTAAAGACAAATTTTATTCTTTTATTTCCAAGTCCTAATTATTATCAGAAATAATAAAAACATAAAATGATTTCATGTTATGTTATATTGCAATAATAAATACGGTCTCTCGTAATAACTTTTAAATTTAAATTTGTTCTTTAAAAATTCCTTTATAAACTTAAATTTTGTTTTCTTTCATCTCTACTTCCTATATCATGATTTTTTCATGTGCATCAATCTATACAAAAAACTTGACTTTTTTGTTAACAGGTTCTTTACTTTCTTCATGACCAACTTGTTTTTTATTGTGGTCATCTTATTTTTCACATTAGTCAACTTCTCATTTGCTTTGACGGATTTCTCTGTAACGTTGGCTGAATTGTTCTTTACTTTGACCAACTTTTATGTAACATTGGCTGACTTGTTCTCAACCAAACTTTCAAGTAAACTCTCTAGCAAACAGTCCATCGAGCTCTCTGTCGAGCTCTTAACTGTGCTCAAATCTCTATGAAAATCTCCATTAAGATCTTCAGAAAATACTCCACCAAGATCTTCACCAAGGTCTCGAGCTCTCCAAAAAAACTCTTCAACAAGATTTGCACCGAGTTGTTAAGGTACCTTCACAGGTTGTCCGAGCTTTCTTTTTCTCTCTGGGTTGTCTGAGCTTTGCATAAATTCTTCTAAGGTTTCATTAAACATCTTTGGGTTACTCAATTTTCTGGCCGGCCTCTCCATGATAGCTGACTGCCTGGGCGAGTTCCCCTTACTACTCACCTCTTTGACCAAGTTCACTGCACTGCTTGACAATCTTGCCGAGCTTTCCTTTCGACTTGGTATTCTTGCCAAGCTCTCCTCTAGTCGGCAATGTGGCGTAGTTCTCCTTGTTGTTTGGTAAACTTGCTGAATTGTTATGGTGCTCAAGACTTGATCTCTAGTTTGAATATTGCTCGACCTCCAATTTCTTTGTCATCATACAACTCAGACTTAGTTCGACACCCAGTCTTCTCGATGTTTCACAACCCGACTATAACTTGGCATCCGGTCTCCTTGACTTTGCACAACTCAGATGCAACTCGACATTTGGTCTCCAACTCGGAAGCTCGACGTCCGGACTCCAGCTCGACAACTCAATTATCGAGCTCATTACCATCACCAAAATTCCTATTTCTTCATCAACTTCCTCAGTAAGAAGATTTGTCTCCTCTTTTCTCTCATCCAGTAGTATTTTTCTACATGATTGGCCTTATCACAACAATAACATTTGACCAATTTGCACTTATTTGCATAATGGTCATGCTTGTCACACTTAAAATACTCAACTCCACAGTTACTTGACCGACCTCCACGGTTTCTCCTTTATCCACGACCACACCAGTTCTATTGACCGATTTGCTCTTTGTCGTCTTCATAATTACTTCAGCCACAACCTCCTCATCCTTAGCCTCTTCCACCGAAACCACCTCGGCCTTGAGTCCAAGCTCCTCCCTTCAGGTCAAGCTTTGCCCAAAGTGCTTGATCAAGTGACTCAAAGGTCGTCCTTTTTTGCTGCTCATGTTCCTCCAAGGACCCGACAAGCTCTTCAATTAAGAGCACGAACAAGTCTTTGGACTCCGCGATAGCACAAACTATATTCTCAAAATCCTTAGTCAAATACCTTAGGATCTTTTCCACAATCTGACTGGTAGGAGATTCCTCTCCGTTTTTACCAAGTTAATTTTCCACAGTCTCCACATGAGATATATACTTGGCTACTCATTCATTTCTTCCGTTCTCAAGCTTTCAAACCCCTCTAAGAGCTTAAAGCCATGCTTGTCTAACACGATTATCTCTTTTGTATACTTTCTCTAGAATATGCACATTTCTCTTGAAGATTTAGTGTTTACTATCTTCTCAAAGTCAAATTCGTCCACAACTCGGTACAATATGTAGAGTGTTAATTGATCCTTCACATGCGATCTTCTCAACGCAACAACCTGGGAAACCATTTTGTTGGCTCTTCACATCCCTTTATGAATTACATTCTACACATCTTGGGTTCCAAACAGGCTCTCGTTTATACACTCCAATTATCAAAGTTGACTTTCGTTGTTAACTGAGGGAAGAACACACTATTTGTTAGGTTGACCATCTCTCACTCTCTCTTTCTTAATTACTTTTTTCACTCAGACACTCAGGGTCCTTTAGCTCTCATACCAATTGTTAAGAAAATGACACTGAATTATATTTTCTGAATATACTTCTAGTGTATGTTCATTTCATGTTAACTTTACAATTTAAAGGCAAAAATTTGGTCTTTCATTTTCAAGCCATAATGTCTCTAATTATTATTTTAACATAACCGTATAATGACCATAAATAGCAAAAAAATAACAGAATAACTTTCTAACTCTTGCTCTCGTGCAATAGTAAACATATATCTCATAATAACTCTTAAATTTAAGTTATTTCCTATAATACTTTGATCCTTTTACCCAACATAATTATATTTATACATTCACTAGTAAAATAAAGGGTTTCATGACTCTAGTTTATTAATTTGATTTATCCAAATAAAAAAGTTGAAATTAAAGATATTTCAATTATTCCATCCAAACAAATTATTTAAGAAATAAAAAAAATTCAATTGTAAATAATTCAAATATTATGTATTTTAATTTCTTGAAATTATTAAAATTCTTTATCAAGGTTAAATAAAAATAACGAGGATTATTTAAAACCTTGATTCTATGAGCACTTATACTTTCATACTTGAATTTGATCTTTCAATTCATGTTACTTGTCAGCACATCTTCTGACAAGGTACAGTGTAAGAGTAGAGAAAACTGTTTTAATAATTAGAATCTAACTTTCCAAACTGAACCATGTTATTGCTTTGTAATACATTTCATGTATAGACAAATGATATTTAGACAAATTTTTAAGGTAACATGGGTAGAACATTTGATTTAGAACTTCCTTCAAGTATATCATAATAATGATATCTCACGTTTATGCTCTTTATCATTCATTTCAGTCACTATTCTCTTCCAAAACCAATGTTCTTGCCACACTTTCTCCATCTGTTCAAGTG
>NC_028355.1:33125759-33140853 GCF_000741045.1 Vigna radiata var. radiata | reverse complement strand
GCTATACCAATGTCATAGCCAAAGATGACACCTCCCATGCCAGCCATCATACAAGACAGCACAACATAAAGGGTTATCTTACCATTGCTTTGGACGTTTTCACTTGCTATAGCCAACCCAACAGCCATTGATAGCCTCTTCTTTTGTGTAAAAGCTTAGAGAGATTGGTTGAGATTTTATATATGGTTCATGATAATTGATAACCAAGTAGTGCTTTTATACTTGTGTGGTCAACCAAACTTCACCACAGTATATTGGTTTGGATTTTTTAACATAACTGT
Source organism: Vigna radiata var. radiata (assembly GCF_000741045.1). NCBI lineage: Eukaryota > Viridiplantae > Streptophyta > Magnoliopsida > Fabales > Fabaceae > Vigna > Vigna radiata. The sequence continues at coordinate 33,140,572 of NC_028355.1, read as the reverse complement.
CACTGCTGAAATTTGCACTGCCTCAATTATGGTGTAAGACTTTAGATCTGCTTAAAAATGTCAAACTCGCGTTGCCTCAATAATAGGGTGTGATTTTATATGTGCTCTGACAGAGATGTGCCTCTAACTATATGATGAAAGACAAAATCAGCAGCGTATATGGTGATTTTTTTTCCTCATTGTGATAACTGTGCAATTTGACTAACTTTAGCTTGTGGAGGGGAAATGCATGGGACCAGTAGGACCAAGGAGTTAACACGTATTGACAACTGCTTAGGAACATTGCACATGATGATGAATATGTCTACAACCTAGAGTAGAATCCCTGACTGGAAATCTTGAAAACATGTGGTAGGAACTAAAATAAAAGAAAGATCTTGAAAATGAAAAAATATAAAGTTTACAATCAAATTTTTTCAACAGTAACAATAGTCAGCTGCATTTTCAATAGTATTCTATTGATGATCTAATTAGTGTTATTCTATTGTAGTGGTTGAAGGTGATTTGATTTTAGAAATTTTAAAATTATTGTATATGATTGCATTCAAACTATAATCATGTGTTTAAATTTGTCTATAATTCTATTAAAAGGTAATACTGTTTTATATTGTCCATGTGCTGTATGCTTACTATTTCTTATTGATTTTTTTATACTATACTCTTCTATTGTGTCTCTAAGCCATATTTTTTTATTTTCTTTTATTGATCCACTCATATAATCTCTACTTTATATTTTAAAGTGATTCTTTAACTTTTGAATTCAATGATTGATTTGAATATACATATTTGTGTATGAATATTTTTAAGTGATTCTATTTTCATGTTCTTCTGTCCAAATTGGAGTAAGTAAAGTTGGTAAGCAAATTGTTCATAAGTATGTAAATACTTTGTGTTGTGAATACAAAAGCATAACATATATTTGTGCATTAACTCTTTTATCCCACTATTCTTTTCTAAAAAAAGTGTTCTCTCCACACTCTATACAAGTACTGTCATCACCACCACCCAATCCCCAAAGAAGAAGAATGTGCCTGACTTGAAATGGCACAGCATGCTGAGAAAAGTTTGAGCAACTATCAAGGTAAAAAGAAAATTCACACCAGCCATCCTAGTGGCCTCCGTGACCATGCAAACCCTGGAACATATATGCATATATTTTTCTTATTTAAACCTAATTCACTTTCACAAAACCAGTTTACACCGAGATATATACATCTTGACATAAATATTGTTATAATAAGTTCTAACCTGATTCTGTGTTAAGAAGTGAGTTTTAAGCCTAATTCAATCCTACAGAACCAGTTTATGAGATGAGATTTACATTCACTTATATATTATAAATTGATTTTATCTCTTACTAACGTGTAACTTCCAAGAATGCCCCCAGATATGAACAAAACTCTTCTCCCGAATTTATCAACCATGAGCATTGAGATGAATGTTGAAGCAGTGCCTACAACCCCAGTTACAATTGCTGACAGAAGTGAAGCACTTTCCCCTATAATCCAATGGTTAGAAAGAGGATTGGAGCATAGAGGGAAATGACATTGATTCCTGTGAACTGTTGGAAGAAGGGTATAGCTATAGCCATGATAAGTTGAGGCCTATGCTTTCTACGCAAGATGTTCTTAAAAGGGTGTTTGATGGTATTTGAAATATCACTTGCTTCAACGAGGTCTTCAAGTTCTTGTCGAACATCATTAGTGCCACGGATGCGTTGCAGCATTTTCTTAGCTTCTGTGTTGGATTACGCTGTTGGGTGTTTCTGAGAGAAAAAGTGACCCCAAACTGAGCATTGAGGCTGGAACTTCTGCCACCATCTTTGATCTTTTCTGTGCCAAAGTTTATCAGATTAGCTGATAGAACACTAATGCCAACACAAAGATGGAAACCGATGTTGATTGCTCGGTGCCATTTCAGAGATATATAGAGGGACTGACTGCAAAACAATGGGATTTTACTTCCATAAAAGATTATAGTAAAGGTTCAAAATTGCTGTCACATTCATTACTATCGTTACATGAGTATAAGGTTGTTGTAACTTAGACCAATCTCAACATGACAACCAAGTTTTGTTAACTTTGTAAATATAAAATCTTGATCATGTGACATGAAAATTTGTCACAAATGTAATATTTTTTATCATATATGTTATGGTAAAAGCTGAAGATATGCTTAAGCCTAAAACATTTAATATTTGCCTCCCTGTAATAATGGTGTATAGGAATATTTATAGAATTAAAAACAGTTAATATCCACCTTATTATTTATAATCATTATGTCATCAATAAAACATATAAACTCGAATTTAATAAAGAATAAAGATTATTGATTCATTGTGACAACCTACACCTACTCGTATCCCAAAATAAATGGATTGACCGAATCCCAGTAAACTAAATAAATGTTCTTATTGTATAAATTAAAGGCATCACTTTATAAATGGTTAAGATTGCATACGATTTGCCCCCTGCCATGAAAGTTGCACATGAGCTGTGTAGACATGTGCACGCATTTTCTAATACACAATTGCTTATTTGTTTCAAAGAAAGGTATATATATAATGATTAAATAGTTTTTTTTTCTCAATACTATTCTAACGATATTTATTGTCTGTTGAACATATTATTTCACTCGCTATAGGACCACTTATTAATATCTAGTTTCATACTCGAGATGTATATATCTCGATCTGAGAGACGTGTTAGAGTTCCACATCGATTAAAAATAAAACCAATTTATAATATATATATAAGTGAAGTTTCCTTATAAACTGGTTTTATAGAATTGAGTTAGGCTTAAAAACCTATTTTTTAATAGATAATGATAGTACAGTATTAAAAATATTGGTTAAAGAAATTGTTAATATACTTTTTTTAATGAATAGTAATAACCGTACACTATTAAAAATATTAATGTTTTTTATTATATATGTTGATATTTTTGGTTGTTGTCTTGGTATTTTTTTCCATAAAAAATGATATCGATGGTTTGTTTTACTAGTTAAGACACTTTCCAATAATATAGATGTGAAGGTCTTTTTATAGAAAGTATGTCTAACAAAAGTGAAACATGACATAAACAACATATTTGTAATGATATGATCAAATGTACAAAATTCATAAAAATAGTGGGACCAAATTAAAAACACGTGAAACAACCATTTAACACTTCATCTACTTTCTCTGACCATATATTATCTATATGAACTTCCACTACACATACACACTATGCATGTGGTACCACTTGTTTTGATTTATTAATGTTCAATGATTGATTGGTAGGTATCAATTAATATAGCATGTGATACATGTCCATAAAAAAAAAAAAAAGCATGTGATATTAATGTAGAATATTATTATTATTTAAAGGGTTAGGTCAACCATTTGATTTGCAAGATCAGAAAGAGAAGATTAAAAAAATGGAGAGAAAGAATAGGATTGTTGTGTTTGGAGGAACTGGTTACATAGGTAAGCATTTGGTGAAAGCAAGTCTCTCTTTAGGTCATCCAACTTTCGTCTATACTCGTCCTCTTACTTCACAAACTCTACCTTCCAAGACACAACTTTGCAAGGAATTCACATCCATGAGAGTCACTCTTCTACAGGTTATTTACATTCTTCTTCAAATAACAACTCGTATAATAATTCAGACGTGGTAGTCAAGGTCAATAGTATGAAAATAATGTTTACTGTAAAAGATATTTCGATGTAAAAGTCAGTAAAAAGTTTATTATTATTTTTAAGTTAATGTATCTCTTAAAATTATCCCTCTTATTTAATATAACTAAAGATATTTCGATGTTAAAGTCAGAAAGATCTATTATTATTTAATTTTCTATTAATATATCTATCAAAAAATCGTTTCATAAATTAAAAAAATTACCAATGTTTCTATATTAAAGCCAGTGAAAAATTGATTATTATGTAATTTTCTGTTAATATATCTCTCAAAATTACTCTTCTAATATATCAATTTTGTTCAGAGGATGAAAGAAAAATAAGTTACATCTAAACTCAAATCATGAAACACAAAGAAAGGCATTAAATAATGGATAATGATACTTTGACACTCAGAATGTGACAAAATTTTGACACTGCCACGTGTTACATTCTGGGTGGTCCACATGTTTTAAAAAATAAAATGATAAAATATGGATTCAATGTGTAGTGACAAACCTGGTATCAATGTATAAATAAGTGGGTAGTTTAGGCTAATTTTTAGTACGAGAAGGTATCAATGTAAAAATAAAGCAGATTCAAAAATGTCCTCATCGTGCTAAAAGTTAACCTAAACTACCCAGTTATTTGTACATTGATACCAGGTTTATCACTACACATTCAATCCATGTTCTGTCATTTTATTTTTTAAAACATGTGGACCACCCAGAATGTGACACGTGGCGGTGTAAAAAATTTGTCACATTGTAGGTGTCAAAGTATCATTATCCTTAAATAATTTAGTGAAAGTGTGTTGTTAATGCATGTTTTTCCTTGAAGTGGTGCCAATTGCAAATAAAAAGTCTGAACACATTTTTAATAATCAAAATTTGTCATAAATCTATTGAAGGTGATGTTACTCTTATAAAAATTAGGTTCATATATGTAAAAAAAAAACATCACATGTTTATTATTTAATGTTGTTTTGAGAATTAAAAAAGAAAAATGATCTCTCAACTAAAATCATAAAATAATAAAAAAAAAAAGTTGTTCTTTGAAAAATAGCTTATTATTGTCTGAATTGGAAGCACAGGGAGAACTGGAGTATGAAGAGATTCTAGAAGCAATTAAAAAAGCAGATATTGTGATAAGTGCGTTGGCTTACCCTCAAGTCATGGACCAACTCAAAATCATAGAAGCCATCAAAGTTGCTGGAAACATAAAGGTCTACTTTTTTCATGCAAAACCACTTTTACTCTTTTAAGACTTCTCAATACAAATTAACTGTAATAAATACATAATAAATAAATAAATAATGCTTATTTTACAATATCAGCTTATTTATAATATTTTAATTAGTTTTTATTTACCATATTCATAACCTATTTTTTAATAATAGGGGTGTTACATTTTAGGTTAGGGTTAGATAGAATTTTGATAATAAATTCATTATTAATTGGTTACTTTTATTGAAGAATTTTTTATATTGTAAATTTTGATGTCTTTGTTGTAATTTTGGTGATTTATTGTTGTTATCTTTTAATAATTCTTTTGCGTATATTCTTGCAAGTTAGGAAAAATTATAAATTATATCTATTTTATTTTTCGAAAATTTAGTCAGCTGTTGTGTTTCCCATCAATTAAAAAAAAAATATGTGAACAAAAACTAAAAAATAAAACAAGAGAAATGATAGGGTTTGTGTGACTGAGGAATGGATGAACTTAATGATATGGTTGTGATGTATTGTCCACTCATTCTTACTTCCCATGCATGTAGGACCCTTCCCATAAAATATGACACCAACTATTTATAGAGTCACATTCCTTATTATTATGCCTTAATTATTATTTTAAATAAATTATTTATCCAAAAAAAATTAATAGTCTATCTTTTTGTCTCATCTGTATATATTTCAGTTTCGAAACCATTGCTTATAAGTAAAAATAACCGCTATCGTTTTTCTTAATATATTATGGCTGTGTATATTGGCGTTAATTTAGTTTGAGAAATGCTGTGTGATCCAATATTGTATTAATACTTTCGTGAATTTGTAGACAAGTTCTTCATTAATATTTAATAAGATAGTGTTTGTGAATTTGCATTGCAGAGATTTGTTCCATCAGGATTTGGAGCAGAAGAAGATAGAATAAAGCCTCTTGCTCCATTTGAAGCTTTGCTTGAAAAGAAAATGAAAATCAGAAGAGAAATTGAAGCTGCAGGAATTCCTTACACTTCTGTTTCTGCAAATTGTTGTGCTGCATACTTTGTCAATTATTTACTTCGTCCATATGAAGAAGATGTGAAGAACATTGTTGTCTATGGGAATGGTGAAGCCAAAGGTATCAAATCTCACAACAATGATCATTAATGCTAACAGAACCAAATGACATGGATTCATCGTAAAATTTGTAGCATGAAAATTATGTGAAAGTGGCCTTTTGATGGGATAAATTTGGGTTGTGATTTTTATGTTCATTATGGCTTAAGCCTAAAAATCCCCAACATCATGGAACATCAAGTTTTAAAATATTTATCCAATTGTGTGTTCTATTGGCAAGTGTACTAAGTCATTTTGTAGTACACCGATTGGGGTTATGATATCATAGGGATTTAACAAGCATATTGGTAGTTTGTTTTTGGTTTTCTTGCATTTGGAAATTATTGATAATAAATATATATTATATAGATAGTAGAGACTATGAGTGAATTTCATCTCATTCTTTTCCACCACAACATTACTCATATGGTCTATGTACTTATGCAAACCATTAACTATCTTGGGAGTGCTCTTTAAATGTAACTTTAAGTCCATTCATGACACCTAGAGCCTAAGATCATCAAACTTTAATACGATTCATGACTACTTGAATAAATAACTTGCATATTAAGATCAGAACTCTATAACCAACTAGAGTCTTAGATCTGTTTCTAGCATCTAAAAGTAGGAAGAGAATTAGTTGAACTACAACTTTCCACTCAATACCTAATATGAAGGCATGAGGTTATATTTTTAAATTATCTAGGGTAGTGCTCAACTCCAATTTTGGCGCTTGAGCCCTAGAGATTTTATTCTATATATTTTTAAACTGCTTTTCTTAGAGTTTAAGTTGCACATTTTTTGTTCGACTTGTAAAAGTTACATTCTAGGTCTTTCCAAAGATGAGTGCTAGAGATTTCCTCTTCTTAAGTTTGTTCTTGTGGTCTAAACCTCATGCTTTAGTGTTCCAACTCTTAAGATAACTCTTTTGAGAAGAAGCTTTCATGGATTAATCTCAAGTTTAATGTTTGAGGTTTCTCTCTACAATGAGTTTGCTTGTATGGCTTAAGTCCTAAATTTGTTGCTAAGTTGCACCAGGTTACTGTTATTAATTAATTATAATTGATTTTTACTTATTAGAATCCACTATTGAACAAAATATATATTTTCTTGTAATTTTTGTTTTTGAAAATAACTTTTTTATCAATCGATAATAGTAAAATTTTAAAAGTTAAAAAAAAACGATAAAATGTGTAAAAAATTTGAAATTTTGACGGTAAAAATGAAAACAAAGATAGTAAAATTAAAGAATAAAACTAAAATATGCAATACTTTATTTTGCAGCAAATAAGAAAGTGATGACATGACATGATACTCTTCTCTCTCTGCATATATGATGTGTTTTTATTTTGGTAGTTTAAATTTGTTTATACTGTGATTAAAATTTGTTATGATTAATTAGCTGTACTAAATTACGAAGAAGACATTGGCATGTACACTGTTAAAGCTGCAAATGATCCAAGAACACGCAATAGAGTGGTAATTTGTCGGCTTCCAAAGAATATCGTATCACAGAATGAGCTGATATCACTCTGGGAGATAAAATGTGGTCACAATTTTAGCCACACTTTTATTTTGGAAGAAGAACTAGTCAAACAATCACAGAGTAAGAAAGTTTATTAAGTTTCATGTTAATGTTATAATTAGTGATTAATTACTATAAGTATTTGTTAATTAAGGGTAAAGTTTTTGCATGATGTGCATGCAGCATTACCTTCTCCAGAGAATATTCCAGTTTCCATTCTCCATAGTGTGTTTGTCAGAGGAGATCTCATGAACTTTGAGTTAGGAAAAGATGATCTTGAAGCTTCAGAGTTATATCCTGATTACAACTATACCTCCATTGATCAACTTCTTGATATTTTTCTTCTTCATCCTTTGCCTCCTGCATCTGCTGCTTTTGGATGAATTTTCAAGTCTTTTTTACGAGAAATGATATTTTGACACAGGTATAATTTTTACATTCATTTGATACTATTATTTAAAATTTTTACTTTCTTCTTTTTTAAAAAGTTATAAAGATTATTTTTTTTATGATCATTTTATTTTTATAATATATGTTAAATGAATGTAAACATGTCTGTTATCTTAATGTTGTTATTCTCTTTTAAAGGAATAATGACATTATGACGTGTTTTTACATTCATTTCATATAATATATAAAGATAAAATATTTATAAAAAAACAAAGTTTTATATTTTTTAAGGAAGAAGAGAGTAAATAACAAGAAAAAATGTTATCAAATAAATATAAAAAATTTAAGTACGGTAAAAGTATACATTTTATTTTTTGAAGTATTAGACTAGGTTTGGAGTTAAAATAAAACTTTTCTATTTTTGTATATTTATTTTTTGGATCTTTATTCAATATTGTAATTGTATTTTTATTGTTTATCTGTTTTATTGGGTTTTCATCAGGTCTTAAGTGTTTCTAATTTTTTGTAATTAAAATTTTTTAGACTTTAGTTTAAGAGACTTGTTGGATGAATATCTGATAGTACAATGTTCCTGTTCCTATATATAAAATTCTATTTATATACTCTTGTCCTCAGAATTTACTCATTTTTCAAATAATGTTAGTGATGATATCCAACTTAAACAATATTTCTCTATTTTAAATTCATATTTGTTTTCTATGTAAATGCTTAAAAAAACACAAACATATATATATATATATATATATATATATATATATATATATATATGTCCTCAATAAAATGTCAAATTGTTCCTTGATAACATTTGTTGAGACAAAAGATAATTGTTTGGTTAAGAATGATGTGAGATGATTAATAATAAAATGTATTGATCTATTATTGATTTATAAATTAAAAAGATGATAAAATATTCTAAATATTACATAGATGGATAAATAATAAAAGTTGAAATGGATAATGATATTTTAACAAATTTTTTTAACAATTTTTTTACAACAGGACACATATCACTATTTTATTGGTCTGTTTGAATTTATTCTAGAAAAATATTTGAAACGAACCAATCACAAAATTCACGACAAAAAAAAGAAAAAAGAAGTATGTTTTCTTCGTTGGGGATTTCCCGGAAAAAATCGTCGTATTCTTATAAAAGTACCTATGAACGATATTCAATCTATTAGAATAATAACAGAAGTTCAAGAACGAGGTATTTTTACTCGTACTCTTACTTATGAGAGTATCGTTTATATGGAAACAATAGAATAGGGGTTTATTCCCTTGACTNGTATTGAAGATAATTTGACTCCACCAGAAATTGCAAATAGAACTGGCGAATTAGCTTTTTTTGTCAAAAAGTTGTTAAAAGAGATTTTTTCCAATTGAAATATTGATACATACTAGATGTGATCATAACCTAAAAGATTGATTTACGCAGTAGAAGTTTAATATAAGTTCATCCGAAAGAAGTAGATGCAGGAGTTGGAGGGTGAAGAAGAAATATATCAAGAACTTGATCAATGGAGGTATAATTATAATCAGGATATAGCAATGAAGCTTCAAGGTCATCTTCTCCAATGTCGAAGCTCGTAAGGTCCCCTCTCACAAATACACTATGAATTATGGAAACTGGAATATTATCAGGAAATGGCAAGGCTGCAAGATCAATCGTATATAAAAAAAAAAAACAAATTTAATATCAAATTTTTTATTCAATTTAATATTATTCTCATATATATATTCATAATAATTAAAATATAATTGAACACTTTTTTTTAATAAAAAAACAGTGCTATAAAAAAAAGCCAAACAAAATGCAAATAAAAATATTTGTATAAATTTTATAAAACGTGAAGAAAATAAATTGTCTTACTCTGTGAGAGTTTAATAATTTCTTGCTCAGGAACGAAAGTTTTGGTAAAAGATTGAGCAGACTTTTTCTGCCATAATGAAATCAACTGATTCTGTGTTATGATGTTCTTCAAAGGCCGACAAGATACCACACGATTGCATGTTCTTGGATCATTCGCTGCTTTGACTATATACATAGCCACGTCTTCTTCATAATTTAGTACAGCTGATATCAACCAAATTATATATATCAGATCTTAATTTCATTCAAATAATGAAGAAGACTAAAATTATTTAAGTATTTATAGTATTTTTCAAAAATTAAAATAATATTTTGAATGTATGATGTGAAATGAAAAAACAAAAAAGAGAAAAAAAGAAAGAAAGTGAATATTGTTATGGGTGAGAAATTAATGGACTATTTTTTGGCATGCTAAAAACACAAATATTTTTTTTTCTTTAAATTTTGTTTTTTTATTTATATATTAATAATCTTAATTAACGTAGTTAAAAATTAATAATTTATTATAATTAATAATTAAAATTTAATTCATAAAAACATTATTTAAATTAAAATATTGTTGCATATTTATATTATTTAAATAATAAAAGAAACTTAACTTACTTTTTATTCTAATTTTTAATTTTTAAAAATATTACGTTAGAATGTGTTAATAGAACAAAAATACAATTTACCATCCTAAAAAACATGGATAATATATTATAATTTTATATATAAAAAGAGTAGAGAGATTTATCAAAATTCAGGATGATAAAACTGATTATTTTGATCCATTTTGTCTCAGTTCACCAAAAACTGGAACAATATTCTGTTTTGTTACTTCTAACTACAATAAACATAAATAATACTGAATCTTGTTTAAAAGTAGTAATTATAATAAAAATTATCATCAAATAATTTAAATATCTGCCATGAGTTATTCTATGTATAAAGATTTTGATACTACTTTTAAGAAAAAAAAGTTAAGATAAATTTATAGATCTTTTCATATTATTTATTTAATTATCTCTATTTAATATCGAATTTTTTTAAATTAGACTCTTTGTATATAAAACCTTTCGGTAAATAAAATTATTTTTTTAATTTTGTTGTTTATATATTATTGTTTCACTCAACTCTATTCTATATTCTAATTCTATATAGCTCTTACTCCACACTTGAATTAGACTATTTATCTATATATAGATAAATAAAATAGTAGTTATATAGAAGGGAAGGTACACTTGATTTTTTTATTTAGGTCTTTGGTTTGTTTTCATTTTTATATATATATTTTTTTAATTTAATTGAGTTCTTATTTTTTTAACTTAATGATTTTGGAAGTGTTACGTATCATAATTTGAGTGGAAGTAGAAAAACAAAACTCATATTTTAACATATAAGATACTTATATTTTGAGATATGATATTTTAAAACTATGTTAACATTAATTTTAAAAAAATAGTAAATTTTTTTATAAATATAAAAACTCGATTAAATAAAAAAAAACAAATATAAGGATTCGAACAAATGAAATGTCTAAATATAATAAGAAAATTAGTAATTAAACACATATTATTGCTAAAAAAAACTAAAATAACAACTAATGTTACAAAACTAATAACCAATACCCAAAAACTCACTCTAGTATCATTGGTATGTTGATGTTGATATTGATAATTTTAATTAAGGTTAAATATGATTTTGGTTCCTTAACTTAAAAACTAGAAATAGTCTCTCCTCAAAATTTCCATCCAATTTAGTTCCCAATTTTACAAATGAGTATATGTAATCATTTGAACTAAATTTTGTTAAGTTATTTGATGTTTCAAATGTGTTTTAACATTTAAGTTGTTTACAGAGTTTGACTTATTTCCTTTTCGATGTTAACTTAAAAACACGTCTGAAATATAAAATAAGTTTAACAAAATTTGTCTAATTTTTGTTGTTGATTAATTTGAATAAATAGAAGAATGTATTAAGTTGGTAGTGGAATTTTATACTTTGGCTTCACCAATACCATAAACAACAATATCTTTGAGATTCTGATGTGGACGAAGCAAATAGTTTATGAAGTATGCAGCAAAACAATTTGCATTGATAGAAGTATAAGGGATTCCAGCAGCTTCAATTTTCTCTCTGATTTTTCTTTTCCCATCAAGCACAGCTTGGAATGGAGGAAGAGGCTTTATTCTCTCTTCTTCTGCACCAAACCCTGTTGGAATGAATCTCTGCAATGAAAAATGTATTTTTAACAACTTTTTTATAATAACTTAAGTAGCAGTTTGTGATTGGTCCGCTTCAAATATACAAACCAATCAAACAGTGATACATCTATTATCAAAAAATTATTAAAATATTATGATCTTATCAAATTCTTTATAATTACACACATTCACACATCAAAAAAGTTTTCCATACAAAAACATTTACACAAGAAAAAGTTTATAAGATCAAAATGCTCACAAAAAATTATTAGGACTAATTCATGATCCATTTCTTAAAATAAAAAAAAATATTATTTACAAATAAAAAAAAGCATTTACTTATATAAAATACTTTGGATGAAAATTATTTACTCAATCAAAATTTATTTATATCAAGTTTTTGCTTAATAGATTATTAGGTTAATAACTTAGTCATCGATGAACTCAACATAATTGAAAAAAAAAAATGTGTGACAATTTAATAACATTAGTTACATGAGAAAAGGAAAATAAAAATAAATAAATTTTGTGATATTGTATCTGTGCTATAGCTATATTAATTTATGTATTTATCTACACACTATATGAAATTTAAAATGAATTCCATTTAAGTCGACAAGCATTAAGGTGTCCCCTTGGTAGGTGGTGAAATTAATTAAATGTTGGTTAGACATGTTCTTTTTTTTTTTTTTAAAAAAAAATTAGGTTATTAAGAAGTTACATATTTTAATCATATATTTTGTAATTGAATTTGACCATTATGAATTAGTAGATTAAATGGGTGATTTAAATGGATTGACTTGATCCACTGTAAAGAAATATATTTCACTAAATATTGATTATAATTAGAAAAATTGTAAAGATAATAAGTAAATATTAAAACTTTACAACAATGTAATAAATTAGTACCTTTATATTACCAGCAACTTTGATAGCTTCTATGATTTTGAGTTGCTCCATAGCTTGAGGCAATGGAAGTGCACATATCACAATGTCTACTTCTTTAATCACAATGTCTACCACTGGATATTATTAAAGAAATCAAAACAAGTGGTAACCACTTGCGTCGTGGAACTATATATTAGAAAAAAGTAGGTCGAATGGATAAGATATTTATTTATTTATATAGACAAATTTGTTGAAACATATTCTTAGAGTAATAAATGTTAATTTGTTGATAAAATTTTCTTTTATTTTCTTTTTATAACTTAGAATCTAACCAATTTTCATAGGTTGATTGTATAATTATATAAGTGCCCTAAGAACTTTTAACAACTATTAAAATATGTTTTTTTAATATTGATAACTATCATTGTATCTCGTACTTACCACGATGATTCTAATGATGGTTGTCATCATAAAAGTGAAATACAAGGAAAGTTCAATATATTGAATCATCATTGTATTTTATTTTAATTGTTTTAATTTCTTGACCTCTTTTCGTGATGATTTTAACATGATCTATGATTGGAAATGACATTTGACATAATATGTTAAAGAATTCTCGTTGTATGTATTTTTTTATGTATTTTCATTTAATCAAATACTATCTAACTATCCAAAAATATAAGTCTTCTTGTTTTTAATTTAATTTTTGTTTAATTAATATAAATACAACGTATACTCAATTATCTAAGAAATGTATATTTTTTTTAAAAAAAAAATATGAATATTACATTAAAAGGCATGTAATAATAGTACAACCATCATTTAGGGTTTAAATATCATGATAGTATTTCACATTTCACAAGTTATGATAATTGGGAGAAAAGTTTTGATTTTGTAGAAGAGTTGTTCTTTATCTAAAATGCGAAAATGATATTTCTTATTACATACTTCTAAATGTAAATTTGAATAGTCAAAGTAAATAATATCGTCTCAAGGAGAAATTACAAAATTTTGAACTCAATCCAATTATTAAAAGAATTAGAATCGAATTATTATTTAAATAACTTGAAACAAAAAATAGGTAATGTTAATTCAAACTAAGAAATTTTTTTCTCTAATCACACACCTGTAACTAGAAATCCTCATGATTAAAAATGAAGTAATATGTCTTAAGAAATCGGGATAAAAATGTCATCTCGATCTAATGGTTAAAGAAATAGGAATAAATTTTTTACCATCACAATATTAAATCATATGTGGAAACCTAACTTTTATAATAAAATATGATATTTGTTTTTTAGCATAAATCATCACTTGTAAATCTCTTTATTTATATTGGAGAACTATATTTCAATAATACTATGTAAAATTTACAGCATAATCCAATTATTCGTGAGGTTGTGATCATAATTTTATTGAGACAACTTAGGAATAGGGACTAGTTAACACATAAAATTATTTTTTTTCACTAGTACAAAAATCATATTTTATGACGTACAAAAACGAACTATGACATACATAGTTTTGTAAGTTATAATAGGTCTACACATTTTATGACGTAGCAAAAATTTACGTCATCTGAACATATTATGACACAGTTTCTAAAATCAGTCCATTTTTTTACGTGAATATTAGAGAAAATTATTTCAAATTGATATTGAGTAAAAATAGACTGATTTTAGAAATTGTGTCATAATATGTTCAGATGACTGATTTTTACAAAAATCATATTTTATGACGTACAAAAATGAGCTATGAAGTACATAGTTTTGTAAGTTATAATAGGTCTACATATTTTATAACGTAAGAAAAATTTACGTCATCTAAACATATTATGACACAGTTTCTAAAAGAGTCCATTTTTTCTCCAATATTCATATAAAAAAATGGATTGGTTTTAGAAACTGTGTCATAATATGTTCATATGACGTAAATTTTTGCTACGTCATAAAATGT
>NC_028355.1:33106529-33124929 GCF_000741045.1 Vigna radiata var. radiata | reverse complement strand
ATGCCAGCGAACCATAGTATGTAGGGAAAGGTTGTTGTGGAGGCCACCCATGGTATGGTGGGAAAGATTGTTGGGATGGGTGATCTTGATATGCCAGCCAAGTCCACGCCTGCTGTACCGGCCAAGGCCATTCCTGCTGTGGAGGGTACGGCGCTGGAGGCACTTGTTGCTGTAGAGGGTACGGCGCCGGAGGCACTTGTTGCTGTTGTTGCGGTGGAGGGTACGGCGGCGGAGGCACTGACACTGGCATGGTTGGTTGTGGAGGGTGATTGCTCTGTGGCACTGTAGGTTGTGGAGGTTGATTGCTATGTGGCACTGTTGGTTGTGGAGGTTGATTGCTCTGTGGCACTGTTGGTCGTGGAGGACGATTGCGCAGACGGACCTTTATCTTTCTGATTGCAAAAGCTGCCTTTTGAGCTTCCTCGTGAACCAAGTCAACATCGCCTTCTTGGAGCAACTCTAAAGTTCTTTTATGGTGAACTTTAATCAGATCGATATCTCGATTCATTTTTGTGTATATGCTTTTCTTATCAAATTAACTAGTTTTATAGTGGTAAAAATGTAACCGTTTATTTTTTTTAAATGTTTTGGACCTTTTTTCAATTAGGGCCAGCATACCCATTTTCCCATCAAAATCATTTGGGCATTGATTCTTTGACCTCCACCTCTTTTTTTTTTTTTTTAATTTTCATTAATTATAAAACTAACTTTTTTTATTTATTTTTTATTTTTACTTTTTTAACCCTCTTAAAAAGTAACCTTAATTTTTATTTTACTTTCTACTTCAGTTTTACTTTGACAGACTCCACCTCCCCTTCCTCTTCGCATTCAGACCCCACCCTCCACCTTTCATTTTCCAAAAGTTTTCAACTTTTCCCGTCATCTCCGGCGGTTGTGTGCGGCAGTCCGGTGATTGTGTGTAGTGGTGTGGCACGGTGGTCGTGGCTCTGTAGTGTGGTGTGGGTGTGTGGGCACGGTGGTCGTGGCTCTGTGGGTGTGTGCGGCCTTGCAGCGGCGGCGGTGCGGCGTGGTGTGTGCGGTGGTGCGGCGTGGTGTGTGCGGCGGTGCGGCTTGAGTGTGCAGCGGGTGTGTGCGATGGTGCGGCACGGTGGTGCGACGATTCGTTTGGTTTCTGCCATCGAGAGGTTAGTTTTCGTTGCGCTTGATTTCTTGGTTTGCAAATGTATGTGATTTAGGGTTTAAGATTGAATTGATTTTTGCTCTGGGCGATTGTTGTTTTGCTTTGTGCTGTGAAGTTTCTGGTAGACATATGTGTATGTGCGCAGGAGGAAGAAGACAGACCTTAACGGATGTCGGACATCCATTTCACCTTAAACGGATGTTGACATCCGTTGACTGATAATCAGATCCGTTTTAAGGGTTTAGGCTATTTTTAATAGTAAATTGCATACCTCTCCGGCGCGCACGTATTTCCTTCCGCCACCACGCCTTCAAACACCACTCTGCAGACACAATCACGGGAAAGAGAAGAAGAATTCTGCCAATTTATTCTCACAAGTGAAAGAAAATTTTCACAATAAAAGAAAATTGTGACAGTGAAAGAAAAGAGAACACAAAGAATTCGAAAAAACCAGAGAGAGCAGAACGTGAGAAGAAAAAAGTTAGGTTTCTTTGTAGGATATTAGAATTAAAATTAATCTATAAATTAAATTTTACTAAAGGATATAATAGAAATATAAATAATAAATAAAAATATAAATAAAAAAAGGAAGGATAAAAGTGGGATGGAGAGGTGGAGGTCCAAAACAGGTAAAGGTGCAGGGATCAATGCCCAAATCATTTTTTTTTTTAATTTTTACAAAGTCTTTTTTTATAATTTATCAATTTATTTATAAAAATATATTTAAAGAGAAAACTTAAATATTGCGGATGTTGCACAGGTAGAACCATTTACAAATTTCTAAAACTATACTTACTAACAAAATTTAAAAATATTCAATTACTAGTAGATTTATTGACAAATTTAAAAAAAAAATATTACCAATATATTTTATCACAATATAGTGAAAGTTAAAATAAGAACTTTCACACTCATTTTATAATATATATAAATTTTGAATTATTGTCAAATTTTAATTAATGATCTATTATCAGTAAATATTTTAACAAGTAATTAAAATCTTAAAATTCATCTATAAAATTTATCCATAAATGTTATTTTATCAATTTTCTCTATGATTTCTGTTAATACTTTCAATAACATTTTCTTAACTAATTATCTTTATGATTACTTTGTTAGTTACTTGTCCGACTGTTATTATAAAGTAATTTCCAACTATATATGTTAAATGTAAAATAAAATAGTGACGTGTTTCTATAAAACAAGATCGTTTCATCATAGTTTTTTTTTAATTTTTATAGCAAAACGTTTGAAATTTTAAATTATAATAGAAGAATATTTAAAAAATAATATTGAAATTTACAAGAATAATAATTAAGTAACGAAACTTAAAGTAACTCCTTGAAAGTTGAATGCCACAAATAAGTGTGCAAAAAGTTCAATACCTAATTAATCTACACCCTATGACTTATTGCTATAAAGCTACCATTTTTCGTACTGAAAAATCAAACACTAACTTTACCAAAACAAACTATTTCGATGTAAAGTCATAGTCAATAATGCAAATTCATGTATCTCTTTTCCAAATTATTTGAACATTAGAAGTTAGAGCCAATTTGTGAAATTGAGTTAGATTTAAAGTCTATTTGTCAGGGATGTTACTTCCTCCACTTCCACCAATGCTCTTTGTACCTTCTCAAACTTTCTCAAAACTTTTTTAATTACAAAAGCACCCATCTTATTTTTTCTCTCTCTTGAGTCCCCTCTCCCCTCACCTTTTTCCAAATCCATTTGTTCTCCTCCCTAACTCTCACTTTCAAATCCCTTTACCTGAAAGCTGATAGAACATCCAGGTCTGACTCGAAAGCGGTGATCACTTTCACCATATGCTTGCAACGCTTTCACCCACAAGCCTCTGTGGGTCTCCGAAAAGTGTCACCTTTCATCTGTTTCTCCTTTAGATTAAAGGATAAAAATGAAATGGGGAGGTGGAGGAAGTATTGTGTAGGAGTAACGCCCATTTATTAGATATATTGTTTCATCCGCATTTATACTGTTATTGAATAACTCATTAATGTATAGTTTTATGTTTGAGATGTGTTAATAAGTTTTATTGTGAATTAAATTTTGTATGACATTTTATTTATATGAATAAATATTATTCCCATGAAAGAATCTCACTTAATATGGAAGACTTTTTTTCTTATATTTTAGATTTTTTTTTTTTTTGCATTCTATGATTTTTTTCTACATTCAATTTATGGGTTTATTTTTAAGGAACGTTATTCAGTGACTTAAGAATACTGCTTAAGATATAATTAATGCTGAAATTATTAATTCCACTAATTAAAATAATATAAATTCATAACACTGAATAAGATATAATTAATAATCATTGATTCCATTATATTTTGTTAAAATATGGAATAATTAACTTCACTTATTAAAATAATATAAATTCATATAAGATATTTTTAATAGGAGGCTTTTTCCTGTACTTTTAAGATTTTTTGCTGTACAGAAGAAGAGTAGATATAACATCCATAAAATTTAAAACTGTACATAAATAGGAATTCTTAAACGAATTTACAACTTAGACTAAACGACCTTAGGTTCTACTTAAACCGATCGGTTTTACGAAAAAGAGTTCATACTGAACGGTTATACAAAAATATATACAAATCGAACGGTCAACTAAGTAAGATAAATAAATAATCTATTGTTCCGGCACTCCTACACTATCTTCAAAATGTTCAATTTGCAACGCTTCCTCCAACGATTCAATATCACCTTCTGCTCACATCAATTGAATGTTCATTACAGTGAAGAGAACAACCGAACGGTAGACAAAGGCAGACAACAGAAAAGTAAGGTAAGCTTATGTAATTTAATTAATTCATTTAAACATATGATTTAAACATAACAGTGTATGGACGAAACAATATATCCAATCATACAATCATTACACAAAGTATTTCGTATAATAAAACCGAACGTATAAATCATTATAACCTATCACTTTGACATTGTCCGGACGGTATGAACTATGTATGTAGTTACGACGTTTGTGCACTCGGGTGGAACCTAGCTGGGATGCCCTCAACAGCCACCACCCGAGGTTAGTCTAGTGAAGCTACCTTGGCATAACAATACCCTGAGGCTAAAGGACCTCCTGCCATTCTCACGCATGAGTTATCCTCCTCTACATGAAGTGGAGTAATAACGGAATATCAAGATAAACGACAGCTTAACTTAGCCATGTTCATACTTTACCATTCAAAATCAGTCATCAGACATTCCTCCTTGGAATTCTCTTAAAACATTCAAAATATTCATTTCATATACATTATCTTTCTCCAACAATATAATCAAGCCGAACAATATATCAACATCAAATTCATGAAAAATCCTTAAAGAAAGTATTATGATAAAAGCATTCTCATGTCAGAAATTATGACTGAACGGTCAACAACAGGATAACTTCAATTGAAGCCGAATACTTAGAACTTTGGTCGAACCCTTGGATCTTTGGCCGAACGTTTAATCATAGGATGAAGTTCTCTTCAAAAGACCGAGCTTTAGTACAGACCGAACGCTCTTCAAGAGATCGAGTGTCAGTACTAGACCAAACACTCTTTTAAAGAAATAGTATTAGGTTAAAATCGAATACTTCAAAGACTAAGTATTAGTCTAAGACCGAGCACTTTAAAGAACGAATACTAGTCTATGACCGAGCACTCCAAGGACTGAGTGTTAGTACAACACCGACCACTTATTAAAATAAATATTATTAATATAAGGCAGAACACTCTAGGCAGATAACATGTATGGTAAAAACCGATAATAAAACTTTCCTAACTTGTTTTGAATACCTTGACTAAACTAACTAATAAAAACCAATATAACCTTTAGAAGACCGATCGGTCATCAACTGAAATCTCCTACAGAAGAGAATTCAGTCAAGACCGAACGTCCTAGGTAACACCGAATGGTCATATACATGACCCTCGGTCAAATTACAAAATCCTTCAGAGTTTCGACTTAACCCTATTGGTACCCAATTCTTATCCATTTTTCAATCACAAACACGTTCAAACAAACATGCAATATCACATAATCAACCAATTCATACATGTAATGTCATTCCAGCATACAACATCCAAAGAAACAAAATCATAATTAAATTACAAGTTTCCCTTACCTCTAAATCCAACTAACTTCTAAGCTTTCACCGCAACTACTTCTATGGCTTCCAACAAAACGTCTGATCGGTGAAAAGCATCCACCATAGAATCAAATACACAAAATTGTTATCGGAAGAGGAATGGATGAACACATGCAAGCCAAATGGTGCTTGCATGCGTCTGAATGAGGACACTTTAAGGAAGGAGAGGTTTTGAACTTACCCGCTCCAAACAGAAATCCAATCTGTGAAACTGAAAGAGCTCGATCCCAAGAGTGCCTAGACGGTGGTTGTTTTGTGATCGGAGGAAGAAAAGGGTTAGAACTTGCAGAGAGAAGTTAAAGGATTCTAGAAAGAAGGAAGAGAAAACTGAGTTTCAAAAATTTGGAGAAGAAGGGTTGCATGCAAGAAGTGGAGTGTGATTTGAAATTTTCATTTTAAATAGGTTTAATGTCTCAATAGGTCCCTATTTTCGTCAAGAATATTAAATAGGTCCCTTTCTTTTTCGGCGTCTCAATCAAGTCCTTATTTTCTTAAAATTGAATCAAATAGGGCCTTTCCGTCAAATTGAGATGACGCCGTTCAGAAGGGTATGTTGACCGTGTAGTTTTTTTATTATGTGGCATTGAAAATGTGACTGAATTGTATGTTTTTAATTTTTAAATTAAAAAATGAAGTATATTTTGTATATTTCATTTTTCAATTTAAGAATAAAAAAATACAATTCAGTCACGTTTTTAATGCCACTTAATAAAAAACTACAATGTCAGCATATCCTTCCTAATGGCGTCATCTCAATTTGACGGAAAGGTCTTATTTGATTCAATTTTACAAAAATAAGGACTCAATTGAGACGTCGAAAAAGAAAGGAACCTATTTGAAATTTTGTACGAAAATAAAGACCTATCGAGACATTAAACCTTTTAAATACTACCGTCAAAAAACTGATCAGTCCACTCCTTAACTGTCACTTGTCTTCTACTTTTCTGAAATTCACACTCTCCATACTACCACACGGATTCCACTAAACGAAGAAATTAATAAACATGACACTTACCACTGTCACATAGATCCCACTTGATGAGGATTTTTAATGAATGTGACAAATATAATACTATTAATAATATTATAACTTATATAATATTATTAATAATATTAAAAGTAATAGTATGATATAATTTCCCATCAAAATGCAGCTAGGATTAAATTAAGAAAAAGTAAGAATAAAAATGAGTGACGTAATTATAAGAGAGAAAAAAGAAAGAATCACCTTATGAAAAAAAGAAAGAATTACCTTATGAAAAAAGTACGTAATATTTATTTAAATAGCACTTTTTACTATTCATGATTCTCGTGATTTTTTTTTTTAAATAATTAGAGTCTCACTAAAATTTTACAAACTTATTAAATATCATAAACATTTTTATAAATTTATTATGTTAATTATGTGAAATATAAAATGAGATATTAAATTAATTTTTTAATCACAAAACTTTTTTTTTTAATTACCTTAACATATAATTGTGTGAATATGAAATATCATTTTTCTAATTCTAATAGATTAGAAAAAGTTCTATTATATTTATTTTCAACTGCATCCAAAAAAAAATTTAACACGACAAACAAATGAGACAAATCAACATAAATCATACAAGTCCAAAAACTATAAATAAAATTGTTATTTGTCATTTAAATTTTTTCTTTGAAAATTATATAAATACATAACATAAACATGTGTCTATTTTGTTATCCAACCCAATACACAAATAAACATGCCATGTGAATCCACTTTTCTTCTTTCGTGTGAGATCGATTAAGTTAGAAATCTGAAAATGATGTTTTAGTTTATTTTTCAAATTTTAATCATTTTAACATTAATAAATCATTTTTTAACAATATAAATTAAATTAAATCATTAAAGTTTACTATTTCACCTATTATAGCCTATAAACCGGCCTATTTTTATATTTCAACTAATATGTGATCGTAAACATCTTCAATGAAGATTATCTATAAATTATTGAAAAGAATAAAAATAAAAATATAATTTTACCTTTAACCTTTCTGTTTGAATCCATTAATCACAGTTTACATTTAATTGATAGATATTATAAAGTAAAGCGCCAAGAAAACAAAGCACAAAAAAAATGTATAATTTTTCTAATGAAAAATGATTTTTAATAAAAGACTTAATTATTTGAATGATCTTTACTTTAATGTCAATGTGTTAGGGTCTTTATTTTTTTTTTTAAATAATTTTATAAAAAAATTTAATTAAAAGTGTAATGACATGATAAAAGACCATATATAGTGTTAAATTTTGTAATTGTACGGTGAAGAGATAGAAAGATCACAAAATATTCGAAAAGTTTGACTATGAATATGGAAAGGCATTCGAAAAAGTCCTATAGCTCAACAAGATATTAAAAGAGCACAATAAGGTACATGGAAAAATAACATAGTTTGACAATCAAGAAAGGTTGGTAAAGCACTTTAAAAAGTAACATAACTCGGCTAGTCATTATGAGAGCTTGATAAAGTGTATGGAAAAGTAACATAGCCTAACAAAATATCAAGAACGCTCGGTAAAGTGTATGGAGAAGTAACATAGCTCGACCAAAGATCTATAGACCTCGACAGATCAGACCGAACTATCTGGACTTTCCACTGAGTTATTTGATTTTTCTATGTATTTTACCAAACTCTTCGAATGTTTTGTGAACTGTTTAAGTTCTCTATGCATTAGCTAGACTCTCCAGCTATCTTGTTGACTATGTTGAAGTTGTCAAAATTTCTGTTTTTTTATTTTTCTTATCAATATAAATTTTCACATCATAAAATTTTTATATGTATCTATTACATAAATTGTCATGAAATGATACTTAATCAATCAACGTTAACAATTTAAACAACATTAAAAAAAAAAAGACTTAATTGATATATATTAACAAATTTGAAATAACTTTTTTAAAAGTAGAAACCTAATTAATAGACTACTTCCTAAATGACAGTCATATGAGTGATTAAACCTTAATAAAATGAGAGGTTTAACAAAGAAAGTATGTATAATTAATTATGATTTATTTACATAATAAATAATAATTCATGCCGATTCTTATTATCATTTATGTGTATCTATATTTTTATATTATAAATAAAAAATAATTAACGTAACCTAATATTTTAATAAAATATATTATTTAGTATAAGTAAAATAAAATATTAAACTGATAAAAAATAAAATTGATTAATGTAAAATTTATATTTTATATTTATAAATAATTCATTTCAATCTATTTAAATTTTAAAATATAGAAACTTTATTTATTAAGATTTATTTATAGTTTAAAATCGGTTTCCAATTTTTCTAAATATGTATTAAAATTAAAACTTTATTTTATTACATAACCAACACCTATTATAAAATTTTCACTCATTTTACACTTTGTTTTCTTCAAATTAAACAACATCACTTACTATATTTATCTATTTTTATTTCCTTTCTAATTCAAACAAAACCTATTTTACGCTTTTTTTTTTTTTTCAAATTAAACAATGTCACTATTTTGTTTTCTTCTTATTTCCTCTTTAGTTCAAATAAAGCTCAATCCAGCTAAGACGGCTGTCTAAAAGTAACCTTTTTACAAACCATGTTTGGTAGCCACCAAAACCTTTTCAACCATCCTATCATCAAATTTCAACACAGCCACTTTCTTTTAAAGAAGAAACTTAAAAAAAGAAAAAAAGAAAAATTAATCTCACAAAAAGAATCAAGATTTATTTTTTTAAAAAAAATCTTAACTAGTTAATAAATATTTTCATTTATCCAAAATAATAAAAAGTTAAATTCTAATCGTATATTTAAAAAAAAAACATTTTATTCACCACTTGTGAATCCTTCCAAATCCAATGGGTGCCCACAAAGTCCAGAAGGTACAAATTCAAAGTTTAATTTATGTCCCCTTGTAATTAAAATTTTAATAACTTTTTTGGAATTCAAATTTGTCCAAATATATATTTGAAAGTTGGAAGCTTTACAGAAAATTCAAAGTTGAAATTTTGATAACTTATGAACTTCAATAAAAAAAATTGTACATTCATGAATGTTAATGAAAAAATAAAAACTACTTGCTTTCTTTTTCTTTTTGTAATTATTATTATTTTATAACATTATATAAATACCTTTGAACCTCAGAAAACATATTTTAATAATCTTGGGTAAATTTCCTAAACTCAACTCACTGAAATTTTTATTTTTATTTTTTCTGAAAAAAGATAGTCCACTTATTTAGTAAGTAAGTTCATTTGGAATGATGCTGATAAGGAATCTATGGTTCACATTAAAAGGTATCATTCATTGTATGCATCTTGGACCACTTTGTTTTTACTTTTTCTTAATAATGTTTGATTGATAAGTAGATATATGAATACCATGTTCCAAAAACCATGTTCAAAAATTCAAATTTGTCCAAATATAAATAGAAAGTTGGAAGCTTTACAGCAGAAAAAATACATGTAGTTTGGCAGGTTTTGAAGTTGGAAAGAAGATATAAAAGAGGGTGTGTGGTGAAGGATTTGACATTGTAAGCATTTGCAAGATTTGTTAAGAATGGAGGAAATGAAGAGTAAGATTGTTGTATTTGGAGGAACTGGTTATATTGGGAAGTATTTGGTGAAGGCAAGTGTTTCTTTAGGGCATCCAACTTTTGTATATACTCGTTCTCTTAATTCACAAACTTCTTCTTCAAAGATACAACTTTGCAAGGAGTTCAACCACATTGGAGTTACCATTGTCCAAGTTAGTATATATATATTCTCTTCTTTCTTTTACTTTACATGAGATTTTGTGAGGTTTTTTATTCTCGTTCTAGCTTTTCGTAATTAGTCACCCATTATAGAGAATCAGTTCCTCTATCATTAAGTAGGTTTATGTTTTAGGCATTATTTTGATTTTACTTTTAATTGATACAAGATCTATAATCTGTTTTTGTACAAAATTAAAATAACTAAAGATTTTGTATGTTAAAAATATAATAAATTTGTAGTCTGTAAATCTTATTTTATGATTCGGATTTGTAAAGTTGATTTAGATTTAAAGTTAATTTTTAAATCTTATTTTATAATTCAGATTGTATATGGTTGAATTAGGTTTAAAATCAATTTTTAATAAGTTATTGAAGAGTTATTTGGAAAATATTATTTTTGAATGCAAATTTCGTCTTATAAATTGATTAAGTTATGTTTAAAGTTTAAACTAATTATATAAGTTAATTTGTCTAATTTTTCTTTACTAAATCGTGAATATCTTTGTTTTTTTTTGTTAATGGGATATAGTAAATTCAATTTCTTATCATGCTTGGTTATCATTGAAAATATAATTATGTATTAAACTTTTAGGTGAAAGTTTAATTTTACAAATTATGTTACTTTTACTAAAAGTTATACAAATTTTATTTTATTTTATTTTTCTAATGAGTATGGTTGCATGAACAGGGAGATCTTGAGCATGATCAAATTTTGAAAGTGATTGAAAAAGTAGACATTGTAATATGTGCACTTCCGTACCCTCAAGTGATGGAGCAACTCAAAATAATAGAAGCTATCAAAGTTGCTGGTAATATAAAGGTATACTATCAACATTTTCTAATTTATTAGATAATTATATATTAAGCTAACATTATCACATTGTATAAAAAAATATAGAGATATTTATATGATTGATGAATTTTATTTTATTTTTTTATATTAATTGGTGTTGCAGAGATTTCTTCCATCGGATTTTGGGGTGGAAGAAGATAGAGTAAACCCTCTTCCTCCATTTCAAGCTTTTCTTGATAAGAAAAGAAAAATTAGAAGGGAAATTGAAGCATCTAAGATCCCTTATACTTATATCTCTGCAAATTGCTTTGGTGCATATTTTGTTAACTATTTGATTCGTCCTCATGAAAAAAACAGTCATACTATTGTTTATGGAAATGGTCATGCCAAAGGTACACATTTTATTTATTTATTTATTTACTTATTTTATTTGACAATTTTCATTTTATTTTCTCTACTCATTGCCTTGTGATAATGAAGAAAATCTAATGTAAAAATTTCAGCTGTGCTAAACTATGAAGAAGATATTGCCATGTACTCCATTAAAGTAGCAAATGATCCAAGAACATGTAATCGTGTTGTTATTTATCGACCCTCTAAGAACATTGTATCTCAAAATGATTTGATATCACTGTGGGAGCAGAAAACTGGAAATAAGTTTATCAAAGATTTTGTATCTGAGGAAGAGATTATCAATCTATCACAGAGTAAGTCATTTTATTAAGCACATTTTCTTTTTAATTTCTTTTACTTGATATGAACTTGATTTGCATATATTTCTTTCAATGAAATTGAGTAAACTTGAATTATACTTTTTTTTTAAATGATATTAGAATCATTTAGTATCTATCCTAATTATTTTTAGTATGAGATTGATGTTAACGGTTTATTATTATTGTACAAGCTCTTAGCGGTTCTGATGTTCTTTATACTCACATTATCTTTTGTCTGTTGTACTTCGAGATTACTTATATAAGGTACTGTGATGTTAAAGTCGATAAATATTCAACAACTCAAGCTATTAATGCGTATTAAATGTAATCATTTATGTCTTTACCTAAACATTTTATAATAAGTTTTGAATTAGTAACAATCTAATTATGGTCCAATTGGTAATAATCATATTTTGTCTTATATTGATTAGTGTTGGGGTAATTGTTCTATAAATTGACCGTTTGGTTGGTTGGTCACAATAGTACCGTGTTAAGAGTAATGTATGGTTGTGTTTGCACTATGGTGGTTGTGTTTGTAGTATGACTAATGTTTTAGAATATTTGGTTCAAGGTTGATCGGACAGTCATATGGAACAATAATCAAATTTTTTAGTTTTCTTATCTAGATCTTGAGCATAGATTTATGAACAAGTAACGAGATTCAAATGATGATTTATTGTTAGTACTTTTATTTATAGAATTAACATGAAGTGTTGATCTATTTTAATTTTAAAATAATACTTACATGGAGAGTGTAATAACTATATAATAAATAATAACTACGAGATTCATTTATAATATGTAAATATAACTTAAATATGTGTAAGTAGGGTTACTCTATAATAAAAAAGACTTTATTCAATCATGTTCTTTAATATGTCTCAGTAGGAACATGTATGTTTATCGTTTCATTTAAGTTA
Organism: Vigna radiata var. radiata; assembly: GCF_000741045.1. NCBI lineage: Eukaryota > Viridiplantae > Streptophyta > Magnoliopsida > Fabales > Fabaceae > Vigna > Vigna radiata. The sequence goes on along the minus strand of NC_028355.1, from coordinate 33,112,434 downwards.
TCTTTTATTCTCAAGTTCTATATATTCACTCTTCAACATTGGAAATTAAATTTTCATTATAATTAGATTTTTTTTCACTATAATTAGATTACATTTTCATTTTAATTATATTTTTTTTTTCTTTTTTTATGGTAAAATTAAACTTGTTGAATGTTGGTGCAGCTTTACCTTCTCCAGAGAATATTCCAGTTTCCATTCTCCATAGTGTGTTTGTCAGAGGATATCTCATGAACTTTAAGTTAGGAAAAGATGATCTTGAAGCTTCAGAATTATATCCTGATTACAACTATACCTCCATTGATCAACTTCTTGATATTTTTCTTCTTCATCCTTTGCCTCCTGCATCTGCTGCTTTTGAATAAACATATTTTATACTACTTTTCTACTGTGCCTTGGAATTCAGAATCAATCTATTTATGTATTCCAATATAAGATTGTTTACAATAACTCTCTCATAATTTCTGAGCATAAATGTTTATCATGATTTTAGTTCAATATCTTCTACATTGGTTAGTATATACATATGTAAGATAGATACCATGAAAAATTTATAGAACTAATAAAAGTCAACAAACCAAAATATTCACAAAAGTTATGTAGATTAGGATCAGTTCATGAATTCTGTTTTTAGAAAAAAAAATATTTATTTTGAATATAACAAAAGATGTAATATCTTCTAATTTGTCGTGAATCTAAGTATTTTTAATTTGTCAAATAAATATATACTAACATTTTAATCAAACTAACATGGACTTTGTAAAAAGTTTTAATAATCTTGCTTGTTTGTCTCTATATAAAGTTATACAACAATAGAACAGGTTAAAATCCTTGACTTGTTAACCATATTTAATTTTCCTTTAAATATATTTTCAAAGTATGTAAGATAGATATTTAATTAAATTCATCTAAATCTAAATAAAAACTAAATACGATATTTCAATTTAAAAGTTTAATTTATGAATAAGTTTATAGATTTTTTTATTATATGCTGTTTATTTTTTTTAGTGTATGACTTAAATTTTAATGCAAATTTTATTAAAATTAATTCAATATTCTTACATTTTAGCTGGACTCCATGTTTCTTGTGTGATGTTTAAATCTTTATTACAATGTATTATGTACCATTTTATTAAGTTTTTTTTAATAAAAATTTGATAAAATTAATAAATAGATTATAGTCAACAATAATACAAAATTATGTATTATATATTTTATTTAATAACATGATATAAAAATATTGATTTAATATAAATAAAATTATTAATATATTAGACTATTTAATAAAATATATAATTTTATGTATATATTGAAGTTAATTAAAGTTTTAGTATAAAAGTTAAACTCACTTAACTTATACTCTAATTTATATTAAAAAAATAATTAGAGTTGAGTCATAATTATAAGTCAATTTGACACCTGTATATAAAAATATTTGAATCAAGATTTATTTATTTAAATCTTAACTAGTCATATTAAGCTACAGGCCCAAACCAATAAACCAAGGCCTAAACAAAAGCAGAGATAAAAAATATCTCTGATATAACACTGCCTTATAGCAGTTTGCGTCAGACAAGAGAGATAAAACGCAGAGACTTCTGAAACGCGGAGAGAAGAAGCACTGCTCTTGGTGATCTGCGTTCAAGGCTTCGAAGGAGAAAAGATGATCGGAGCAAAGCGTTTTCAACAGAAAGTCCTACATTCATTCGCCGTCGTCGCTGTCGTAGTCGCTCCTCTGTGCGTTTAGTGTCTCAGCAAGTGGATATTAATGCATTTCAAATGCACCGAAAGCATATATAAAAAATGTCTGAGCTCATGCAGACATAAGTTCGATTCTTACGTATGAATCCAAGGAACTTGGGTACCTTTGCATTGCGTCCAAGGTGAGACTCCTCAAAGTAGAATGAGTACCCAATTCATCACTCTACGCCCCCCACCAATTCCCAACATCACAAATCCAAACACCAGAAAAAGACCAACGCCAGCCCCTCTTTACCAAAGAATTTTCATCCCTTCCCATGTCTACAGACACCCTTCCGCCGTACTCTTAGAACTCTGCACTTCCCTCAAAGAGCTTCACCAAATCCTCCCCCTTGTCATCAAAATCGGTTTCTACCACGAGCACTTTTTCCAGACCAAGCTCATCAGCCTGTTCTGCAAGTTCAGCAGCATCACTGAAGCTGCGCGTGTCTTTGAGACTGTGGAACACAAGCTCGACGTGCTTTACCACACCATGCTCAAAGGGTACGCAAAAAACTCAGCTTTACGTGATGCCCTGAAGTTTTATGGTAGGATGAGGTATGATGAGGTGAGTCCTGTGGTGTATGACTTCACCTACTTGTTGCAGCTGTGCGGTGACAGTTTGGATCTNAGGAGGGGGAGGGAGGTTCACGGGATGGTCATAACTAATGGGTTTCAGTCAAATTTGTTTGCCATGACTGCTGTGGTGAATTTATATGCCAAGTGCAGGCAGGTCGAGGATGCGTACAAGATGTTTGAGAGAATGCCGCAACGGGACTTGGTTTCGTGGAACACGGTGGTGGCGGGGTTCGCACAGAATGGCCTTGCCAGGAGGGCTGTGCAGCTGGTTTTGCAGATGCAGGAGGCTAGCCAGAAGCCAGATTCCATCACGTTGGTCACTGTTTTGCCAGCCCTCGCGGATGTCAAGGCTTTGAAGATTGGAAAGTCTGTCCACGGTTATGCTTTCAGAGCTGGCTTTGAGTCTATGGTTAATGTTGGGACAGCGATGCTGGACATGTACTTCAAATGTGGGTCTGTGAAGAATGCAAGGTTGGTGTTTAAGGGGATGAGTGGCAGGAATGTTGTTTCGTGGAATACAATGATTAATNGCTATGAGCAGAATGGGGAATCTGAAGAAGCGTTTTCGACGTTTTTGAAGATGTTGGATGAGGGGGTGGAACCAACTAATGTTAGTATGATGGGGGCTTTGCATGCTTGTGCTAATTTAGGTGATCTAGAACGAGGGAGATTTGTTCATAGATTGTTGGAGGAAAAGAAACTTGGTTCTGACGTGTCAGTTATGAATTCTTTGATATCCATGTATTCAAAGTGTAAGAGGATTGATATTGCAGCATCACTGTTTGGTAATCTGAANCAGAAAACAGTCCTTACATGGAATGCCATGATATTAGGTTATGCACANAATGGATACATAAATGAAGCCTTAAATCTATTCTGTGAGATGCAGTCTCATGACATCAAACCCGATTCCTTTACATTGGTGAGCGTAATTACTGCTCTTGCAGATTTATCAGTTACCCGGCAGGCTAAGTGGATTCATGGACTTGCTATAAGAGCTTTGATGGACAAAAATGTCTTTGTTTGTACAGCACTTGTGGACACCTATGCCAAATGTGGAGCCATTCAAACTGCAAGAAATCTTTTTGACACGATGGAAGAACGACATGTGATAACATGGAATGCAATGATTGATGGATATGGAACACATGGGCATGGAAAAGAAGCACTGGATCTCTTTGATGAAATGCAGAAGGGATCTGTTAAACCNAATGAGATAACGTTTCTNTCTGTTATAGCNGCTTGTAGTCACTCAGGTTTAGTGGAAGANGGACTTTACTACTTTGAAAGCATGAAGGAAAACTATGGCTTGAAACCTGCAATGGATCATTATGGTGCGATGGTTGATCTCCTTGGTCGTGCTGGAAGGCTAGATGATGCTTGGGAATTCATCCAGGATATGCCTGTCAAACCAGGAATTACTGTTTTAGGTGCAATGCTAGGTGCATGCAAAATCCATAAAAATGTAGAATTGGGTGAGAAANTTGCAGATGAACTATTTGAGTTAGANCCAGATGAGGGAGGGTATCATGTGTTGCTTGCCAACATGTATGCATCGGCTTCAATGTGGGAAAAGGTTGCTAAGGTGAGGACAGCCATGGAGAAGAAAGGGATCCAGAAAACTCCTGGCTGCAGTTTGGTTGAGTTGAGAAATGAAGTTCATACATTCTACTCAGGAAGTACTAATCATCCTCAATCCAAAAGAATCTATGCATACCTTGACACTCTTGGAGATGAGATCAAGGCTGCTGNGTATGTTCCCGACTCCGATTCAATTCATGATGTAGAAGAAGATGTGANNGAGCAATTGGTCAGTAGCCATAGTGAGAGGCTTGCCATTGCATTTGGACTTCTAAATACAAGCCGTGGCACAACAATACACATTAGGAAGAATCTAAGAGTTTGTGGNGATTGCCATGAAGCCACCAAGTACATTTCACTTGTGACAGGAAGGGAAATAATTGTACGTGATTTACGACGGTTCCATCATTTCAAGAATGGAAGCTGTTCTTGTAAGGATTACTGGTGAATCAATAGAAACCTTTGTCATCATCAATTGCTGTGTTAATTTTTTAGCATGAACTGCAATTTGATTTTATGAAGCTTTGCACCATTATTCTTCTGTTCCCTCTTAATGGAATAAATTGTTGTATTCCTACGAACGATACTCATTAACATCTTACAAATAAATTAGTGTTCTCTAGAGTTTTTCTTGTACCAATTGAATTTTGTTGCATATGAAGAAAAGATAAGGATAAGCTGCCGGGGAGGGTGGCTTGTTGTCGAAGGGGGATGTGGTGCACAAGAGAATAAAGGATGGCACATGGAATAGGTATAGAAAATGATGAAGGAGAAACCTGGTATGACTCGCAAGGGCTATCCAGAGATGGAGGAACCAGTTTGATTTTGAATGAACAAATCTAATTTTTTCTGCTTTCAGGGTCAATATATTTATTGGATTAGGCGAACACGATGGGTGTTAAACTGGATTGATTTTGCATTCTGAGATACTGTATCACAATCAGTTGAGAATGAGCTTGCTTTCAAGAATAAAGCATCATTCACCCCATGGTTTGTATATACAAACTTTTCAGCCAACCATAGTGCAGCTTAACTCTGGTAACATATTTATTTTCAAGAAATTTTGGTCAGCCTGCAAGGAAAGAGGAGGATGATGTATAGGAAGTGGAAATTTACTCAAGAAATCTTCCAGTTGATTTTGATCCTGCTAAATTTGATCCCAATGATCATCGAGGTCCTCCATCAGAGTTTTCAGGCTTGTTGATGAAATAGCATCTCTTACAGTAGCTGAAGCCTCAAAATTGGGTCTTGTGCTGATGAAGAAAATGGGAGTGAAGGAGATGCCTGATGTGAAATGTATAAAAGCAGGAGCGAGAAATTTGGCTGCGGCCAAGGAGGAGCAAAAGCCGGAAAAAACTGTGTTTGAGTTGAAACTGGAGTCCTACGAAGCGGCTTGCAAAATTAAAATCTCAAGGAGGTCCGGGGCTTTACAGATTTAGGTTTGAAGGAGGCCAAGAATTTGGTGGATAAAACACCTTCTTATATAAAGAAAGGTGTTTCAAAAGAAGAAGGGGAGAAGATAATGGAGAAACTCAAAGCTCGTGGTGCAAAAGTTGTTATGCAATGATGTATGTTGTTTCATTTTACTTTTCTNAAAATTAGAANACTTTATAGTTGNTGTGTTAATTTTTTAGCATGAACTGCAATTTGATTTTATGTAGCTTTGCAACATTATTCTTCTGTTCCCTCGTAATGGAATAAGTTGTTGTATTCCNACGTNCGATACTCATTAACATCTTGCAAATAAATTAGTGTTCTCTAGACTTTTTCTTGTATCAATTGAATTTTGTTGCATATGAAGAAAAGATAAGGATAAGCTTAAACGTAAAACTGATCTTGAATATTATCTCACACACCAAACAGACACGACTACTATATATAGGCTCTAAAGCCTTCTGTTCAAGCAACAAAAATAGAAAACTAACATCCAGTTGAATAACTGAATGCTTTTATATCAATATCTCTAATATGATCTGACTGCCAACTCTTCTTGTCCACTCCCAGGTAG
>NC_028355.1:32863546-33106344 GCF_000741045.1 Vigna radiata var. radiata | reverse complement strand
AGAATTCCTCTGTTTTTCCCCAGATGAAGTCCACTTACTGTCAGTATGTTCCTGTATTATGCATTCATTTTGCAGATGTGGATATTAACCGTGGTTATGCAGATTTGTCAAGTGGAAGTAGACAAAGGTCAGTTTTTTTTCTCTTTAATTTAAACAAGGCACGAATAAATGTATCTGCCTTGTTTAATCTATTCCTCGTGCTACATCTGCTAAAAGTTCAATCAACACGATGGTAGTTGAGAAAGGAAATATGGTGAAGGAGCCAATAATCTTTGTTTTTATGTTTTGGCAGGCTCTTGTTCTTGATGAATATGACACCAGTTTGCCCATTTGTCAAAGCTGCTCGCCCTGATGATAACAATGCTTCCAAAAAATCGGGTGAAAACTCTATGAAACATCAGGTTGAGTCTGANAGTAAGGTGAAGAAAGAGNCTAATGACTCAGCTAGTGCGTCACCAAAGTGCCCTTTTGGATATGATTCACAATCGTTTAAGATTGGTCCTCTTAGCTGTACAGTGTGCCAGGCTCTTTTATTTGACACCAGCAAATGTGTTCCTCGTTCTCATGTTTTCTGCAAGTATGTACCTTGTCCAGTGTTTATATCTTGAATCTATGATGAATTGCATACGCTCATCTCTTATATTCTACTTGTATGAAACTAGATCATGCATATCCCACTTTAAGGACTGTCCATTATGTGGGGCTGACATTGTGAAGATTGAGCCTGACGCTAATCTTCAAGGTGTAGTTGATCGCTTAATTGAAGGTCATGCTAGGATCAAAAGGTCTGTTAGTTCAGACAAAGGAGAAGAAGCTACAGAGAGTAAACAGGTCATCTATGAGGATGTTTCTTTGGAAAGAGGTTCTTTCTTAGTGCAACAAGCCATGAGGGTATGTATGGCCTTCTCAAATATTAATGTTGGATCTTATTATATATGAACGATTAAATGGTGTGAGATCCTTGAAATTGCATGCCCTTAATTTAATTGGCGTTGATGCTAATAACTTTTGATAGATACTAAACTGTTGTATATGATTGGATGTGTTGGAAAATATATTTATCTGGAAGAGACATTGGTGTCAATAGCTGTTTCTCTGGAGAAGCTACTGCCTTTTGTTTTACTAAATTACAATTTAAACTTTGTTGAGTTTGTACTACCACTTGATGGTGAGTATTTTGCTATATGCAATGCAAAACAGGCATTCCGTGCTCAGAACTTAGAAAGTGCCAAATCAAGACTCAACCTCTGTGCTGAAGACATTCGTGATCAATTAGAAAAAGTTGGTAACACTTCAGAGTTATGTTCCCAGCTTGGAGCAGTCTTGGGTATGCTTGGTGACTGCTGGTATGTGTTCTTGCTTTCTTTCCCTACCACTCACATAGCATCTGATTAATAAGTCTGTTACTCTTATTTCCTGCTCATGCATATATCTACATTTTTTTTTTCAGTATTCTCATCACCACAGTCTGTGTTCTCTTGTATTTGTTAGTTTTAGTGTATGTAGAATATTATTGTTACAGATGCTCAACTGATTAGATAGTCTGCGTAAATGATTTGTGCTTGAAGAAAAATGAAGAATTTTTGGCACAACTATATATATCTGTAATGAGTTTTACTTATTGAGTATAGAATTATCTACTAGTTATCTACTAGATACAAAGGCATTGGAGCAAAGTAGTAAGGGAACCTGAATATAACTGGACAGAGATCACAAAAGAATGGCAGAAGAAATACGAACACCTGGCATAAGTACAGATGGAAAAATAATGTGCAAAATCCAGACTGTTTATGGAAATGATCCTTGAGTGATGATCCCAAGTACTTGGGTTATGGCTAAGTTGTTTTCTATTTTCTTTTCTATAATTCACTAAAATGAAGGAATTATATATATGTTTTAAGCAAACGAGAAGGAAAACACTTCACATTTTTTTTTTGTCAAGGTGACTCAATAAAATCCCTGAAATTTCTGTATTTAATTAGTCAGCTCTGACTAAAAGAGTGAACAGGTAACTTAGTACTTGGAATTATTCCCATCTCATAGTTTAGTCCTGATGTGTCTGTGTATGAATTAGTTGTACAAATCCTTGAATTTGTTTGTGTAAGAGTTAGTCCCTAAACATGTAGAGCTTGTATCACTCTTCTTTGAACATGTCCAATCCTCATGTTCAAAGCGCATACATATTTTATGATGTGCTAAAATTCAACGTTCCTTGAAGATTAAGGGCTGCGAGAATAAATCTGAATACTTAATCACGGAGGTTATGATAGTATTGAGGACCAATCATCTTAAAGGCAAGTTTAGTTTAGTATCTCTGATAGAAATCTATACTTAAATAAATGTATGTCTGATAGAAATCTATTCTTTTACTGGATGTTTTGATCTCACAGACAGAGAGAGAGAAGAATGAAATTATACCACCATAAATTACAATTTACATCAGCTTTCAAACCATCAATAACTTTATATAGACTGTGATTTTTATTTTTCCAACTATTGGGTATAACTATATATTGGCTTAATTATATCAATCTTTGTCAAAGTTGAATAATTATTACAACATAGTCAAACTATTTCTATTTTTATGTTTTAAAAATATATATTACGTTTTGTTTGAAAGATATCAATAGAATATTAATTGTGGATTAATGTATAATAAATTGTAGATATGATTTATATGATAAAACATTAATCCAATGATAAATTTTTTAGATAAAGTTATCTAATAAAGTTATGGAATAGTCTAAGAATTCATGCAACTCGTAGATGTAATTTGATTCTATGGCCTATTTATGAAATCTTGAAATGTAATTCTAATATGTGCCTCTTGTATGCATTTGCAAAGAAGATATAAAAGAGGGTGTGTGGTGAAGGATTTGACATTGTAAGCATTTGCAAGATTTGTTAAGAATGGAGGAAATGAAGAGTAAGATGGTTGTATTTGGAGGAACTGGTTATATTGGGAAGTATTTGGTAAAGGCAAGTGTTTCTTTAGGGCATCCAACTTTTGTATATACTCGTTCTCTTAATTCACAAACTTCTTCTTCAAAGATACAACTTTGCAAGGAGTTCAACCACATTGGAGTTACCATTGTCCAAGTTAGTATATATATATTCTCTTCTTTCTTTTACTTTACATGAGATTTTGTGAGGTTTTTTATTCTCGTTCTAGCTTTTCGTAATTAGTCACCCATTATAGAGAATCAGTTCCTCTATCATTAAGTAGGTTTATGTTTTAGGCATTATTTTGATTTTACTTTTAATTGATACAAGATCTATAATCTGTTTTTGTACAAAATTAAAATAACTAAAGATTTTGTATGTTAAAAATATAATAAATTTGTAGTCTGTAAATCTTATTTTATGATTCGGATTTGTAAAGTTGATTTAGATTTAAAGTTAATTTTTAAATCTTATTTTATAATTCAGATTGTATATGGTTGAATTAGGTTTAAAATCAATTTTTAATAAGTTATTGAAGAGTTATTTGGAAAATATTATTTTTGAATGCAAATTTCGTCTTATAAATTGATTAAGTTATGTTTAAAGTTTAAACTAATTATATAAGTTAATTTGTCTAATTTTTCTTTACTAAATCGTGAATATCTTTGTTTTTTTTTGTTAATGGGATATAGTAAATTCAATTTCTTATCATGCTTGGTTATCATTGAAAATATAATTATGTATTTTATTTGACAATTTTCATTTTATTTTCTCTACTCATTGCCTTGTGATAATGAAGAAAATCTAATGTAAAAATTTCAGCTATGCTAAACTATGAAGAAGATATTGCCATGTACTCCATTAAAGTAGCAAATGATCCAAGAACATGTAATCGTGTTGTTATTTATCGACCCTCTAAGAACATTGTATCTCAAAATGATTTGATATCACTGTGGGAGCAGAAAACTGGAAATAAGTTTATCAAAGATTTTGTATCTGAGGAAGAGATTATCAATCTATCACAGAGTAAGTCATTTTATTAAGCACATTTTCTTTTTAATTTCTTTTACTTGATATGAACTTGATTTGCATATATTTCTTTCAATGAAATTGAGTAAACTTGAATTATACTTTTTTTTTAAATGATATTAGAATCATTTAGTATCTATCCTAATTATTTTTAGTATGAGATTGATGTTAACGGTTTATTATTATTGTACAAGCTCTTAGCGGTTCTGATGTTCTTTATACTCACATTATCTTTTGTCTGTTGTACTTCGAGATTACTTATATAAGGTACTGTGATGTTAAAGTCGATAAATATTCAACAACTCAAGCTATTAATGCGTATTAAATGTAATCATTTATGTCTTTACCTAAACATTTTATAATAAGTTTTGAATTAGTAACAATCTAATTATGGTCCAATTGGTAATAATCATATTTTGTCTTATATTGATTAGTGTTGGGGTAATTGTTCTATAAATTGACCGTTTGGTTGGTTGGTCACAATAGTACCGTGTTAAGAGTAATGTATGGTTGTGTTTGCACTATGGTGGTTGTGTTTGTAGTATGACTAATGTTTTAGAATATTTGGTTCAAGGTTGATCGGACAGTCATATGGAACAATAATCAAATTTTTTAGTTTTCTTATCTAGATCTTGAGCATAGATTTATGAACAAGTAACGAGATTCAAATGATGATTTATTGTTAGTACTTTTATTTATAGAATTAACATGAAGTGTTGATCTATTTTAATTTTAAAATAATACTTACATGGAGAGTGTAATAACTATATAATAAATAATAACTACGAGATTCATTTATAATATGTAAATATAACTTAAATATGTGTAAGTAGGGTTACTCTATAATAAAAAAGACTTTATTCAATCATGTTCTTTAATATGTCTCAGTAGGAACATGTATGTTTATCGTTTCATTTAAGTTATCTTTTATTCTCAAGTTCTATATATTCACTCTTCAACATTGGAAATTAAATTTTCATTATAATTAGATTTTTTTTCACTATAATTAGATTACATTTTCATTTTAATTATATTTTTTTTTTCTTTTTTTATGGTAAAATTAAACTTGTTGAATGTTGGTGCAGCTTTACCTTCTCCAGAGAATATTCCAGTTTCCATTCTCCATAGTGTGTTTGTCAGAGGATATCTCATGAACTTTAAGTTAGGAAAAGATGATCTTGAAGCTTCAGAATTATATCCTGATTACAACTATACCTCCATTGATCAACTTCTTGATATTTTTCTTCTTCATCCTTTGCCTCCTGCATCTGCTGCTTTTGAATAAACATATTTTATACTACTTTTCTACTGTGCCTTGGAATTCAGAATCAATCTATTTATGTATTCAAATATAAGATTGTTTACAATAACTCTCATAATTTCTGAGCATAAATGTTTATCATGATTTTAGTTCAATATCTTCTACATTGGTTAGTATATACATATGTTAGATACCTTGAAAAATTTATAGCACTAAAAGTCTTTCCATTATAAAAGTAAACAAACCAAAATATTCACAAAAGTTATGTAGATTAGGATTAGTCCATCAACTTTCTTTTTAGAAAAAATATTTATTTTGAATATAACAAAAAATGTAATATCTTCTAATTTGTTGTAAATTTAAATATTTTTAATTTGTCAAAAAACTATATATTAACATTTTATTCAAACTAACATCGAGTTTATAAGAAGTTTCAATGTTTCAATAATCTTCTTGTTTGTCTCTATATAAAAATTATGCAACAATAGAACAATAGGAGGTTAAAATCATTGACTTGTTAACCATATTTAATTTTTCTTTAAACATATTTTTAAAATATGTAAGATAGTTATTTAATTTTGTTGTGCAAAAAATTTATTTAAATTTAAATAAAAACTAAATACGACATTTTAATTTAAAAATATAATTTATGAATAAGTTTATAGATTTTTTTATTATATGTTGTTTATTTATTTATTTTAGTGTATGACTTAAATTTTAGTGCGAATTTTATTAAAATTAACCCAATATTCTTATATTTTGGCTATACTCGATGTTTCTTGTGTCATGTTTAAACCTTTATTACAATGTATTATGTACCACTTTATTAAGTTTTTTTTTTATAAAAACTTGATAAAATTAATAAATAAATTATAGTCAATAATAATATAAAATTATGTATTATATATTTTATTTAATAACATGATATAAAAATATTGATTTAATATAAATAAAATTATTAATATATTAGACCATTTAATAAAATATATAATTTTATATGTATATATTGTTTTTGGAAGTTAATTAAAGTTTTAGTATAAAAGTTAAACTCACTTAACTTATACTCTAATTTATATTAAAAAATGAATTAGAGTTGACTGTATATAAAAATATTTGAATCAAGATTTATTTATTTAAATATTAACTAGTTATATTAAGCTACAGGCCCAAACCAATAAACCAAGGCCGAAACAAAAGCAGAGATAAAAAATATTTCTGATATAACACTGCCTTATAGCAGTTTGCGTCAGACAAGAGAGATGAAACGCAGAGACTTCTGAAACGCGGAGAGAAGAAGCACGGTGCTCTTGGTGATGTGCGTTCAAAGCTTCAGGAAGAAGGAGAAAAGATGATCGGAGCAAAGCGTTTTCAACATAGGTAAGAGAAAGACTTAAGCTTTTGTAATTCTGTAATGGTGTTATTTTTCTGTATTACATCCTGAAAGGGAAAAGAAAAACCTTAACCTTAAATATGTTAGAAAAAGGGGGAATTAACTGATTACTACTGCAAAGTAATAATCCTAAATGAAACATTAATATATATTTTCATTTATTCAAAATAATAAAAAGTTAAATTCTAATCATATACATAAAAAAACAATTTATTCACACAAATCCAATGGGTGCCCACAAAGTCCAGAAGGTACAAATTTAAAGTTTTAATTTAAGTCCCCTTGTTATTAAAATTTTGAAAACTTTTTAGAAATGAATTTAAATTGAAATTTGTCCAAATATAAATTGAAAGTGGGAAGCTTTACAGCAGGAAAATTACATGTATTTTGGAAGCTTTTGAAGTTGGAAAGAAGTTACAAAAGAGGGTGTGTGGTGAAGGATTTCACATTGTAAGCATTTGCAACATTTGTTAACAATGGAGGAAATGAAGAGTAAGATTGTTATATTCGGAGGAACTGGTTATATTGGGAAGTATTTGGTGAAGGCAAGTGTTTCTTTAGGGCATCCGACTTTTGTATATACTCGTTCTCTTAATTCACAAACTTCTTCTTCAAAGATACAACTTTGCGAGGAGTTCAACCACATGGGAGTTATCCTTGTCCAAGTTAGTCTATTCTCTTCTTTCTTTTCCTTTACAAGGAATTTTGAGTAAAAAAAAAAGATGAAATATTTCTCATTAAGTCAATGTTTTAAGCCTTACTTGTTTTGATTTTACTTTTGGTTGATACGAGATCTTCAACAAGTTTTTTTACAAAATTAAAATAGTTGAAGATTTTATATCGACTAAAGATATGATAAATTTGTAGTGTGTAAATCTCATTTTATGATTCAGATTTGTATGGTTGACTTAGATTTAAAGTAAATTTTTAAATCTTATTTTATGATTCGGATTTGTATGATTGAATTAGGTTTAAAGTCAATTTTTAATACGGTGTCAGAATTATTTGGAAAATATTATTCTTGAATGCAAATTTCATCTTATAGAATTATTTTATAAAGTTAGGTTATGTTTAAAGTTTAAACTAAGTATGTAAATTAATTTGTCTATTTTTTTCTTCTGTTTTTCTTTACTAAATTGTGAATATCTTTGTTTTTTTCTTGTGTATGGGATATAATTTCAGTTTGAAAAATAAATTCAATTTCTTATCATGCTTGGTTATCCTTGAAAATATAATTATGTTTAAACTTTTAGGTGAAAGTTTAATTTTACACATTAAGTTACTTTTACTAAAAGTTATACAAATTTTGTTTTTTTTTTCTAATGAGTATGGTTGCATGAGCAGGGAGATCTTGAGCATGAGCAGATTTTGAAAGTGATTGAAAAAGTAGACATTGTGATATCTGCACTTCCATACCCTCAAGTGATGGAGCAACTCAAAATCATAGAAGCTATCAAAGTTGCTGGTAATATAAAGGTACTATCAACATTTTCTAATTTATTAGATTGTTATTAAGCTAACATTATCACATCGATCTTTGTAAAAAAAATATAAAATAAAGTAATTTTTAATTGCTGATGATTGATGAAATTTTTTTTTATATTAATCGGTGTTGCAGAGATTTCTTCCATCGGAGTTTGGGGTGGAAGAAGATAGAGTAAACCCTCTTCCTCCATTTCAAGCTTTNCTTGATAAGAAAAGAAAAATTAGAAGGGAAATTGAAGCATCTAAGATCCCTTATACTTATATCTCTGCAAATTGCTTTGGTGCATATTTTGTTAATTATTTGATTCGTCCTCACGAAAAAAACAATCATACTATTGTTTATGGCAATGGTCATGTCAAAGGTACACATTTTATTTTATTTGATATTTTTCATTTCATTTTCTCTACACATTGCCTTGTGATGATGAAGAAATTCTGATGTAAAAATGTCAGCTGTGCTAAACTATGAAGAAGATATAGCCATGTACTCCATTAAAGCAGCAAATGATCCAAGAACATGCAATCGTGTTGTTATTTATCAACCCTCTAAGAACATTGTATCACAAAATGATTTGATATCATTGTGGGAACAGAAAACTGGAAAGAATTTTATCAAAGATTTTGTATCTGAAGAAGAGATTATCAATCTATCACAGAGTAAGACGTTTTATTAAGCACATTTTCTTTTTAAATTCTTTTACTTGATATGAACTTGATTANGTTTGATTGCATATATTTCATTTAATGAAATTGACTAAACTTGAATTATACATTTTGAAATGATATTAAAGTCATTTAGAATTTATTATAATTGTTTTGGGTGTGAGGTGCTTATGGCCTAAATGTTTGTCTTGATGTTATCTTTAATCCGTTATGCTAGGATGTTATCTACATAAGGTAGGTATTCTGATATTAAAGTCAATAAAAATTCAACAACTCAAACTATTAATGTGTATTGAATGTCATGGCTTACCTATTTTCCTCTTATTCTCTATTTATAGATTTTAGAATGAATTTTGGATTATGGCCCAATTGATAATAATTATACTTTGTCTTAAAGTGATCCATGTCAGAGGAAATCATTCTATAGACTAACCTTTCAGTCTCTTGGTCATAACCGTTCGGTCTCTTGGTCACAACCGTTCAATATCAAAAGTAATGTGTAGTTGGGTTTGTAGTATGGCTCCGGTCCAAGGTTTGATTGCTAGTATATGTTGTATATGTCTGGATCGTCAGATTTGTTAGTGTTCTTATCAAGATCTTAAGCATGAACTTATGGATAGGTGACGAGATTCTAAAAGTAGTTTGATTGTTAGTCTATATTATATTTATGGGATCAACATGGACAGTGAACTTATGTTCCTATTAAAATAATACTTACATAGAGAGTATAATAACAACATAATAAATAGTAATTACCAAGATTTAATTATAAAATGTAAAGATGATTCAAATAGGTGTAAGTTTGGCTCATGATAAAGAGACTTAAAGGGTCTTATTAGATGGTACTCTTTAATATGACTATTGAGTTAGATAGAAACAGTTAAGTTTATTATTTCACTATCTTCTATTCTCAAGTTCTATATATTCAGTCTTCAACCTTGGAAATTAAATTTTCATTATAATTAATTAGATTATATTTTCATTTTAATTAGATATTTTTTTCTTCATGCTTTGTTATGTTAAAATTAAACTTGTTGAATGTTGATGCAGCATTACCTTCACCACAGAATATTCGAGTTTCCATTCTCCATAGTGTGTTTGTTAGAGGAGATCTCATGAACTTTGAGTTAGGGAAAGATGATCTTGAAGCTTCAGAGTTATATCCTGATTACAACTATACCTCCATTGATCAACTTCTTGATATTTTTCTTGTTCATCCTTTACCTCCTCCTGCATCTGCTATTTTTGAATGAACATATTTTATACTACTTTTCTAGTGTGCCTTGGAATTCAGAATCAATCTATTTATGTATTCAAATATAAGATTGTTTACAATAACTCATAATTTCTGAGCATAGATGTTTAACATGATTTTAGTCCAGTATCTTCTACATTGGTTAGTATATATGTAAGATAGATATCGTGAAAAATTTATAGCACTAAAAAGTCTCTCCATTACAAAAGTCAACAAACCAAAATATTCACAAAAACTATGTGGATTAGGATTAGTCCATAGATATTATTGTTACCAACAAAGAGTATTGGTAAAACCTGAAGATATGTTTTAATAATGTTGTAACTTAATAAATTTTGGATGTAATAGGAAAATATTTAAAAAGCAACTTATAGATTTTGAATGTAGTAGGAAAATGTTAAACATTGTAATTTTTACTGGTATAATTGATTATGGTTAAGTTATAATCGATTATCACATGCTTTTGTATTAGAATAATTGATTATCATGAAGCAATAATCGATTATCACAAGTCATACTTGAATAATCGATTATCACTTCATATAATCGATTATCACTTTTTGAAAACTCTATAACGGACTTGAATAATCGATTATCACTTATAATAATCGATTATTCATGACAGTTGGAAGCTGACCTTTGGCATTCAGTGTACTTGGCTATATATGTGGTTTTAGAGAACTCAGAACTTAACTTTTTTGAACTGGGAAAGCTTAGAACACTGTGTGTCAGAGGAACGTTCTTAGAGAGCTTTTTGTTCATTGTTCTCTTGCTTGGTCTTGTGAAAGGAGAGGCTCGCGTATCGTGTGTCGATAGTCGGAGCAGACTCTCTTCAAGTTAGCAAGGTACTCTGCCTGGTCTTGTGAAAGGAGAAGCTCGCAAATCATTGGTCGATTGCCGGAGCAGTTCTCTTCAAGTTGGTAGAGTGGTTCTTTTCGTTTTATTCCTGTTCATTTGATTGTAATTTGTTAAACCATTTTTAGTGGAACTGTTAATCACTATTTATAGTGATTAACGACTGGACGTAGATTCTGTTGAATCGAACCAGTATAAAAATATCTATGTGATTTTTCTATTCCCTACACTTATTTTACTTAACGCATATCAACTGTTTGGTTAATTTTCCGAAAGAAAATTACTTTTGTAAAAAAGACCAAAATCGTTTCAACTGTGACCTAATACGCTTTACGCTCTCTGTGTTTTAAATTCGCTGCGTTTTACTCTTCGAAAATTACTCCTCCGATACCAACAATTATTTTGAGAAAAAATATTTATTTTGAATATAATAAAAAATGCAATTACTTTTCAATTTGTTGAAAATATAAGTATTTTTAATTTGTTGAAGAATTATATACTAACATTTTAATCATTTTAACATAGACTTTATAAGAAGTTTTAATAAACTTAATTGTTTGTTTATATATGAAAATTATGCAATAATAGGAGGTTGAAATCCTTGACTTGTAAATTATATTTAATTTTTCTTTAAACATATTTTTAAATATATTTTTAAAGTATGTAAGATAATTATTTAATTTTGTTGTAAGAAAAATTTATCTAAATCTGAATAAAGGTTAAATATGATATTTTAATTTAAAAATTTAAAATAATGAATTTATGAATAACAAGTTTATAAATTTTTTTATTATATGTTCTTTATTTTATTTTTCTTCTTTCAGTGCATGACTTAAATTTTAGTGTGAGTTTTATTAAAATTAACCCAATATTTTCGTATTTTGGTTAGATTCTATGTTTCTTGTGTTATGTTTAAAACTTTATCATAATGTACTATATACCATTTCCATTTTATTAAATGTTATAAGTTTTTTTAAAAATTTTGATAAAATTAATAAATAGATTATATTTAATAATAATATAAAATTATATATTACATATTTTATTTAATAACAATATAAAGATATTGGTTTAATATAAATAAAATTATTAACTTATTAAATTATTTAATAAAATATATAATTTTATATATATACATAAATGATATTATTTCTTAAAGTTAATAAAAGTTTTATATAAAAGTTAAACTTACTTTAATTCATACTCTAACTTATATAAAAAAAAGTTTTACTTTAGAAAAAAAAATTCAAAAATGAATTAGAGTTAAGGCATAAATTATAAGTCAATTTAACACCTTTATATAAATATCTTTCTTTGAACCTCCTAAACATATTTTAATAAGGAAAATATATTTTAACACCATTTTTTGACAGCATTTTGACACTGTGCACGTGTCAAAATATGGTTGGACGATTTTAAATTAAAAAAAGTTAAGGGAAAGACATTTGAAAGAGAAAAATCAAAGTTTTTTTTTTTAATTTGAAATCGTCCAACCACATTTGACACGTGTGCAGTGTCAAAATGATGTCAAAAATTTAATGTTAAAATATCATTTTCTTTTTAATAATGTTGACAAATTTTCTAAACTCAACTCACTGAAAATTTTCACTATTTTTTTTTTCTGAAAAAAGAAGGTCCACTTGTATAGTAGGTCATGTGAATTCATCTGGAATGATGCTGATAAGGAATCTATGGTTCTGATATGCACACTTCATAACCAAATGTGCACATTAAAAGTAATTAAAACGTGTTATCCAAATACCCTTTTATGCATCTTGGACCACTTGTTTTTATTTCTTCTTGATATTAAGGGATTGATAAACGTGGAGTAAATTTTAAACCTAACTCAATCCTACAAAATCGGTATGTAACACCTCACTTATATATATTATAATTTGGTCTTATCTTTAGTTAATGTGGAACTTCCAACAGTATAAGAGTAAAATAGTTATAAAAATAAAAAAAAATTTATTTTTTTTAAGAAAAAAGAAAATAAAAAGTAAATAAGAATAATGTCAAATGAATTTAAAATATTACATTTGTTAACTTTTAAAACAATTTCTTAATAATCATATCAGCCACGACCTTTTATTATCGGAGGATAGTGAATAGATTCTAAGTTGTTTTTAATCATTGTAAAATTTAGAAAATGACATTTTTACAATTGATAATGATTTAAATTTTTTAATTACTGTAAAAATTTAGAAAACGATCATTTTAAAGTTGATCGTGATCTATTGAGGCTTATCTATTTTAATACTAAAAAGTTTTAATATAAATAGTTTTGTCAAGAATAAATTTTACTATTTTAAAATACAATATATTTTTAGAAATCATTTTTATAGAGTTTTTTAACTTCTTTTTAAGAATTTTTATTTTTATTTTCTTTTATTTAAAGATCAGAGACTGCACAGAGTAGTCCTTGAGACAAGATCTTCAACTCTATCCGATTATTACGACTAAAATGACATTAATATGAATAATTTTGTTATGTAGAATGAGGCAGATTCATTGGGTGAGCATATACTCGTTGAGCAAAGTCAAAGTCAAATAGCTATTGACTTGGTAGTTGTTAGGTGAGAAAAATCTCGCTAAACGAAATCAAAGTCAGAGAGTTCACTTACTTGACAATTGCTAGACAAGAATATACTTGGTGGGTGACTTTTGGTCGTTGGGTGAGTGTACTATCAAGCACTACTTGTTCAACGAGCATATATCTAGTGGTTGAACAAGTGTGATATCAGGCCCCACTTGTTAAGTGAGCAAATCTAGTGACTGAGTTAGAGTGTTGTCGAGCACTACTCGTTGAGCAAGTAGATCTAATGGCTGAGTAAGTGTGTTGTCAAGCACTACTCATTAAGCGAGCATATCTATTAGCTGAGAAAAAATATCATAATTTTAACTAAATTTTCATATATCCTTTATGATGTGTTTAATGTGTATGATTATGGGAATTTTAAAACAATTGTTGGTTTGTAATATGATATGTGAATGTTGGTACTAATCCAAGGAGGACTGATGGTGGTTAAAGTAATGTATGTATTGATGTATGGATTTCATATTGGAAGTTATCATGATACTTTAATAACCATTCAATCTTAAGTAGAGAAGGGTATAATATGTGGTGAAAGGAGCAAAAGGTCCTAATGTAAGGGTTAGGGATGACAAAAAAATCAACGCGTACGAGTATCAGCGGGTAAAACCCGCGACGGGTATTACTACCTGCGGATATTTACTACCCGCGGATAACGGGTAATGGGTAACGGATAGTTTAATAGGGCTTCTAAATGGGTGGGGTACGGTAATATACTACCCGACCCGCGGGTACCCGTTATCTGCAAAAAATAAAAATAAAAAAAAAGTTAATTTATATATTTTTTAATTAAATTTAATTAAAAATAAAATAAAATTATATTTTATTAGGTTAAATTTAATTAAAATTAAATTTTAATTTATATTATATATATATATATATATATATATATATATATATGTTGTAATTTATTTTAAAATGTATACTTTTTTTTTGTAGCTATCCGCGGGTACCTGCGGTTTTTAGAATACCCGCAGGTATTTTCTAAACCAGTACCTGGCGGGTAGCGGGTCGGGTCGCGGGTACATTTTTATCTGGCAGGTCGGGTTGCGCGTAGACACTATTTGTGCCCGACCCGACCCGTTGTCATCCCTGATAGGACTTTACCTTTAGTAAAGATGGAAACAGACTAAGCTTGTGTGGTAAGGTGAAATCCATTAGTAATGACTCTACAAAACAGTAGAGGTCACCACAAATGCATACCGCATGAGAGTCTCATATCAATACATGTATACGGATAATCAAGTCTAGCATGAATAATTGCATGTCTAAGGAGTATGGATATGAATGTTTATCTATATTAACATTTATCTATGTATTGCATGATTTCTCTTTTTGATACATTAGCTTAACATTTTTTCCTCTATGTGTTTATCTATGTTTCTTTTTGTTTGCAATAATCATCTTAATGATGTGAACAGATGAAAATGTTTCAATAGATCTAATGTAAGACAAGAGTGATGTTGAAGTGTAAAATAAACTATTTTATTATTGTTTACGTTAGTTTTGAAGAACTTTTATAATTTTTTTTAAATCAATGTAATAATATCTTTTAGTTGTAGAATATCTATAATATATATATATATATATATATATATATATATATATATTTATTTATTTATTTATTTATTTAAATTATGTATTTTTTTATATTAAACGTGTGATGTCTTCTTTAACAGTTGTATATTATTTAAAATAGAATGCTATAATTATTATTTAAGTATATCTAATTTACATTATTTTTACATAGCCTAGGATCACGCATAGTCGAACTACATATAATCCATATATATAAAATTTGTAGAGTCATCATCATAATGGTAGTTTCTTCTTGCATTCCATATATAATTAATTTCAAAGTAAAAAATAATTTTTAAATTGTAAAATTTGAAAACTTTTTAATTATGTAATCTGAAAGCTTTTTCTTAATTACATAATTCAAATGTTGCTTTTTTATGTTAAAAAAAAAATAACTTTTAAATTTTATAATTAGAAGGCAAAAAATACTTCCAGATTACATAAAAAAATGAAATTAAGAAAAAAATAATCAGATAAAGTCATTCAGCTTCAGAAGTATACAATTCAAAATACATCATCTGGTGATTATTATTGCTTTTTGCCTTATATAATCCAGAAATATTTAAAAACAATGGCTTCCACAATTAAAAAATGATAAATTTGGAATTTTATAATTTAGAGGTGCAAAAGAAGAAATACATAGAGGTGCAGGAAGAAACGGCCCAACATCATAACTGTCGCAAAAACTATTATTTTGGTTTAACATATGAATTTTTCATCATTTTTATTTGAGTAAATAGTGTATATGATAGCGATGTAAAAGATTTTGTCACTTCACTTTTATTCAGTCAAAAATGGTCATATATAAATATTTATTGAGTTTTACACTATATATGTTAAAAGTTACAGAAATATCATAATCTATGACTTTTTTTATTGCTTGGATAAATATAAATTTTTATGCATGGAAAATTATTTCTTGCCAATTTATTCACACTTTTCCGTTGATTTCCCTTTCTAGTTGATATTTTGTAATTGATGTCATTACATGCATAAAAGAAATAAAAAAATATAAATTTAATTATTCATTACATTTTTTAATCCGAGTCCATTATAGATTAAAAGGATTAAAACAATGTCTAATAACTAAAAAGAAATGTTTTGGTGACTATAAAAATTAAATGTATAACCAATTAAACCAAATATTTTTTCGAGTCATTTTGAAGATAAGAACCTAAATAATAGAATAATTTAAATTGATAGATTTTAAAATAATGAAATCGATTATTTAAATATTATAATAATTTAATAATATAAATAGAACTTCTTAAATACGTTTCATTATTAAAAATATTCACCATTTTTTTTAAAATTCTTTTTCTGGGCTTCCTCTTTTATCTTTATGAGATTTCTAATATCTGAGTCGTCTTTTTCATGATCAGGAGATACTTAGACGATCATCATAGTGAGCTCTTCAATGTAGAGTAATTTAAATTTCTACTCCTTTTCCTTGATATAAGTTGTTTTGAGAAGCATACAAATTTTACTCTGTCACATGTGTCATTCGAGCTTCTTTTCTTGTTTCTTGTAAATTAGTGATTCTAATGGTTTATTTGGTAAAAAAATCTTATGATATATAGGGATAGATAAAGTTATTTGAGCCGAGGCAGAAGTAGTTGTTTTTTTAAAGTTGTATATGTTTTCCACTAGGTAAGGGAAGCTAAATATTATCTTTTATTTTGGTTTAGACACTTTGAATTCATGTTCATGATTGAAATGTAGTTCAAATGATGTTTAATTTAAAGAGCCATTGATAATATGTACTGATTTTGTTTATTATATAGTTTATAGATGGAAATTGGATACTTATATGATAATATACTTGTTGAGTGATGTTTGTTATTAAGGAAATGTAGGCATGTATGCTTGTGCTTGGTTTGTACTTGTTTGGATTGCTTGAGAATGTTGTGTTGGGTGTAAGTTAGTGGAAATAAGATGTTGTTTCGAGATAGGAAAATATATATGAGTTTTAGAGTTTTGATTTTGGTTAATAAGTTGGTTTAAAGATCATTTTAGTCAAGAAAATGGAGGAATGGTTTTATGAGCAATATTACTGTTTGATGTTCATTTGGGGGACACTTAGGACTTAGTTGACTACTTAAAGTATTAGGAATCTGATTTAAAACAAGAGAAAAGAAATACATGAGATTTTAGTTGTAGGTTGAGCGATTGAACCTTGATTCTTGACCAAATTATCACATTGATTTCTATTTTAAGTTATAAACATGTTTTTAAATCATTTTTAGTGTCTCGGATGCCATTTTGATAATTTGGATAGGTAGAGTGAGCAACCAAAGCTAATTTGGAGGTTTTTGCACTTTTGGTGTGGCGTTCAACGGTAGTCAGTGATGCTTGCACAAATTCAAGAGTTTTTGCGCTCAGCTTTACTAGGGTGGTGCTCAAGCATCAATTTTGCGTGAAGAATGACGCTCAACTACAAAGGTGTTCTACTCAGTGTCAGACTGCTTTTCATCAAACTTTACAAGTTTTGAAATTTTCTACTTTTATGATTTTCCAATGTTCGTTTTGACACTTAAGCTTAGTACAAAAGGTTTATATACACTTTCAATGTATGTATGTTTAAAAAGCTATATAGATTTATTGTCAAAGCGGTGCAGTGGAATGGTTAACACATTCAACAAACCAAGAGAGGGTGAATTGGTTTCTTATCGCAAATCGTTCTTTTAATAATTTTCTCACGTAAAATAAATTCCTCAAAACAAATTAAAAGAGCAAGCAAGAGAGAAAATTGCACAGATAATTTTTATACTGGTTCGAATCACAGAGATCCTACATCCAGTTAATGCTTCACTAGCACAAACCAATAAACTGTTACAATGACAAAGAAAATAAAACAGTTTAAGGTTAAAACACATCTCTTGTTACCTCAAGAGATGAAACTCACTTCCCTTGTGACCCACAAGAGATGAATACCTCTTCCGAATGCTTCACGAAGGATGACAAACATTCAACTCAGCAACAACAACAACAACACTCAATCACACTCCCTGTGAAAGTTCTCGCTCTATGCCAACCGCAACAACACTCAATCACACTCCATGTGAAAGTTCTCTCTCTCTATGCCAACATTACAAGTTCTCAAAGCCATAACACAAGGGTTCAACAAACCCTAGAACATCTTATCACTACACATTGCAAATGATAATTTAGAAAAATACACTTTTTATGTTTTATATTTTAGAACGAGAGTCCAATATAATTTATAGAGACCTCACTCAAGGATACCTCAAAAAATCCATTATCGATTAATTAATTGTGATAATCAATTATCCACTTATGGTAATCGATTATGCATTTAATAATTGCACAACGGTAAAAAACTTGCTTAAAAATTCTCATGCTCATGATAATGAATGGCAAGTCATAATTAATTATTGATAATCGATTATTATAATTTAATAATCAATTAAAATTGAGTATAAAA
The DNA here is from genome assembly GCF_000741045.1 of Vigna radiata var. radiata. NCBI lineage: Eukaryota > Viridiplantae > Streptophyta > Magnoliopsida > Fabales > Fabaceae > Vigna > Vigna radiata. Next base: position 33,087,847 of record NC_028355.1, on the reverse strand, counting down.
TGAGGTATTTTGATTTAAAAATTAATTTTAATGCAATCTAAGGCAAACAATACATAGAACCAAAGATAAACCACATCTATACATCAATCTACTAAATTAAAAAAGCTTTAATATAAAGTCTTCATGAAGATCTTCATGCAATAAGAACACCTGAGACTTGACTTTGAGACATCATCAAAATTTCTTCTCTTTAGCTTTATGCTAACATAAATTTTTTATAGAGTTATGAATTTCTTATGAGTGGAAATGTTTTAATCCTTTGATGATTGTTTGGTAATATATATATATATATATATATATATATATATATATATATATATATATATATATATTTTGAATACTATGATGGTTTATGCATGAGGTTCTATAAGTAATATTGAAGTATGACTTGAAAAAAGTTATTAAGGTGAAATTGGTGATGGATGTTTCAAATAGTGTATGTATTATTGTAGGAGCTTAGTATTAGGGATTATTCTAACACTACAATGGTCATTCATTCTCACATAAAGAAGGTTAAGACATGTGATGAGAACAACATAAGGTCCTAGTCATGAGGCTTCTTTTCTCTTATTTTTTCTAAAATCGCAATTCGTAGAAGGGTGGTGTCATCGCTGCCGCATTGTTGACGACATTGAAGAGAATGATGGAGATGAATAAAAGAGAAAAGTCTCACGGCCTGAAGATGCAAATAGCCACGTTTCAAATTAAATTTACCGTTGATTTTGGAAGACAAAAAATTATAATTTCTTTAAAAATAAAAATTAAAGTGTACCAAAACTTAAAAAAAAAAACTAAAACTAAGATTGTTGGATAGTTAAGAATATATTTAACTCTATTTTATACTTGCTATGGTTTTTTTTTTCTTACACTACTTTTAATGTGATTATGACCTTAGTGGTTTACATACAGGTTAAATCCATCTTTTTCACTTATAAATAATACCGTTTAAAAAAATATAATTCTAACAAAATTTAAAAATAAAAAGTTATATGTATTAGTTAGTTTAAGCAGAGGAATTAGATAGTCATAGTTAAAAAGAATAACCTTAGAGTTACTTATTTTATTAAATAAGTTTTATTTATTTTTAAAATTAAAATTATGTAAAGTTAGTTAAAAAGATATATTCTCTTTTATTAAACATAAAATTATTAAATAAAAAAAATGACAATAAGATATTATAAAAAATATTTAATGATAAGATTCGTACATTTTATTTATTTTTAAAGATAATTACTAAAACGTAAATTATGTGTTTATTTCTCTGTTAATATGATTTATCTTAAGATTTAATTCATATAAATTATTGGAAGGTATCATAACTATAAAAATCAAACGAGTAATCAATTAAACCTATTATTATTGTACAAGTCATTTATAGCAAATGGTTTTTTTTTTTTTTTTTTAAATTATATTTGATTAACTAATATTTTATTAGTAAGTCAATTTTATTATTTGACTTTTAAATTTAACCTTCTTTTAAATTTTAAAATTTAAAACAATCTCGGAACCGATCAATAAATACATATAATCTAATTTTTTATTTTGGGTTTTGTGTGTTTTTTTTTCAAACAAATTTCATCATTTTATAACTCTTTTTGTTCTATTGTTAGTTGAGTTATACAATTTTATTTAAGTGAATTTAATAATATAAATTTTAGAAAGAAATGTTCAACTACTTGAATGAATATTTTATTATTGTAGCAATTTTGCCTTTAATTTTAACAAGTAATTATTTTAAATATTTCTCCAAAATTATTGACACGATATCTTATATAGTTTTATTTATTTATTTTTTTTTCTTCTTCTTCTTTTTCTATCTTTTTCTCTTTCCACCTAAATTCTCTCTCTTTCCTGTCTTTGTCTTGATTCCGATGCGAATGGTAATTGCAGAAACCCCAACGCTCCTTTCCTCTCCATCCTCCTAGATCGAGTCAGGTTCTTTGCGTGTTTCATTTTCATTCCTTTTTTTTTTCTTCCATTTTTGATTTTGCAGTTATCCATTTTCAGATACAATAAAATTGTTTTCTTTATGAACTTTCCCATCAATTACCCGTTGAATTTTATGATTGATTTGGGTTTGTTGCAAATTCTCCAGCATCTGGGAACCGTGATTTTAGGGTTTTCAAGGATTATGAGCTTGATTAGCGAATTTGCCGTTGATCGGTGGGAGGATTTTGTGTTTGAGAGAAATGGGATTCTATTAATTTCGGTTCTACTTTGTTGGTGTTGAATTTGAATTGGAAAGGAAGTCGCTTTTGAAGTTTGGGTATTGATAACTCCCTAGGAAAAATTTGAAATTGGCACTTGCCTTGACTCTGCGTTCATTTAGTGCTTGCAGTTGGAAATTTGAATGTTACCTTTTTTCCTTTTGGCTGTGTAAATTCCCAAGTCGGGAGATGGGTTGTGGATTGCCTTCACTGGGTTCAGGGTTTTCTATTATGCATCCTTTTTTGTTTTTTTTTTTAGCTGACGACTTTGTTAATTCTTTTTCTTTTAGGGTATCCTATTTTATCCGGAGACCTGACATGGTAAAAGCTGTAGCAGAATGATGGTGTTCTTTTAAGCTGGTTTATTGACTTTGCCCTCTGGTTCCATTTGATTTTGAACCATTTTTATGATGGGCAAAGGATTCTCTATAATAATTACAGTCAGATGAAAATTCAGATAATTTTTGTGGGCAAAGAGGCTGAAGTTATTATTAGTAATGGCTTTGAGGGTTATAGCAGTTTCGGCGGTTTCTACATTTCTAAGCTTTGTGGGTCTTCAGTTTTGCACAGACTTGTCTTTGGATAAACTTAGATCAGATGGACTAATAGGCTGGAATTTAATTCACTTGGACGATGCCAGCCAAGACATTGAGTTGCCCTCGGGTTTGTACACCACCATAGGGCTACTGCTGAATTGCATGATCAATTTATTTGTCCTTCTTAATCTTTGTATCAAGGTGAGTTTGTTATATTGAGTATTGCTTACTAAGAATTCACGTATTATGCCAATGTATGATGTTGGATTGTGGTGGCCTGTATGTTCAGCCTGGGCTGAGGTTGTGTACAATAATATCGTTCAATATATCTGCGTGCTTAACTTTATGTCAAGAGTCTCACTTGCCTCGTTACAAACTAAGATAGAGGGAGAGATAAGTAGCTCTGGTGTAGAATGGCCAGGTGCATCGGTGTAATTTTCTTGTGGCGTTTTTCCTATTTTGCACTAGTGAGTTGATGCAAGAATAATCTTATATAGTTTCGGGAAAAATTGGCATGTTATCATTAATCTGTTCACTGCCAGAGATTTGGGACAGACTTTCTTCATTAGAGAAGGGTAGCAGTTTACACATTGTTTAGTTTTTCTACTTTTTCTTCCTTTTTTTACTTTCTTAGCAATCTTGCAGGGTAAGGTGCCCATGGTTTTTGTCCATGATAGTATAAATCTTGTTAATATTGTATATCAATTAATATACTTATTACTGTTAATCAGCCCTCTTATCACTTGCAGGCTGTGTTTTTCTCAGAGTTATATGCTTCTGAAACTCGTAAATTGATTGAGCGTCTAGTTAATTATGTCATTTACAAGGTTAGTGCTTTTTTGTTTGACTGGTTTATCAAACATGTCATTGTGACTTTATTCTGATTATTTTTGACAATTTATATTGCTAAATTATATGTTTTTTTTTTTTTTCAAATCATTTAATAGAGTATATAGTGTATAGATGTATAGATGGGACCTACGAGCCTCACTTTTCTCATGTCTCCCATTCTTCGGTTATGTTGAATACAGAACTTTTTGTTGATGTCTGGTCTGGTGTTGGAATTGCTCCTAAGATGTGTGTTTAAGCAGGATTTAATTACCTAATTTACATGATCAATTTCCAGTGTTTCTTATATATCTAAATTGTGGAGTCTCTGGATAAACAAATAATAATGTGACATGTCTAACCATAAGTGGCAGTGAATACATTCTATGATGTTTTTCTTTTACTAACCAGTTTGATTTGCTAGGATGCCAAGGGAAACATATTTATGATTTTCATCATCATTATTATTTGAATTATCCACTTTCATTTTTTTTATTTTACTTTTGAAAACATTCTGTAATTGAGAAGTTTATCGACATTAAGAACTCTGTCATTAACAAACTGTGTAATGTTTATCGGTAATGAATTGACACTACTTAGTTGTTATTTATATTCAATGATGAATGGACAGGGAACATTTCTACCGCTGATTGTGCCACCAACAATTTACCAAGCAGGTCTTTGGTCAACTTGGTTGACTGTGCTTTGCTCTCTGAAGGTAGATATTACTCTAAAATGAACAAATAGAGACAATTCTGTTTAGATTTGATATATAGAAACAAAGAAAGTGTTTAGCAACTTGTTCTGATATGCTCAACATATTGCATAGATGTTTCAAGCTTTAGCTAGAGATCGTTTGGAACGGCTGAATGCATCTCCATCTGCTACACCCTGGACATATCTTCGTGTATATTCGGCATTATTATTTGTTTTCATGGCTGATGTTCTCTGGTACTAAATTCTCTGTTTTTCTATAGCAATATTGTTGTTCATATTATTGCCATTGCAATTACCATTATTAAGATACTTGATATTCTTCTATTCTCTACTTGGGAGTGGCTTTTGTCCTGGACACAATGCTTCCAATGATATTCATATCCTGCTCTGTACATAAAATCTGCGAATATGCAGCTTAGTTTGATAATTAAGCCACTCAGTTATCAATAGTGCAGCTATTGTTCCATAATGGAGCATGGTGGCTGCTGGCCACTACAAGGAAACCTGTAGCATCACATTTTTCCTATGCACAAATAGCAGCCAGAACTGGAGTCGAATTGTGGAGGATAGTGCTGTGCTGCAATTCCCTGTTGCATTTTCTGGACAAACCTTGATAGTCTATACACATTTTGGCCAAGCTCACAAAATTTAATCCTGACCCATCCCTTTTCTTGCTAAGACTCCTTGTTCTGCACAATAGCTCCCTTTCCATCTTCCTGCCTTCTTTTTTCTGTTTCCTCTTTTACTGTTGTCTTATCTTTTATGTAACTATCTGCCTTTTAATTCTTTTTATGTCTTCGTATCCTTTTTGTTCTATGATCTATCTAGTAATATAAGTTCGAACCCAGCCAGCTTTTATTTTATATTTCTATTTTCTTAGTTTTTTTGTTGTTCAACATAAAACATTTAAGCAACCTATTGTTTGAAAAAGATATGCTATTATCTCTTTGTTTTTGGGAACTGACTTTATTTTCCCTTTACAACTGTAGACTCTCTTTTGCCATTAAAAGAACATATGAGTGATGACGAGCTGGAGTCTTTCTTAGTTTATGTTACCTAACTATGGCATATGTGTGACATGGTTGTATTTATCTGTGTTGTGTAGCGTATTCTTCACACTATATAGTACTAAAAATTTGCAACTTTTTCTGTTGCATCCCTGTTTTTTCTTTTTCTTCTTAGAAATTTGATTATCTTTATTTCAATTAACTTCATTCTTTAGAAAAGACTTTTGATCATTAATTATAGACCTAATGTTAATTTTGGATTTATTATAATTATTTATCTTGTATCCAATTCTCGTATAGCAGCTATCCCAGTCATGGTTAAGAGTTGGCTACTCTGTGATGCTATCTGGGATTAATAACCAAGTCCTATTGGTTAAATAGGCTCTTCTTTGTTTAACCTCATTTGATGAACTAGCTTCAGTTGATACTCTACCCATTTGGCATCTATCTGAAAGCGTTTTTTTTTTTTTGGTAAATCTAATTCACAATTTTAAACGTTGCTTGTAAATGAGTCATGACAATCACCAACTATAGTTTCTAAAGTGGTTTTTTGGGAGCTAAGGGTGTAGAATTTACGCTTTTCCTTTTTGAATTTATAGTATGAGCAATTTACATTGAATCTGATTATATTTAATTTCATGATAGCTAAAACAATTTTTGTTATTATTGTAATTTGATAGCTTTGGCATGCTTCTGACAACTTCTGTATGCTCGTAGGATAAGGCTTTGTCTGACAATATATAGAACACATGGGTCCTCCATGTATCTGCTATTATTCTTTGAGCCTTTCAGTATTGCTTTTGAGACCCTACAGGTATTTAGACTGCTGAGATACATTTTTATCACCTGTTATGGTTCCAGTGGGGAAGTGATGCCTGGTTTAATCTTTTCTGTGATATAAATTGTAGGCTATTTTGGTACATGGCTTTCAGTTGCTTGACATATGGCTGCATCATTCAGCTTGCAATAGGGATTTCCGATCACCTAAACTGCTTGACACATTAACTGCAGGTACTTTGGATAAAAGGCTGTTTTTTAAGCATTTAATAAGTCAATTATATGACTGGGTATTAAGAACAAATTTTTCCTCCGGATGTTCTCTTTACTTTGTTGGTTTCCAATTCTAATATTTTTTTATTTTTTTTTATTTATTTATTTTTTTTTTATCTTTTTGAAATATAAGTCTGTTGTTTGAAATAACAATCACTAATTTTCTTTGGTTTGTCTGCATGAATATGTGCAGCTTGGTTTCTTAAGACAAATATTTTCTCTTGTTGTTTGGAGGAACTTAATTCTAGCTTTCCTGATTGAGTGGTTTGACTGCAGGTTCATTGTTGGAATGGAAGGGAATTCTTATTCGTAACTTGGGGTTTTTCCTAGACATGGCTACATTTTTCATGGCACTTGGCCATTACTTGTATATATGGAGGCTTCATGGCATGGCTTTCCATCTTGTAGATGCAGTGCTATTTCTAAATATACGTGTAGTTACTTACATCTTAATTCTTTGTGAATTTTACTGTCCACAGAAATTTAACTGACATTTGTTTATTAAGTACTTGTAATCATTGGTGTTCTTTTGAGCAGGCATTACTTAGTGCAATAGTAAATCGCATAAAAGGCTTTATCAAGCTAAGGATAGCTCTAGGAACACTTCATGCAGCTCTTCCTGATGCAACAACTGAGGAGCTAAGAGCGTATGATGATGAATGTGCTATTTGTAGAGTATGCTAGATTTCTGAACTCTTTCTTTGTGATTGATCTTGGTATTATTAGATGTATTTTTGAGTAATATTATGGATATGTTTATGACAGGAACCAATGGCTAAGGCTAAAAAGCTAAACTGCAATCATCTCTTCCATCTTGCATGTTTAAGATCTTGGTATGATTGTTTTTATGGACATCTCTATCTTTTTCTCTTTGGGTTAATTTTTATGAGGTGCTATTGGTTGCTTTACTGATTTCAGGTTGGATCAAGGCCTGACTGAGATGTATACTTGTCCAACTTGTCGAAAGCCACTTTTTGAGGGAGTGCCTGAAAATGAAGCAAGCTCTGACACAGGGACTATGTCTAGTGATGAACAGCTTGCACGCCAAATTAGTGCTGGATTAGACCGGCCAAACAATGCTAGACATGCCATGCCTACCGGATTGTATCCAAATCAGACACTAAACACTCCTGAAGGTGTTACTTGGAGGTTTAATCTTTATACTCAATGCTACATGACCTTCTGTCTCTCTTTTGAATTTAAATTTTATTTATCTGTTAACTTTTTATTTTGAAAAGTTATTAAACACAACTGAGGTGATATAAAATCTACCAAGCACAAGTGCTTAACAAATAAGAAAAGGAAAGAAATCAACTCAACAGAATTCCCTAATCACTCAGTGGAATTCAATCAAGAAGCACCTGGAATCCTTGAGGAAGCCAATAAAACTGTTCTTTCAATAAAAGGAGCATGATAGGAATCTCCGATGGAGACCTATGATCTATGTTTTCTTTTAATGTATAGTAGCTTAAATTTTTTGTATTAAAAAACCGAATCCATCTATTTGAGAAACAAAATACGATCAAGAATCAAAACTAAAGGATACCGACTCTACAATAAATTATCTCAATAACTGATGTAAGGAAATATTACTTAACTTTCTCATATTTGATATATTATAAGAAAATAATGGTTGATTAGCCCTTTTATCTCTACGTTATATTGACGTACTTAGTAGTTATCTGCTGCAGTCAAAATATATAGATTTGTTATCTTCCATGGATTGATGCATTTTATTTTACTGATTTTACTTTTTCTTATCTAGGGGTGCAGGGCTGGACTCAGGTTGGTTGCATTCTTGGCCAAATCAAGGTGTTGATGGGGCCGGTCCGTCTACTGCTATGAGAACAGTTGGATTGGGAAGAGTTCAAATGATGATGAGGCATCTTGCATCTGTTGGAGAAACCTATGCTCAGACTGCCTTTGAAGATTCTTCTTGGAACCTTTGGCCCATTAATCCCTCTCAGGCTTCTGCGAGTGCTTCAACCATTCCTCCCCCTAATGGAAGATCATTAGGACGAACTGGTAGTTTACATTTAAGGACTGCTTCACAGCCTCCAAATGATAATGTGGCTAATATACTTGCCATGGCTGAGACTGTTCGAGAGGTTCTACCTCATATTCCAGATGACATGATATTCCAGGTGTGTTTGGGATTATTTGCAGCATGATATTTATAATTATTTCAGTTTGTTCAGACTAGTTTTTTCTTAGCATCTAATAATAAGTATGCGTGATGCTTGATGACCGACAAAGCAGTTTAGAATGTCTACTTTAATATGCTGTTATGGTAACAACTCAGATAGATGCCCCGTCTGCTTAGAAGTGAACTTAAAGTGGTCTGTTATTCTTGATTCTGCACTTCGTGTTTATTCAATGCCACCACAGTCTATGATATTTGAAAATGATAGATTTGACAAAGCAGTATTATCAGTAATACACTTTCATTTGCATTTTATGACTTGTGCAATACATGGATAACAATGTACTTATGGGTTAATCAAACTCTGAATGTGATATCATGTTATAAAATTGTAGATAGAATTTGTTTGGGCTAATTTTGTGACAGGAAAAATTTAAACAGAAGTGACTGTAGGTGTAAAGTCTGCAGCCCTTTAGCTGTAAGGCGCCAAAACCATATGGAATGACCTCCCTCCCGCCTTTCAATATTTTTCTGTATCTGAATTCACTCCTTCCTCTTCCCTTTTTCCCCTTCTGCCAGTCATGGCATATATAAACAAATCTTCCTTGAATCTTCCGTTCAACCTCGTCCTTCTAGCATAAGTGAGACATTAATCTACTGCCTTCTCTTTGTTTGTTCGCGCATTGGCTCTAGTAATAGGAGGATATCTGTATTGTCACAAATCCATGACATTTACTCAATTATGGCTATAGCAGGCAACTAAAGAAATTGTCTAGGTAGTATACCCTTAAACTTTCATTGTGAATGAAATAATGGCACTGGATGGACACGTGTGATTGCTTTTACGAGCAAACATGTTATCATCAGAATTCATTCTCAACTTGTCAAGTCAAGAGTAAAGTAAAAAATGATGTTGAAAATTTTCATCATCTTGGATTGCCACCTCTATTTTCTCTTGGATAGACATTGGATAAAGCGTTCGTTAGTGTAAATGTTATACTGTAATCAAGCCAAAACATTTTATTATGATTTTTAAGGTAGTTTTTTTTACAAAGTGGTTTAGTCTAATTTAATCCTATAAAATTGGCTTATAAGGTCAAAATTGTCCTCACCTATGTATTGTATTTTGATAGTTCCGGTTGATGAGACTTGAGCTTTTTACAGTTATTATTGAAGTCAACAAATTTACATATCGAGAATGCAAAATCTTACACCAAGTGCTCAATTATTTAATCAAAGTTTCAAGGGTTTATTTTTCAAATATCATAGTTGATGGGGATGTACTTGGATGCCAATATAAATTGTTTCTACAATATCACTGCATGTATTATCTACTTTTCTCTCTTTAAGGTTTTATTTTCCAGATATGACAGTTAAGGGGTTTTACTTGTTATTTTGGGTCCTTTATTTGATTATGTAGATTGGTTGCTCTATGTAACGTGTATTAAAATCCAAAGCATTTGATATTGCAGGACTTGCAAAGAACAAATTCTGTTATGGTTACTGTGAATAATCTTCTTCAAATGTGACTTACTAAGGTATTATTTTACACCTCAAGGAATATTATGAAGAATGAAGGATGTAGAGGCACTACATTTTATGTCCCTTGAAAAGGCATAGGCTTCATTTTATGTATATAGAGTCAGCACATTCAATCTGTTGTACTGAAGAAAGATAGCAGAAAATATATAGGCATTTTCTTTCTCTTTCTCTCTCTTCTACTTGAATCAGTAGTAAAATAAATGTGGGGTATGTTCCCAAAGCTGGGCAAGTTCCTATCTGTCATTGTTCCGTTTGAATTGTAATTTTGAATATGTTGCTACCTCCAAAATTATCTTGTAATTTTCTTTCCACTCCCCACTCCATTTTGTGGGGTTGGCAGAGAGAGAGACAGGGATAATATACATATCAATTATCTTAAACTCATTCAATATTGGTCAGCCAACATATCTAATTCCAATCTCTTTTAAACTATATTTAATTAAAGATTTTCGAATACATTTTCTGAAACTCCAATCAATAGTGGATAATATATATTGAATATTGCAAATTAAGGGACACTCATTATACAATATTCTCTCTGTTCAACTTTCATGGATGTTCTTGAAAATTTATTCTAAATTAGTTTTTTATTCTCAAGGCTAATAGTGCATTCAATGTTATATTTTATATGATTATTTAAAAAATTACTTTGTGCGTTACAGTTAGTAGGAGTAACATGAATGAATAACTTTATTCATTTATTTATTTCATTTTTAAGTGTTTATGTTGTCCAAACAGATGTTAAATTTAATACATATATATTTCAGTATTTTTGGAAGACTCGTTTTACGTCATTATTATCGATTAAAAAATCTCGTGAAATAGTAGCCATGAATAATATGGAAAATAATTTATTTTAAGAGAATTGTGAAGTAGAAAAAAGAAATGCATGCAACCCAGAAACGAAGTATGCTAAACATCTTATATTTGATTGGCTATTGTAATATTTACATAATTCTCGTGGATTTACCTTTGCACTTCAGGCTAAAAATATTGTAAAATTCACAACTACAAAATAAAACAAGGAGAAGTACATAAGAAAATTGTTTTAAGAAGATAAAATATATGTTAATAGAATTTAATTTGTCAATTACATATATATTGTTTGTAAATTCTATCCTGTAATAAGATTAATAAAAAAATCTTTAATTCTCATATCAATATCTATTATTAACATTATAAAAGAAAAACTCTTAGAAAGATAAATAAATTATACTTCACCATGATCTAGAAATGATACAAAATGAAATTGTCTATAAAAGAATGTAATAGTTCGTTAAAAGTAAAGAATAATTAACTTATTTAATGTATACACACATATATAAAATTGGTACATATAATTGTGTTATGCATAAGTGTTTCATAAGCATAAAATTAGAGTACAATATTACAATCATGCTGCTGTCTTCTGTTGTTAACAGGCAAAGAATCAGGTAAACACTTACTTGTATCCCAAAAATTCTTTCAAATAGTTATGTCCCCCAAGATTTGAATAAAACATACAAATGATACAAGTTAAAAGTGGCAAAATGTCAAACAGTTTCTACTTTGCACTGGAAAAATCATCATCCATGAATCATGCATGGTAGCATTTTGGTTGGCAAAATTGTAGCTAATTGCAATCCAATCCACATTCCTCTAGAACTGGTCCACTTGACTTGGGTAAAAATGGATCAATTTTCACCCACAAGACAGAAAAGAAAGTGGCAAGAAGGATTGCCCAAACAATGACAATGGTAGGAGTCCTGTTATGCCTACCTACCATGCCTTTTAGGAATGGATACAAATGAAGAATCACCCAAAAAGAAAACAAGAGTTTACCAAGTAGAGGTCCCCATGCCTCAAACCCAATGTTTATTGCATTTGAGACTCCAGCAACCACAGCAATTATGTTCAGTATCAGCAACGTTGTTGGTATGATCAGTAAAGTGGTCCAATTCAAAGCAAACATGTCAGAATGCTCCTTCTCATCATCTTCCCTTGATGTCACTATGAAGTTTGTATTTACACCTGCCAACACCTTAAACATCCCCAGGAACACTGCAACAAAATGTGCTGACACACCTCCAATCACCCAAAATTGCTCATTTCTCCACCACTCATCAATTGTGACACCACTCCATCTCATCTCTAACAGACTTGTGGTGAAAATGCAGAAGAAAAGAGACACAAACCACATGCCAGCTGTGTTGCTGAGCTGCAATGGCAACAAGAATATTGATAATAAGATATGGCAGATTTTATTTTGCAATATTATGGCAATAAAAGAGGTAGTGATAAGAAGTGGACTCTAACTCAACCCTATAAAACTGATTTGTATGCTGAAGTTTGCATCCACTTATATAATATAATTTGTCTTGTCTTTAATTAATGTTGGATCTCCAACACGCCTCTTATCTCAAGCATGGAACTAAGTATTAATGGATGGTCTAATAGCGGTTTAACTATAGGTCCAACAAACAACAAATTTTGTTAAAATAAACTTTAATTCAGGACTTTGATATCATGTTAAGAAGTGATTAACTCAACCCTACAAAACTGGTTTGTAAGATAAGGTTTGCACACACTTATATACTGTAAACTTATCTTATCTCTAGTCATTGTGGATCTCCAAGAAGTAGAAACCAAGTCATCTTTCCCCATTTATTGCCCTTCTCTTTTCCACCTCAATTTATAAGTATTTCTTTCCCTTTCCCCCTAGTGAAAAAGCCATACATGAACCAAATAACTAAAAACCAAGGGAGTATTACCTTCTAGCCATGTTTCTCTTTCTAATTGAAGGGATTTAGGAGGAATAGGAAATGGTATATTATGTGATTTTTAAGGATCAGAGTTTGACTTTCTGGTAGAACCTGAAGAATATGCACAAGCTTCAGAGTTTGAGACTGAGTATTAGGCTAATTCTAATTTCAGGATTTAGTCACACATAAAATTGTGTCTCTCTTCAAGGATGAATTATGTGGGAATCCAACTCAGATTCTCTCTCACAAACTCATGTCAACTAAATTACACATGATGTTGAGAAGGTAACATTTGGATTGATTAAAATATTATCAAATAGATTACACACGTTCCTATTTCATGTCCTTTATTTTCAATCATAACATGAAATCAGAAAATTGAACAGCTCTTTTGGCTAAAAGTAAGCTTCATACCTCAGGAATGATAAATTTGCCAGTGAGCAAGCAAACAGCAGGTAGGGTACAATACACCACCAAAGGTATTGATGTCCATGGATATACTATTGCATTTATGTAAGAAATTCGTTGTAACCACTTTAATCCTCCTCCATATCCATACCAAAGAGGGCAATGTTTACTCATGAATATTTCCATTGATCCAAGTGCCCATTGAAAGACTTGTTGCAAACCACTAGAAAGGTTTCTTGGAGATGATACTTTAAATCCAGGTCTTTGAGGAATACTATATATAGATCTCCATCCATGACAATGCATTTTAAAACCTGTTAATATGTCTTCTGTAACTGAACCATATATCCACCCAACCTGAGAAATTGAAACAATGGCTACAAGTTGCAACTTGAATAAGAAATTTTTGAACTGTTTAGACAATTTTTTTATCAGAAAGAAAAATAAGAAGAAAAAGTAAGCTTAACTTCTCCATAAGTTAAAATTATTGTTAAGAATCCAAGTTATTCTAAGTCTCATATTGAATAGAAATGAGAATGTTAAGCATCATTTAAGGAATAAAACCCATAAACTTGTTGTCTTAAGGTTTTTTTGTTAGAAATAGTGTCAATCTTTTATATAGTTTGTATTCAAGTCACATTTATATAATCTCTTCTAATGAATTCTCGAATAAAAAAATGTATCAATGTAAAACGACTAACTCTCAATTTTGTTCCATAGAGAAGTCCTTTTTTTTTCTTTTTTTCTTATTTTCTTTTCAAAAGTGCTAATGTAGAAGTTGGACCAAGCACAACACCTTAGAATATCACAGTAATGAAATGGTTTTGTTACCTCTTTTCCCCATTCTGTTTTCTCTTCATAGCCACAACTAATGACATGTATTGCTTCTGTAAGTTGAGAAGCAAGATTTCCATGTTTGAGTGTCTCACCATCCAACAGTTGAGTAGATGCAACAAAGATAGGAGATTGTCCAAATTTCTTGGCAAACTTTGGATTTGAAATCTGAGCTAATTTTTCATCTTCTGTGCCTACATTCAAGGTTTTACTTTCTTATATCAGACAATGATTTATAAAATCATTAGGTTCCTATTTCATAAGCTCCTTCACTGAACCTTATATTTTCTTCCAAAGAACAATTGAAAAGTAAAGTGTTCCTAAATTGGATTTGCATTTCAGAATAATCATTGATATGCATGACAAGGCTTAAGAGAATTAAATATAATATGCTGCCAAATACTAAGTGTGCAATGCTATTATCTTCATTACCATTTTCAATATAATTCAGAACACCTTCAACTGCAGATGATTCAGAATGTACTTTACTATGGCTGTTTTCCATTATCTCAAACTTCTGTTTCTTTAACTTCTTCTTCTTCTTGTTCCCCATAAAACAACATCCACAACAACACCACTTTGGCCAACAATTGCATGTCTTGGTTGGAGGCTTCTTTTTTCTTGGAGAATCAAAACCATAAAGTGCTTGCCTTCTAAAGACACATTGTGTTCCAACATATGTAGGTCCTTGTATACCATCCAAGCCTTTCATGTTAATCTAACAGAGAAGAGAAATAGTTTATTACAAGTCCATTTACAAGTGAAATTAAGAGAAATAATTCAGTTTTTCTTAAGAGCATTCATACATCAAAGAATCCATTTGTTTGATTGGCATGTTGTTCAATACCATCAAATCTCTGTGAGAACTGCACATAGGAGACCCTTTTTCCTACTACTGGATCCATCATGAAACACATTGCATCTCTTACAACCTTGCTATTGTTGATGTAATGATCATAGTCCAAGTTCAACACAAAAGGGGCATTGGAAAGTACTGCAGACACTCTAGCCTGTTTGATAGAATCATCAATGCAGAATTATATCAGATTTGCATTGATGTCAACTGAATAATTGCTTAACATTTTAGAGCTTTATCAAGGTTCTTTTATCCTTCATTATTTTTTAGGTTGCTTACCAATGCATTTAATGCCCCTGCTTTTTTGTGGTGATTGAAATTTGGTTTTTTTTCTCTAGAAACATATACCAAGCGTGGCAGTTCCTTGCCATCCATGTCATATCCCCCAGTTTCTCCAAGAAAAACCTGAGAAAGAATTAGCATTGAAAATCACAAAGTTAATCATACAAAATGAAAATGTATATCATCTTTGGAAGGAAAATATAACACCAATGTGACACGAGTCCAATCCACATAAGGATTCACACCATTTCCAACTCAAAATCTTAATTTTGAAATAGTTATTCTGAAAATCAACTACTTACTATGAAAACAGTAATTAAATGACAGTGGCAAAATCCTTTACAAGATCAATACAGATTCTATTTACTCTTGATTTGTACTAACCTGTATCATTCCTGGATGATCACGAACATTATTTCCAGGCCATGGTGTTCCATCTTGCATTGTCCACCCTTCTTCTGGGACCTTCCTAGACTTTGCAACTAGAGAGTTAATTCGAACTCTAAACTCTTCATATTCTCTCTGTAATATAATGAAAATAACCAGTTATTATATAACATGAAGATTCATTGGATAAAGTATCCAAGTCATGCTGACATTTCTACCTTCATTGCTCTTCTCTCTTTCACAAATGATGGATGCACCTTGTCATTTAGGTAGCTTATCTTCTCAGCAAAGTACCATTCAGGAGCTCTTGGCTCAATGCTAAACTTCTTACAAAAAGGAACCCATTTCTTTGCAAATTCACAAGTCTCAGATAAAGCCTCAAATGTTAGCATTGCTGCCCCATCATCAGATACATAACATGACACCTTTTCAGCAGGGTAATCCATGGCTAGAATGGAAAGAACTGAGTTTGCAGTCACAAGAGGAGGCTCTTTTAATGGATCCACTGTGATCACAAATATATCAATTGGAGAAAGTTGAGAAGCTTTCCCTTCCTTTTCATACCTACATGTACAAGTACATTAAATTCTGTTAATAAACATGCAATGAAACATCACATAAAATTATATACCAATGATTAATCATTCAGTAAAAGCTACAAACATTAGATATGTGTGTGTATATATCTATATGTATATATATATATATATATATATATGGAAAAATATTTTGTAGATTACTTGCCTCAAGGAAAGCCTGTCCAGATAAGTTTCTCTCATGACTGGAAGCAACTTAGGAAACTGGTCTAGAATCCATGAAAGAGTGAACCAAAGTTCACATATTACTGACACCAGCCACAAAGCATAGGCATGTTCTACAGGGTTCACAACTCGGTAATGGAAGAAGAATCCAAGAACAACTAGCCTCATTAGTATTACCATTCGGTAAGGGTTAATTTGACTTGATGGAACAGACATCTTTCTTGATAATGGCTGTCTTCCTTCATCCATTCTGACCAACAAAAGAAACACATAATCTGATCATAAAGTAATCCTGTATATGTGTATATAATATATCATTTTGTATGCGTATGTGTGTATCTTCGGTAGAAAGTTAAATACTATTAAACTTAGAGACAATAAATCATCAAAATGCATAGAATTTCTCAATTATGAACTAATAATGTTGTTTGAATCTACAAGGTTGTTTCAATGATGAAGGAACTCTGGAAGAACACTTACATAAGGAATTCAGTGTCGTCATCATCATCATCTACAAGGTTGTTTGAATCTTCCTTGTTGTCCTTTTCTTTTCTCACATTACCAAGTTTCATTTGTCTTTGCTTCCATGTCTCCATTCTTTCCTTCCATGCAACACTTCCATAGCCATAAGCAGCAAGGTCCTTGGAAGGATCCATGGATCTTGTTTGCAATGGAACCATCTCTTTGCTCAATGTGGTTGAGCTTGAAGGAACCAAAGCTTGATTTTCTTCAGAAAATTCTTCCTCCTGTTCCTTAAAATGCACGTTGCATGCATGCAAAAGATGTAAAAGTAAAAATTTAGAATAAGTAATCTCTGCTTATATGTTTTGTTATGACAAAGATTGAAATTATTAGTATTACTTTTATGTAAGTATTTGTATGGCTAAGGTATACACATTAACAATAAAATATTTGGTGAATTTTGTTAATAACAAAATTATTTGTGAATAAATTATCTGAAAATTATATCGATAATGTAAACGTACATTGTCAGCATATTTTCACTGAATATACATAAAATTAATATCATATACAGTATATCCTATATTATTAATATAATTACATGTACTATCATTTTAAGTTTTGTTAAAAAATTATACGTAATTATCACAGTCTTCACTATGAATTTGTTAAATGTGATTATATCTTGGTATACTTAATAATATTAGTTTGTAAAAAAATACAGATTCCATAAACTATTACAATTTTTTTCCATTTTAAAAAATTAGTCTTAGACATATAATTATTTGGATGATTATTATGAAAAATCTCAAAGAAAACTCAGTGTAATGAAACAAAAGAGTAGGCAATATAAAGAAATTAAATAGGAGAGAGACTATATAACATAATTTGATGTTACTTGTTTCTATATTACATTACATATATGAAACATGGCTATGGGAATATTTGGAACAAAACTATATACCTCATGAGACATGGTCGTTTTCAAATCTTGTTCATTTCCTCCATCAAAATCATGTTCATTCTCCAAGTCATCAACATCATCCTCTTCTTCATCCCCCTCAACTCTTTGACACCCTGCAACACTCAACCAGTAGAGAACATTGTTTAAATTTGGATTCTTTTTATCTTTGGAACCTTCAAAATGCACTGATATTTTTGTAAATGATTGTTGTTATATACCTTTGAGACGCTTGAATCTTGTTTTGCATTGAGGGCATACTTGGTTTCCCTCCCTACGTTCATACTCATAACAGCTCTTACAAACAGGAAAAGCACACTCATTGCAGGCCACAAATAGCTCACCATCTGCATTAATCCCTATATCATCTCCACATAGTTCACATCTTTTGCCATCTAACTCTTTCAACCTTCTTTCCTGCACCACACCACAATTAAGTCCATATGCATAATCATATGTTATACAACCAACTTTATCGACGAGGAGGTTCACTGGATAGACACAGACATCAATGAGATATATGAGTCCAACCACGTAAAGTGTTGGAAGTCTATAGAGATAAAGTTAAATTATAATATATAAGTGAGAGGTGCAAACTTTACCTTACAAACTGGTTTTATGGAATTGAGTTAGGTTTAAACCCACTTTCTAATATGGTATCAGAACCGTGATTAGAAACTATCTTAACAAGTTCTAAGTGAACATTCTATTTCCACCCGTTCTAAGACTGCTATTGTACCACTCAATTTTTAGTATATGTTAACTCGGCGTGAAGGAAGTGTGTTGGAAGTCTCATTGGATTCCGAACAACTTGATCATACTGTATAATATTGTATAAGAAATTAACTAACTTACCACTCCATCTTGACGTATGATGATGAGTTCATTGCTGTTGTGGGAGCCTGCAACCAACCCGAAACTGATTTCCATTTACAGACAGTGGTCACAGTATAGAACAGTGCATGTTTCTTCTGATATATATGTTGAGATTAATATCCATTGCCTTTCAACTCAAGGAAGACACAAAATCCACTTTACTTGATTAAGAGAGAAAGCACCCTTTAGTTATTCCTTTTCAGCCAAAACAGACAAAAAAACTTACAAATATATTATTCTTTTCTTCTCTTTTGTTTCAACTTGATCATCTTAATCTCTTTTTCTCCGCCATCATCCTTCTTATCCTTTCTTTTTTCATCTATCATTCCGCCATCAAAACAAAAACAAAATCAAAATCAAAGACTCTTTCCACACGTCTCCTTCAATAGCTTGCCACCTTCATCAACGTGTCATTTTCTCTGTGTAATGGTTAACTAAGTACAACAGTTATAATACATTGAGAAAAACAACAGAACTAACAGTACAGTCACATACATTACAAAAATAAAATAACCACACAAAAAAGTAAATATTTAATTTAAAAAAAATAAAGTAAAAACTTTAAAAAAACAATATTAAATAAATGTACAAATTCTTTTGTGTGTCCAAATATCGTTTCTAAAAAAATGTTCATTCAAGAGTGTTATTGGTGTTGTTGATTTTGTTGATACTTCCATAAATTTATTTTCTGATTTGCGATTGTAAATATAAAAATTGTCTTTTATGTTTATATGTATAATCCGAGAAAGCTTTTAGATTGTTTAATTCAGGACTAAAAGAGTAATTTAATTAATTTGAAAGTAAAATAATTTCCAAATTATACTATTCAAAGACAAAAAGATGGCTTTTGAATGACATTTGAAAATTACTATTTGTAGAAAAAAAATATTTTCCCGTTATATAATTCAAAAGTCAGTTCACTTTTAAATTTGTGCAATTTGAAATTTATTTCTTACGGAAAGAAAATATTTTCAAATATTCTATAGTAGTTGCTTTTGATTTTTAGATTATATAATTCGAAAGTTAAAAAATGATTTCTAGATATTAAAAAACACAAAATGCAAAAAGAAATTATAAATGGCAGAAAGATATAAGGTGCACGAAGAAATTAAATTTCCTTTTTTTTTATCACAAGTCAAATTGGAGTTTTATTTTTATAATATACGCAACATATATAAAACAGTGCATTAAAATGTTATATTATATTTGAATTTGGTTTATGTTTTTATACATAATATATATATCATTCAAACAACTTTGGCCACATATCATATTTATTCATTGATCATTAATTGCCTTATCGATTTATTTGTCTAATATTTGATTCAGATTCGAAATTATATTGTCAAAACATAAATTATATAATACCAAGTGTTATTATTTTACTCAATAAACATATTCAATAACACCGTCTAATAATTTTCTTTAAGCCTTCTCATTGTAAAACATTCCAACATATATATTTATATAGGAAAATAACATTTTGACACCATTTTGACATTGCATACGTGTCAAAATGTGATTGGACGATTTCAAATTAGAAAAAGAAACTTTGGTTTTTTCTTCCAAATATGCCCCTATTTCAGTTTTTTTAATTTGAAACTGTCCAACCACATTTTGACACGTGTGCAGTGTCAAGATAATGTCAAAAATTGGTGTCAAAATATCATCTTCCATTTATATATTATAATCTGTTATCTTAAATTATTATTTATAATTTTATTACTATTTATTATATTATTCAAGTAAGTATTATTTTAAGAATTAAATATATTTTTATTCATTAAATTATTACACGATTTTAGTTTTCGTCTTTTTCTAAAACTTTGTTCCATTTTCATTTTTTTTTCTTTTAAAAGGTTTCAGATGTAGTTATTCATGACCAATGATGTTAGTTTTTTTCTTAGATGGTTAATGGTATGTCATGTTACCTTTTTCTTTTTTAAAACATGTCACTCCTCCCTATTTTATTCACACACGAGGTTTCTCTCCCTTCCTCATTCACAGGTGAGCCACCCACCCAAATGGTCGTCCTTTACCAAGCCACCCACCCACCTCCTATTGAGGCCTTATCATTAGCATTCTTACCCACGATAACCTCGTTAAACATGAAAAAGAAGCAGATGAGTAAGAAACTCTTGCACGTGAACAAGGAAAAAAACAAAAGAAGGATTTCGAGATGGAGAAGGGTGGCATCCGTGGTAGACGGAGATCCCGTTCAGGCATTGATGGTGTCGGTAGAGTCTTCGACTTAATTTCCGACAAAACGGTGGGGTACAACAATGTTGCTCCCAAAACAGTTGATGGCATACTCCTAACTATGACTTAGCACATTCATGAAGAGTTGAAATCATCTATGGAAGATGGGCCTAAACTATTTTTCTTGGGCCATCTTAAGCCATCATGAAGATCTTAAAGTAAGAATAATTTTTGGACCTTGTATTTTGGGTCAAGTAGTCTATATTTTATTTTAGCTTTGTATTAGGGCCAAAGTAGTCTAGATTTTATTTGGGTTTTGTATTATGGACCTAGTAGTGTAGGATTTCAATTTGGGCCTTGTATTTTGAGCCAAGTAAAGTAGGGTTTTGACCATCTAAGTCAACATTGAGCCTTAAGCCCAACATTGACCAAGGTGGACGTCTAAATGGGTGTGTTGACCAAGGGGTCAACATTTTTTGCCAAGCTTAGAGAACAAGGGAGCATTTTGTCCTAGACATGTGGAGGCACCCTATTGGAGAGTTTTTCCTCTTAGTTAGAGGTCATGTGTCACTCTAGGAATAGAGAGTTTTTCCATAGGTAGTGACCACATTTCACCCTCTCATTTAAGAGGATTTTTGCCAGTTATCTCCCTCCTATTGGAGAGACTTTCTCCTTGCTCACCAAGCCAATCAAGGTGACTCTTTTAGGTTATAGTTTCTATCTATTTTGAGACACCTTAGCCTACCTTAGCCTATAAATAGAGGCGTCTCTCCATCATGTAATCACCTTTGAAATAAAGTAATGTTATGCTGCCATTTTGTGCACTCATACTCTTAGTAAGGTCACCTTAGGCTAGAGCAACCCAAGTGACCTTCTTTAGCTACCTTCCTTTAAGAGTTGGTACAATCTCTCTTAAAGAAGCCACAAACACATCATCCAACACCATACAATCATTTATCTTCCCCACCATTAAATTTCGCTTATTGCTTCCATGAACATCATGGCTTGGTTGCTTCTAGATTTGATTTATCCTAGTTAGAGCATTGCCATCAACAATGGTAGAAAGGAACTAGGTTTCTATTGAAGAAAAAAGAAGTCATGCCTTTGTTGAACAAAACAAAAAGCTCTCCAGTTCCAAAAACACAAAACAAATAATCCTCATACATAAAAATAAATAAAAACACTTTGTTTCATTTGATTTAAATCATCCTATATTTCATTCCACAATGTCGGTGTGTATGGTGACGTGAACTTATTAACTAGAAAAAATAGACACTAGTTGGTTAGGAATTTATTAAGATAATAGTTAGATTGAAGTTGAGATAATCGAAAACCTTTTTCTTAATCAAACCAACAAACCTTTATACATGTAGATTTGAGAGGATAAAAGAATATCACACAATAAAATTTATAAATATGATAATTGGTTGAATTAAATGTTTAGTTGACAAAGCTCCTCTGTAATTTTCGGAGGACGTGCCTTCTAAAGATAATGATATTTTTGTGACATTTTCATCACGCAGTTTTTCAATATTATTACCAAACCATAAATAACATATGCCAATTTCTAAAATGGCCAAAACACATATGTAAGGCATGTCATCCTCTTCACTATTAATGCACATGCTATCAAGAAATATAGTAGAATCAACACCCTACAAATTGAATATCCATCAAAACCATGATTATTGGTTGAGTTAAACCTATTTAAAACACCCTAAGTTAAATGTTTTGTATAAGTTGGCTGATTTGAAAATTTTACTTCGCAAATAGATAAAAAAAACATAAGAAAAAGAACATTATAATTTTAGTGTAGATAGTGAGTCAAATTTTTCTCCCCTTACTCCTAACATCTTAATTGATTTCATTCACTATCATTTCTCTTTGCTACAATTTTACCATTGCTTTGATTAAAAATGATCTGCTACAATTTTATTTGAACTAGTCCTTATGTGTGTGTATTACATTGGAGTCACAAACACAAGTAGGATAAGGGAACAAGTGTGTCTAGTGGAAATCCAAACCCTAAGAGCATTATTGTTTATGAATCTTAAAAGATTTTAGTAAATTTCAATTAAATTAGGTTTAATGATTCGATAGGTCTTATTTTTAGATCAAAATTTCAAATAAGACACCCTTACTTATTTGTTTTCTCAATTTGTTATTTATTTTTGAAAAATTGAAACAAACAGAGTCACGCCCTTAAAACGTCGTTTAAGTGACGTATACGTGACATATTGATTTTATTTTATTTTTAATGATGTGACATAATTTATGTGGTAATAAGCATAATGTGATGTGAAATTTTTTAATTAAAAATTGAATTAAAAATTGGAGGAACTTTAATTAAATTTTTTTCTTCGAATTGACATTTGCAAAAAAATAAAAATAAAAATTCATTGAACTCTTAATTGATTGCAAAAGTTAATTAATGATTTAACATATTTTAAAATCTGTTGAACTTTTAACGAACTCAAAATTTAATTAAGAGTTCAAAAGATTTCAAAATTTAAATTTGTTTCATCTTTATTAAATTTTAAAATCTAATGAATATCTCGTCATTTTTCAATAAATATAATTACCAACAAATTTATTGATAGATTTTAAAAACACCGACAAATTTTATCACATGATGAAAGCTAAAATGAAGATTTTGACATTCATTCTACTGATTTCATCAATAAAAATAAAAATTTCAAAAGAAATTTTGAAATTTTGTAAGGTCATAAAACTTTTTCTTTTATTTAATTTATTCTCAGTTAAAGAAAAATAATTATAAAATTATTTTAAAAGTGTTATATTTACTGTTGGTTGTAAACAGTGTAATTCAGTGGAAGGTACTCAAGTTTGAATAAAATTGTGTAGCAACTTGTGAAGCTATGTGGTCCACGACATGTCTCCTTTGACCTTGTCATGGCAGCTTCAGCAGTGGTTGTTAAGGGCTACCATCATAACGATAAAATGAAATAATAAGGATTAATTTGAAAAGTATAAAAAATTTAAATATTTAATATAAATAAATTCATTTGAAAATACCAAAAATTACAAAAAAGAAAAACTAAATCTGTATTTATACTTTACACGTATTCCAAACGTTAAAAGTTCATAAATCTAATTTTTCTTTTTTAATTTTACACTATGATGATGGTATTTTAACAATTGGAAATATATTATTATTTTATTGATTTATTTAAACTTATATTTAAAAAAATATTTAAAATGAATTCATCACAAACCATCGTATTATAAAAAAATTATTAAAAGAATTTTTTCCTTACACTATATATATATTTAATATTCTTGGATGTTTTTAATTACTAAAATAACTTTACTATGTTAAACTATTATTGTTTAATGAGTAGGTAATGCGAAAAGTGAGATTTTGGGAAAATTAAGAAAAAAGAACAGTGAAGCTTGAAAGTTATATTGGAAGTTAGCGTAATATGATGAGCCGAACAGCACACGTGACTCAGCTCACATCAGAATCAGCAGCCTCAAACCGAACCAACCAACCAAAGAACTTTTCTGCATTCTTTTCATCTCACATTTTCTCGTTTCTCATTTCTCATTTCTGCGTTCGTTTCTCTTCTTTCTATAATGGCGGAGAATCCGAGTGATTGGTGGGACTCGTGGGTGGAAGAGGCTCTCACTACCCTTCACTCCCTCAAAGTTCTCCGATCTCTCAGACCCATTTGCCTCCGCAGCTGCTCTCTCCAGTTTGGCCTCCGTGACGCCGCATTCCAGGTGTTCGATGAAATGCAGCACTGGGACCGCTCCTCTGTTGAAGTGGAAATTGCGGAGTCCACATTCAGTAGATGGATGCATGACACCCCAAGTGCTGGTACCCTTCGATCTTCGCCCATTTTCTAAAAAAATAAAAGATTTATTTTTAATACTTCAACCTTTTGTGAAACTTGGTTTTAATCCTTCCATTTCCTTATCAACGAACTACTTCTCCCTTTTTGAAACTTGATGTCCAAAACCGACCATATCCACATACTTTCTAGAGTTTGCGAATTAATTCATGGATTTAAAAGCTTACTACCAAAACGAAGTTTGTCTGCACTAACAAAAAACACATTTTGCTAATCTTTTTTCCTTTTTTTTTTATGGTTTCACTCGTTCGTGAAGGTAGAGTTGAAGTTACACCCTCAATTTATTTCTTAAAAATTAATTAAGTTAAATTTTTAAGCTACTGAGATTGTTAAACATCCGCTGTCGTTTTACTCTTCAAATGGCGAAAATAAAGACTAAACTATTTTTTTTTTGTTATTTTAGAAGCTAAATTGATCGGCACTCCCTCAATTGCTATATGTCACGTTATTCGTATTTTTATTTTTTAATTTAAACATTTATAATTAAAATGAAACATAGGATGTACCAATTTCCCGGGAAACAGAAAGAAAGTAGAGTAAATATTGTGTGCATTGACAGAATAAATAGTTTTTAAATTATCATTGCATAACAGAACATTCGTGTACTTTTATAATAACTATTCTAAAAATCCTGTCAACTACGGTTCCTATTGTTTGACCACTATATTTTACATCGATAAATTCATAGAATGCATGAATGCGGTTTCGGTGATGTTTCGAGTATATTGAGCATGTGTTTAGTTTCGATTGCTGACAGTACTACTGAAATTCTTTTGGGTAGGTGATGAGATTGTTTGTAGTGCGATTGGTGCTGATGACGAAGCAGGGGCATCTTATGAGAAGTTTAAAAAATTAATTTTGTTTTCTGGAAATGATTATCTAGGCCTAAGTTCCCATCCGACTATTGGAGAGGCTGTTGCAAAGGTGTGCTTGTGAATTTCGTATGAGTTTTAGTGGTCTTCTTTCTTCTTTCTGAGTTATGGTCTATGAGTCTTTGTTTCCTCTGTTTTCTTAGCCTTAGCTTGAATTCGTTGCCATAGTGTTCCTTCTTGTGAATCAGGCAGCCCAGGAACATGGTATGGGACCAAGGGGTTCTGCTCTTATTTGTGGTTATACCAATTATCACAGGCTACTTGAGTCGAGCCTGGCAGACTTGAAGAAGAAAGAGGTAATGACTGCCTTGCAAGAACTGCATAAACTATTCTGGTTTTGTTACTAGCCCTGTTTTATATCATGAAGAACAGTTAATGATTGCTATGATAAAATTTTCCGGCCTCTCAGACCCACATATTGTCTAATGAATTGAAGAAAGGACCCAAATGATGATAATAAGTCTGGATTTTATGAAAATTCTGACTCAGTTTTGGTTTAAAATCCATGCTATAGGATTGCCTTCTTTGTCCCACAGGGTTTGCTGCCAATATGGCCGTGATGACGGCAATAGGAAGTATTGGTACTCTCCTAGCTGGGAATAGCGTACCTTCAGAGGATGAAAAGATCGCTGTCTTTTCTGATGCATTAAATCATGCATCAATAATTGATGGCATTCGTCTTGTTGAGCGACAAAAAAGTGTAAAGGTTTATATATATAGACATTGTGACATGTCCCACCTGAATATGCTATTGTAGGTTTTACCTTTCCTGAAATTTGCATATTCATCTCTTTTTCCCCTTCTGGTAGTCACTCAATGTGCTGATATTGTCCTCGATGATTTCAACAGATCTAATTGCAGAATGAGGAAGAAAGTTGTGGTGACTGACAGGTTAGTCATTGTGCTACTTGGAAAATAGAAAAATTTCAAGGTTAAACATCCACATTGTTATATTCATATATTTCCTCAAACAGCCTAAACAGTATTTGAATGTCGTGGAATTGACTGATGAATAAATTTGTCCTTCTTATGCAGTCTTTGATGTTGGCAAATTTATAAAAGCATATTTAATGAATAATTTGTTTATGGTTTATACACTTGAATTTTCACCAAATTTGCTTTATATGCTTGTTGTTGACAGCAGTAAGTTGATAATTATAAAAGCTGATGATTTTTCTTGAAAGTTTCCTTGATTAGGAGGGTCTCTTTCTTGAAACTATCCTTAGATTTTCATAAGAATTTGTTTAAGTAGTCGTTTGGGGTTGATCCCTAGTAATTCTTCAGGGTAACTTTCAAATTGATCGAGTAAAGCATGGGATAATTACTTTGTTCGTCCCTCTCTGTCTAAGATGCAAACACACGTAGTTCATAATGCTATATTTATTTCTACCTAAACGATGTAATAAAGCAATGATTCAAGTGCTTTACTGGAAAATTCTAATGTCGTTGTGATAAAAGAATGCGTATTTGTTTTTTCTTGAGTATTTCAGCCGTCTCCATAGCTTACATCTGCCTTGTTAAAGAGAGGCATAATTGGTCATTTTTGAAATTTCAATCTCTAGATCTAAGAATTACTTGTGGACGTTGGTTGATATCCTATTTCTATTTTTCTTTTTATATTTCTGATGACAATGAACTTTGGCAATACTCTGAGAATAATTTTCCATATTAATTCATCCAATTTTTTACAGCTTGTTTAGCATGGATGGCGACTTTGCACCTATGGTTGAGCTTGCTGGCCTTCGCAAGAAACATGGCTTTTTGTTAGTCATTGATGATGTAAAACCTCTTGATATGTTTCAGAAAATGTCTTTTTCTTTATCAAGACTATTTATTACAAGCTACTGGTTCTGAATTTTATCTTTGGATTAAGACTTATAGGGACCTTATAATAATACTCACAATACATTATAATATTACATTAATTGTTGTAAAAAGCAATCACCCGCAAGAAACATGGCTTCTACTTGCTACAAAAAAAATCTTTACTATGAATTATTAAAATGAAAATATGTGTATGTCCAGGCTCATGGAACATTTGTTTGTGGGAAAAATGGTGGCGGTGTTGCCGAGGAGTTCAACTGTGAGAAGGATGTGGACATATGCATTGGTACACTAAGTAAAGCTGCTGGTTGTCATGGAGGATTTATAGCTTGCAGGTAACTAGTTGAGTTCAGTTGCTCCTGAAATTAGTTTCTGCACATCATTGGCACAAAACATATTATGTTTTGCAAATAGTTTACCAACGACATTTACTATTCTATGAATTCTTATAGCAAAAAGTTGAAACTGTTAATACAGTCAAGGGGTCGTTCATTTATATTTTCAACTTCTGCACCAGTTCCCATTGCTGCCGCTGCTCATGGTAAGCTCCATTGTTCTACTGAAATTGATTTACTCCGATTGCACTTTATGCTTTTGTTATTCCTATTTCTGTGTGTACTACTTGCTCTCTCATTCTTATTTATCATGTTGATAAGTGCTGGCAACATATTTTGTGAGACAACTTTTTAATATGCTCTTTATTTGTTCATTGAAAGCGTTTGAAAACTATAGAATCATCGGTAAAAATTAATTAAATATGGAATGAGACTCTAATTCTCAATGATTTATAAATTTAAAAAAGTTTCCACATGTCAAACCAGTATTTAGCCATGTATCAGAATCAATGTTTTATTTTTAATTTGCTCCATTTTAAAAAATATTAAGACTAAATTGAATATAAAACATTGATTCTGATACTGCTTAGACATATGGGCATTGTTTTATAAAATTAAAAAAAAAATCACGAATCTATACGTGACAAACATTATTCACTATTGGTTAATTATTTAAACAATATTGGCAAAATAAACTAAATTGAATAAAATTTATGAAAATTAGGATCAAATTAAACAAAAAAAATTATTAAGACTAAATTGAATAAACTTAATGAAAATAGGAACCAAGTTAGTATTTAAGTCTAAATTCTAATAAAAAATGTTAAATTAGGACAACTTTGGATGAAGCAACCAATACAGTTGGGTATATTTGTGAACACGGGTGATTTAAACGAGACTTTGTAATTTCAATCTGGTACTCACGAAGAATTGTTTGATATACCCATGGTTAAATTGATCTTCTACCTTTCTTGGACTATTTGTTTAGAGATCAAAAATATTTTGTCACTTTTGCTATTGCTCTCCATGTCTTGCGGAAGTTATTTATTTGTTAAAAGCATGATGCAAATTTCCAGCTGCGGTTGAAGTGGCAAAACTTGAGACATGGCGTAGAGAAGCTATTTGGAGCCGGGTGAAAGACTTTCATTTACTTACAGGAATCCCTGTTACAAGTCACATTATATCCCTGATAGTAGGCAGTGAAGACAAGGCACTCCAAGCAAGCCGGTAGATTTCTCTCCATTAATAAACCCTTGAACTTTATTCTTTCTATGTACTCAGACTATTCATAATTCATTCTTGTATCAGTCAACCTCTTCCAGCATGTTTGGGAAAGATTAATTATGAGAAAATCATATTCTTTCTGTTTTGTGATAGTTGATGAGTTATTCTTTTTCAGCTTCACAAGCTGATCATGAAGGCATTGTAATACTAAGCATTTTCAGTGTTTCTGGAGCAGGTATTTATTGCAATCTGGCTTCCACGTAACTGCAATCAGACCACCTACCGTGCCTCCAAATTCATGCAGGTTTGTATCTTTTCAAATGATTATGAGTAAACCTCCACATTTGTGATCCAAAATTTTAAAAATCTTCGCTTAGCCCCTAACTTTACAAAACAGTCCTTTACTTTAGTCATTTTCTTTACCTTAGTATCATTTTGCACTGAGAATTATTGAAAGTGTTTGGTAAAGTTTTAAAATCTGAAGGACGAGATTATTTCAAGGATTAATTTGGAGATATTGCTATAGCTATGGTATATTTACATTAATTACAATAACAAAAACTGATTATGTTGTTTATTTTTAGGCTGCGAGTGGCTCTAAGTGCAGTTCACACAAGGCAAGATGTGGAAAACCTCGCAGCTGCACTCTCACGTTGCATCAATTTTCAAGACACTCGAATATATGGATGCAATGGCTATGCAAGACTATAGCCAGCTCTTGGTTCTTTCAGGATGAATTGCATCATTATTGATTGTGACTACATTAGAAACAAGCACACCCTTGGTGCCTCCCTTAGCAGTTCAATTCAATGACTTTTCTTTTTGGAGTGGTGGTTCATCTCCTCATGTCATGACAAAATGACAAGCTATTTTTATCAACATCTAGTTGATAGTGTTAAGTAACGCTGATGTTTGGATGTAATTAATTTTGATCAACGTTTAGTATAGGAGCTCTCTTTTTAATATATTCATTAGTCATGCATAATTACATCATTATTAAATGACTTTATCACGAGTAATTTGGTATTCGAAGAGTATTTTTTTATTGCATGATTCCAGGATAGTCTCAATAACTATACAACACTAGCCTGTTTGGGGGAGTTTTCCAGTTCTTGAAAAGAGGATTTGGATTCTCTCCACCCATTTCTTTCTTTAGCTCTTTCTTACCATTTTTCAACCCTTGTATTTGAATTTGGTCTAAAAATTATATTACTAACAAATGAAAATTGAATGAGACATCATAAACGATCAGCCTAATATGTTTTTTTTCCTGTTCTTTGTTGCAAGAGCTTCTATTAGAATTGGAAGTGTCTACCCTGTTGCAAGTCCTAAAACCTATTGAATAGTTCAACTGGAAGAGAGTTTGTTCAACCACAGCAACGATTACATATATCTGTGTTTTGTAATTTCCACCCATATAAATCTATACAATCTAAAAAGGATATACCTTTGGATAAATATATATTTTTTTGTTATTTTTTAACTAAACAATTTTATCTTTTAATAAATAAAAAAACATTTTTATTCAATAAAATAAATCATTGAGTAATCCCTCTTCTACACAATAACTACATAACTTCTTTTTCTTAAAAATAACCACCGTATATTATTTTAATGTAACGTTTACAAAATTATGTATATTTCTAATCTCTATTATTTTATTTTTTAATTCTTACAAAACTATATATTTTTAAAAGAGTATTATACTTACAAAATGCAGATATCTTTTAATTATATTTTTTATTTTTTATTCTAACAGAAAAGGATGTATTTTCACTCAGCAATACAAAATGTAGGCCATCACTGAGAATATAAATATCTAAAGAAATCAATTTTTAAGTCTCAATGTTTGACAGATTAAACAACTTGCCCATGCAAATCAAAGATGTTGTGCAGTTTCTTCCCCTTTTGTTGACCACCAATCACTTCCTTTTTCTGTGCGCCTTAATCACTTGTACACAAACATGATGTGGTTTCCTGTAGACTCAAAAGGGCATTGATTCATGTGCATGGAAATCTCTCTCACCACTTTCAACTTCGTCAACCACTGCTAATGTTTTTTTGAAGTTTTAAGTTTTGGTTATAGCAGTAGTCATTGCAACTTTCATTCATCATTACACTCATATGGTTGCATGGGCAGAAGGATTGGAAGTTGCCATTTTGTTTCCCTGCCTTAGTGCTTATAGCATGGCTTATATCTCCACACCAACTGGAATCAACTAACACTTCCATTTTGAGTTTAAAATGGTAACTGTCATGAAGAAATAACTGTGACAACCACAACTTGCCTGGTTCTTCAATGTGCAATGACCCTTTTGCTTTTCTTCCTCGTATTGGTTTTGGTTGCTACGTTCTCTTCTTTTTCTGTCTCTTCATATCGCTGGCTTTCCAAACCTCTTCTTGGAGATGATGATGGAAGGATCTATGCTTGTTCTCATAGCAACTTTTTTGCATTTGAAAGCAACGGAACCATTGCATGGACCTTGCATTTGGACTACAAATGCAACCTTGGTAATGCTCCAGTTCGTGGAGGTCATGGCAAGGTCATCTAAATTCATCAGTTTCATTAATTATTTCATGTTACATTGCTTTGAATTTACGTTTATCCTTCTTTTCACGTATAAATGTCTATAGGAAAATTGAGAATTCTCTTGTTTTCTGCACTACTGGGGTCTATATTACAATTTGTGAGTGAATAAAAGTGAAGTAATAAAATCTTTTACTCAAATAAAAATGATGAAAAACTGATAAGTATCCAATCAAAGCCATTATCGAATAACTGATACCATTTTAGTTCTCGGGTTTTGGAAGAATTCTCACTGTATTGAAACTGAGAAAAGCGTATTACAGAAAGAGAAAAAACATAACTTATATAAAACTCTGTAAAACAGAAAAAAACTGATACAAAAACTAACGCGTAACTGCTATAACAACAGTATAAAGGACATTATTGATCCATATAAGCCTTCACGCTTGATGGGAGAAAGGGAAAGCTTTTTTGTTTGTGGTGGGGTGATGGTGATTGCTGATTTTTGCAAGGCAAATGCAGGTATATTTGATAGCTGATAACAGAATATTGGTGATTAAGTATGGAAGCATTGGAGGTTCTGAGCCAGAAGCAGAAGTTTTCTTTGGACCAAGACCAGGTCAACCAGCCGAGGCTGAAATTATTGGTCTCTCAGTGAGCACATCAGGCTCAACTGTTTACATCAATGTCAAGAATAGAGGACTCTTTGCATATCACTCACATGGAAGTTTGCTTTGGAGTGTGGGTCCTGTGCTTTACCAATTTGGCTACCGTCAAGGATGCAGGAAAAACATTTCAGATTGTTACTTTGATTCATCTCCTGTGCTTGATCAATGTGAGGCTAGTATATATGTAAGGTTTACTCATCCTTGGTTCTTTGTTAATGCATGCTTACTCTCTACTTTGAGTTTAGCAGTGACATTGGATTGAGTCAAATGTAGATCCATTTTTCACATTGAAACCGAAGCTAATTTGAGTAGCTTCTGCTTTTACATCTGAACTTTGAATCTAAGACTCCAACAGTCAAACAAAAACAATACTTTTTGCCACAGTTATGATGTTGATAGCTCTAAAACTTCTGTATGTTATGGTTATATGTGGGCTCAGAGAATGTGGAAAGGGTAGAAGTTATTGTTCCTTGATAATAATTATTGAAAACTATTGTATAAAACAGTTTTCATAAACTAATTTTTAGACAGTCAGAGTGAGAGAAGAAAATTGAAAAGGAAGAATTTGAATAACAGAAAATTGGAAGTAGAATGCCAAACCAACTTAGAAGGTGTCTATTTTTCATTTTCTTTTAAAAATTGAAAAACAGGTGCTACTTTTGACAACTGTTTTTGAAAACTCCTTATAACAAACTACTTTTTTTCATTTCTAAAAACTGAAATCAGTTTCCAAAAGTTGAAACGAACAAGCCCTTTAGTGCTGTCACTGTGTGTGATGTATACTTTTGTCTTGCTGAGAGATGTTCATTTCCCAGGATTAATATGACTTCTTTGAAACTACATGCGTTTCTTGCACTTGCAGATCTCAAACACAGAAGGTGAACTCTATTGTTTGTCGATTCGAAGCCGTTACTTTAGATGGATTCAGGATTTTAGTTCACTAGACAAAAATTTCACCATCACTCCTGGAAACAATGGTCATCTGTATGTAACAGTTCCAACCAAGGCTCTGGTTCTGGCTCTAGATGTCTTTTCTGGCAATGTTTTGTGGCAGAGAAGTATAGGGCCATTAAGCAAAGTTGATTCTGCTCCTATAGTGGACTCTAATGGTAAGTCCTTTGCTGTTGGATTATTTGAAGCCTTACCCTAGAAAATCAAACTTGATTAATTTAAACCTGTATATGAGGTCTCCCAATTAGTAAATGCATGATCAATGTTATAATCTATGTATTGCAATTAAACTGTTAGTAATTTAGAACTCAATATTTCTGTGTGAGAAAAATGGTTATGCATTGAGAGTGTAAAACAGTTTAGGTTTTGAAGTTAACAAATACAGTGGTTTTGATATTGAATGACATTATAAAACTGTTTTATGCTGTCACTGCATAACCATTAAACTCTTTCTTTCTATGAATGACATTAAACTCTTTCTTATGATTTATTTTTCTTCTTTCCCAGTTACCTTTTGTTTCCTAATTCTCTTTTTACAATAGCCCTTCTTGTGAGGTAATATGTGCAATGGAACTGCATGAAGGATCTACCCTTATCACCTTTTCATGCAAAAATTGATATCTAACTTGGAATTTTTAATATATTCATACTGGCTTATGCTTTTTCTTTTTTCCCAGTTACCTTTTGTTTCCTAGTTCTCACTCTTTTTACAATAGTTCTTTCTGTGAACAATATATGTGCAATGGAACTGCATGAGGGATCTACCTTTATCACCTTTACATGGAAAAAATTTATATCCAAGTTAGAATATTATACATATCCATACTGCTTCATACTTGCCCCCATTATTTAAATTGTGTATCATATATAAACCTCTGCACTAATCTGAGAAATCAGTACAACCAAGAGAAATGCTATCAACAGATTCAGAAACATACTCTTTTGAATACATTATATATCATTGGTTGGAATTTATTGAAAACCACTCCAATTGTGGGTCCACTTCATATTTAATGAGTCTCATCTCACTCCTAATTTTGGTAATAAAGAAAAATCAATAATAGAGAGTTTTGCTAGTATTCCTTATTAGTACTTCTTACTAGTACAACCATTTGTTTGTGGTATATAGACTTACTGTACTGGAGCACACTTGATGTAACAGGATGGATATCTATTGGTTCATTGGATGGATTCCTATACTCATTTTCTCCAAATGGGGTTCTTAAGAAATTCTCAAGAATGAATGCAGAGAACTCTATGATTCAAGTTGGACCTTTTCTTGATTGCTCTGGATTTGCAGTGTACAGTTCACAGATAGAGATGGAAGGAAAAGTTAGCCACACAACTGGTGAATACACTCTTGTTTCAGCAATTCGACCAAAAGGGGCATTATTCACTATGTTGGTTCCTGCAACAGGATCAATCTATTGGTCTGAAAGATATCCTGGTACATATTTTTCACTTCTCATTCCTCATAACACTTAGCATTAAAAATGAAGTTTCCATAGCAGCAAAAAACAAACTATTTTTCTGTGGTTAATTCAATCAGGTCATGTTTCTACCTTATTTTCTGAGAGTGATCTAAGTCGTTTTGTCATGAATGAGGAAACTCTTCTTGCTTTCCTTGCTGCCTCAAGTAAGAGTTCTCTCTCTTATCAAATCATTATTTATTTATTTTTTTACTTTTTTGAAAGTATTGAATAAAGAAATTATAGCCAATGTAAAACTCATCAATATAGTGAACATGGATCAATCCTGACAAATTTCTTAATGCTATTGATGGGATTGAAGAAGGGTACCAAATAACTTTATCCACTTCATCAAGGTTGCTCCTATAACATCAACAGATGAGAAATTGAACACTTTCTGCAGAACGTTGATCATTCATTTGAGTACAAATTGGATAGCCAAAACTTCCATGGAGTATTTACCTTAGGGAATTATATTTTTCATTTGAAGTAGTTTGTTTGAATGAACTACTAATGGATTAATCCTAATGTTCACAGCAGAGATTGGCACTCCACTGCAATGCCGAACTATAGGTACTGATCTTCCTTATCAGTTCTTCACCTACCTTCAGATAAATATCCAATTTTCTTGATGAGTAAATGGTCAATTAAATTCCGATTTGCTATCACTTTATTCTTTAGATTGAACAAAATACAGAAAAAAAGTCTTTAAACATGTTAATATTATCATTTAAATCACATTAACAAATATTACTTTGGATTAATGTGATGAGTAACAGACTTCATTTTTTGTATTTCAGAGGACTAAAGTAACAATAAATCATAATTTCAGAAACTAAATTGTTCATATGCCTTTTTATCCATTGCAATGCTTGTGAATCTGCCATACAATTGTTACATCACATTATCAATCATTTAAGTGACATCTATTACTGATGAGAAGTCCTTGTAGCTTGTACACATTTTAAAAATGTTATATCTTGACCAGTCAACAGAACAATAATGTTAAGCAGTTTCTTTTTTCTGTATGTAAGTATTCCCTGGCTGTCATCATTTGAGTGCCACACAATTGTTTTTCTAAAATAAATGTTGGAGGGCTAGTAATAAACCACAACATTGATTTTCACAAAATAAAAATCAATTTCTTTTCTCAATGTTCAATGAAAATAAAAAACAGCACACAAAGCTGAATGTTGTTGCTGTTTTCTCAACATTGCTTCTGTATGTGAAAAACTAAGGATTTGTTGCCCTAGTTGAATTTTGGAAAAATGAGACATGAATCCTCAAATGCTGATTTAATGTAAAACATGAGCTTTTCTGATATATCTGGAAGACAGAACAACAAGGAAATTTAATAGAACAAGTTAGTTCTGTTTTTGCATACGGATAGGGCATAGTATCAACTTTTCAAGTTGTTACATAAAGAGTGTTTCTAAAAATGCAAAACTACAGTATCTTGTTTTCAGATTAGAGTGTAATAAAGTACAACTTCAAATTTCTTTCTGTAAAAGGTGGTGACAATTTCTGTTCATGTAATTTCTCTCATCACTTCACAGGTCAGAAGCTTGCATCAAGCTGCTCTCAAGAAAGAACCAAGCTTGTCAGCATATACACAGGTAATTTGCAACTTTGTAAACTAAGAGAATGTGGCATCATTTCAAGAATTGAGCTTAGTTTTAAGTTTTCTTTTGCAGGCAACGAAAGGACCATAGTATTGTTTCTGTTCTTTGAGTCTTCTCTCATGTTGGTACTAATTGGACTTGTAAGATTCTGCTGCACATTTTGGGCAAAAAAGAAGCTCAAAAATCAAGGCCTTGGAAGCTTCCTTGACAAGAGAGTTAGTCTGAATTTGTTTTTCTTCCTTTTCCCCTTGTTGTTTGAACTAGTACTATTACTTTTTCTAATAAACCATATAATTTAGTCATTAATTTTGTGTACATTGATTTTTTTTATAGTTTGTATTATTTTATTACTTAAGATATAAACTTAAATGCTTCTTATTCAACCATGGTTCAACAAGTTAAACCAGTAAACAGTGAACTAGTACTTTTCTTATTATAAGTCTAGTTTTACCCTTTGTTTTGTTTGGTTGGTATAGAGGATGGAAAAAAAAATCAGATAGAAACAAACAACTTCAATTTTCTCCTTATTTCTCTTCTTTCCACTCTACTTATTTTTTATCTTACTTATTTCTCTTCTCTCTACCAAACATGTTCTTAAGGACATTCATATTAGTTTCACCAAAGAAGAATGGTTCCTTCTATCATAGTTCACTCATTGGTATACTTTGTGTATCTTTTAGTGCTCTCTTCAGCTGAAAAAGAAAGCTTTGGATAGGACAATCACAGAGCTTGAGCAAAAAGCTGCAGAGGAAACAGCAATGAACAGTGAAGTTTTTGAAAAGTTGGGTGACACAGTAAGAGAAAGGGAGCATATAGAGAGGAAGCTCTCAAGCAGCTATAGTTTGGGAAGGGACAGGACTGGTTCACAACCAAAACCTATGCTTCCTGTACATCAAATGGGAAGAAGGAAAAGCTACTCATTTGAAGATGCAAAGCAAAAAATGGTGACAGAATTGCACACTTTAAGTGATACATCTTCTGGTGAAAGCAGCACTGAAGAAGAGGCTTGCATGGTTGAAGACATGGAGTCATCATCCACTGAGGCCACAGCACAAACACCTGTGGTGCATTTGGATTCTCCAAGCAGTGAATAGTTTCATCGGAAAAGGAACACTGGCACTTGTCTTCTGTAGTAGTAATATCTGTGATTGTTAAACCATGATCAAAATCACAAGTAGAGTTTTAATGTAAAACATGATCCAATGATGAGTTTTATATAAAACATGAGCCAATTTTAATATGTAATAGATTTAGTTTTTTACACATGATATCCTTAAACTACTTAACGTTAATATAATGAAAATGACACATTAAACTTTTTTTTTTCAAAATAGACTTAATTGAGTCTTTAAAAGAAAATGATTTAATTAAGTTAAAAAAATATAAAGATGAAAAAAATAAAAAATTTAAATATAAGAATTAAATTTAAAATTTACGATTAGATGTTTTATTAAAATCTATAACAACAATAATAATAACATATTAATTTATTATAAACAAATTCTTCCTACAAAGTTGAAAAGCATAGGACACCGAAATATATTTTTTTAAATCACTTTTTTTTTTTCTATTTTATTGTTAAATCTATACTTTACTCTTTTTTGAATAAGATATATTGTGACAATAATATAGGTTTGTAATAGTTATTTATTTTAATTTAAATTATATTAGCATCATTTATGAGACAGCAAAAAACAATTCTATATTCCTGCAGTTTTTTCAGTTCATCTTTCAGCACCTCTTCCTGCGGTTTTCAGCTCATCTTTCTCTTCCATGGGTTCGATCGATATCCCAACCGCCAACGGCAACGGAAAATCGCCGCCCTTCGACGGCGCAGAGACGGCGCTGGAGTCCAACACGTCGAAGCGGCGGAGATCTTCGGTGCTCCCTCTAGAGGTCGGCACGCGCGTCATGTGCCGGTGGAGGGACGGCAAGTACCATCCCGTGAAGGTCATCGAACGGCGGAAGGTTCACAACGCCGATTATGAGTATTACGTCCATTACACCGAGTGTAAGACCTCTAGTCCTTCGTTCTGTTTCTCGATTTTAATGAATAGAGTGAAAGGTTAGGGTTTCGGTTTCTAGGATTGGTTGGTTGGTTGGGATGTGTGTTGATTTTGGGTTTGTTTGGTTGTAATTTGAATTAGTTTCGTATGGCCTTTTGT
This sequence comes from Vigna radiata var. radiata, assembly GCF_000741045.1. Taxonomy (NCBI): domain Eukaryota; kingdom Viridiplantae; phylum Streptophyta; class Magnoliopsida; order Fabales; family Fabaceae; genus Vigna; species Vigna radiata. The sequence goes on along the minus strand of NC_028355.1, from coordinate 33,049,518 downwards.
TTCGGGTTAACGGGGAGTATTGCGTCGGTGGCTTTTAGTGTAATTGGTGTCTTATTCGAATAAGGTTCACTGCGAAAATGGGGTGAATACCAGTGAAGCTTTGCCAGAACTTCGATTGTTGAGAATTATTTTTTATGAATTTGTTAGTATCGAGAGTGAGGATTATTTTTTATTTTAGGTTTTGTTTTACGGAACGAGAAGTTGCATGTTGAAGAGAAAGGAATCGTCTGTGTTTGTGTGGCACTATTTTCGCACTTAGGGCTGGGCAGGGAAGCCATCGTTGGAGGAAAAAAAATGAAAGTTAAACAAAGTAGAATAGAAAGGAGAAAAGTAGAATACTTTCGTTACTGAAGAAGCTGAGTATTAGTTACAAATATTCTATTTATAGAGTAATTGGGTGCACACTAACCAACAAACTCTTACTTGAATTAATTACAACAATCATAACTGGTTTTCTGGATACCAAGAAGTGTAATAAAATTAGGGTTTTAATGGCACTTTTACAGCAGCACAGTGTTGTGGAGCGTCCCCACCTACTATAGGGGTTCCGTTAGTGGAGAAGTTTAATGTAGTTGCTGTAGTACACTAAATAGCGGCTGAATAGTAGCAGAAGGGGGCACTGTGTGTTGATTCCTAAAGCATGCCATGAACAGAGAGGTGTTAGGACATTTTGGTTCATAATATTGGGATCTTAGTTATACAAATGAAATCTACAACTGATAGTGGAGAAAATGGTAAAGGAGAAAGCTTGAATTTAGAAGATGATAGTTGGTAATTGAGGGTCCCTTTTTAAGAAACTTGGATTTGACTTTGGTTGGTATTTACCTGTATGTTTTGTTTAGGAAACCTTTAACATTTTATTGTTAATTATGAATGTCATTAATTTTGGTAGATTTTTATCATTCTTTAGAACGAAGCTATCTGCTATATACAAATTTCAAAATAGTGGCTATCCTAATATAGTGCTTTTGGGGTTGGCTGCTACATGTCGTGAACTGGGATTTAAAACACTGCCTGGCAGGGATGATGATAATATGCTCACTGCTTAGCCTTATTGTAATTCTTTTAACTTGTTCTCTTTGGCAGTCAATAGAAGGCTTGATGAGTGGGTTAAGCTTGAACAGCTCGATCTTGATTCAGTGGAGGCTGTTGTGGATGAGAAAGTGGAGGACAAGGTAATGAATATATACTCCAAATTGTATATTGCCGCATTTGTTTTGACCTCATCTATTTAATTTTTGAAGATTATGGGAATTTCCCAAGGAAAAAGTGATAATGTAGTCCAGACATGTCTTTGTTGCTTTACAAACACAACTTTATCTTTTTCCACTAGATAGGACTGGTTTTACGGAACAAATGATGCCATTGAGTTATATTTAAAGCCCTGGTTTTATAATATTTAAAACAGACATATTTTCTTTTAATGGTGTCTCCTTTTGGTGGGACCTTTTGTAGTCACTTGTACTGGCCGTTCTTCAATTTAATATCTTGAATGGTGTTTATTTTCATGGTTATGTTATGTCTGCCTCTTTTTTCAAAATTTGGTTTCTCTTTGTGAATGGACTCGTTTAGAAAATTGCAATTATGGTTTTTTAGGGTGCGACTGGCTTGAAGATGACACGCCATCAAAAGAGGAAGATTGATGAGACTCATGTAGAGGTAGAGTTATTACTTTTTCAGTTAGAGTTTCAAAGTATGCTGTTGGACACAAATACACACCACAGAACGTATGCTATACTTTTACTTCTCTTATGCATATGCTTCAACAGTGTGTAGGTGCTACTTTGGCATAAAATAAATTGAATGCTATAAACTTTTAATTTTGCACTTGTACAACTTTTTGTCTGTACTGTTCTATTTGAATATCTTATCAATATTGGAGTATAATTCAAATTGATGCCTAACAATGTGTTTGAATTGACTGTCAAAAAATAGAGTGTGTATATAATTTATTATTGTTATTGATTATATAAAAGAAGTTTTTCTAGGATGGTGAGGTGAACAATAATTTTAATATCTATTTTGTTCGTCTCAAGTTCAGGAATAAACTATATATACTTTTTATATACAGGAACTCAATGACAATCTTAGAAAATGAGGGAAACTTATTCTAGGGGACTGTTGCAGTAATTTATTTATTATTATTTCTTTTGCATGTATCCAATTTTAGGGTTAGGGTCAAAGGTAAGTGCCTTGCCTCTTTTTGTATATACATCAATCAATAAGGAGCACAAGTTGAATACACGGTGTTTTCTCCATCTTATCTATTCAAGTGGAACAAACTAGGAGATTGATTATTATTTCGTCAAGAAGAAGCTGTTGTTCTAGGAACTTTGTACTGGATTTATTAGCTCTAATGATCACCTTGTAAACATTCTCACTAAGTCCTTGAGAGGTCTAGAAATCAGTTTATGTGTTCCAAGCTTGGTGCATAAAGTTTAAATGTTCTAACTTAAGGGGATGTTAAAATTATGATTGTTATTGTATTGTGCAACTTTCATAAAGCTAAATTTCTAACAATTGTCAAAGATGTATCAAATGTGGTTATTGGATAATGGATCTAAGTTATTACAGTTTTTGTCATGAAAAGAGCTGTTCAAAAAAATTTAGTGCTCCCAATTGCTAACACACTAAGACGCCTTATGCATAGTGCTTCCAAAACACTAACAATGTTTGGGTGAGTATCTTTAATGGTAAGATTGAAGTTGTATGAAGCATGTAAATGTGATTATGATATTATTTTGTTGGAGCTGGATAGTGATCATTGCTTTCTTGTGCATGAAAGTTGAAAACTGGTGGTCCGATTATTCCTGCTTCAACTCTCATATTTGTTCGTTGTATTTTAAATTTGTATATGTATTATTAAATTATAGGGACATGAGGAGCTTGATGCTGCCAGTTTGCGAGAACATGAGGAATTTACAAAAGTGAAAAATATAGCTACTATTGAGCTTGGAAGATATGAGATTGAGACATGGTACTTCTCCCCCTTCCCTCCAGAATACAATGACTGTTTGAAGCTGTTCTTTTGTGAGTTTTGCCTCAATTTCATGAAGCGCAAAGAACAGCTTCAGAGGCATATGGTGAGCTATGACTGAAAAAGTCCTTTCACTTTATATTTCTTTGTTTTGTGTTTTCCATCTTTTTGTTTTTTTGAGAGAAGAATAAATACTAGCTGTTAGCTTTCTATAAACAATCTAAGGCACTGAAACTATGGGGAAAGCTTGTTCTTCAAAGAAATTCCTATTACCGACTTTACTACGATGGTCCTTCTTATTGCAGTAATTATACAAAAACGGCGTAGTTTTTAGTGATCATAATATGCTTATTCTTCATTGAAGTTCTGTGTGTTGTAGGTTTCTATGGGATTCCAAACAATATGTGGTTTATTGTTTGCCATTTGAAATTTACTCATACTCAGGATTTCACTTTTAATCATTTAGTCGTCTTTAAAATTTATTTCTTCTTTCCACTTATTTGAAATTGAACCTTTTTTTATTGAAATGAATGTTTTTAGTTTCTTTACCGCTTGAAAATTGATAAAAGAAAATAGTCTATAAAAATCATCTGCTACTATTTGGTCTCCCTTCGGCCCCCACAAACTTGAAGAAAGAGGCCAGTTTTGTATACCCAATGCCAGATCACTTAAGCACCATTTTCAGTGCTAACGTTGGCTTCCTGTTCATGCAGAAGAAATGCGATCTGAAGCATCCCCCTGGTGATGAGATTTACAGAAGTGGTACACTGTCAATGTTTGAGGTACATTTTTGACACTGTCCTCAATATCACAAATTCCTCCTTCTTTCTTATCAGTACCCATTCCATTATCTTCAATTTTAGTTCAAAATGAGTTTTTTTTTCTTCTTTTTGCCACTTATCTTTAAAGCTTTGTACAATGAATATTCACAATTTGTTTATAAAAATTCTTTATCCTCCTTTGATTTTGGTAGAGTTCGTTTTTTAAAGACATTGATGGTTGCCCAAGTTTCTGCGGCTCCCTAACTTGACGAGCACCAGCTCTCCAATAATTTTTTTAAAAGAAATCAGGTGATTTTGTTTTGAAATAGTTAAATGATATGTAGTGCTCGTTAAAAATTCTCAAATATTTGAAATTATTTCGATTTAGAAAATGGCAGTTGTTTTGTTGTGCTGGCAGTTACAAGTTGCAATAGTTGTCGGCACAATTTTTATTATTAGCCCTTGATTATTGTGGAAGTTTGAATTTTTTATTATTATTTTTATTCATTATTATTTCTGGAAACAGGTTGATGGAAAGAAGAATAAGGTTTATGGGCAGAATCTTTGTTATTTGGCGAAGTTATTTCTTGATCACAAGACCCTCTATTATGATGTAGATCTGTTTCTGTTCTATGTTTTGTGTGAATGTGATGATCGAGGTTGTCACATGGTTGGCTATTTCTCCAAGGTAAAAAATATTACAATGCTGTCAATGTTTTGCTTTCAATAAGACGTTTCAGAATTTTATATTTTACTTCTAAGATGCCCACTTAAATTGTCTCTTTTCTAAAGCGTATACCTAAACACCCTTTAAAGTTGTGGGACCAATCAATTTTCAGGCAGTTCTATGGGTTAAATTCGTTTTTATTCTTGCAAATAGAGTAATGTTTGCTTTTTTAGTCAGTGTTTTAAAACTTGGACCATTGATTATCTCAGTTAGGGCATTGGTTCATTGGTCGGACTAGTGTTTATATTTATACATGTACATATGTTTTTCAAATTTGCTTGCGGTGCAGTGATTCATCCTTGTCATTTTCTTGATGTTTCGTGTTCAATCTTTTTTATGTTACCTTTTAATTTTTTTTTTTTTTATGTTCGTTTAAAGTTCCTTCAATACAGCAGTAGTCTCTTTGAAACTGATAAAGGTTTTCATTGCTGCTATATGAGAAAAGAACTTGGTTCTAATTATACATATTTGTTTATTATTTTCTTCACGTTATGGTTAATCTTGTTGATTTTGTTTACTTTTTTATTGTGAAGGAAAAACATTCCGAGGAATCTTACAATTTGGCATGTATCCTCACCCTTCCACCTTACCAAAGGAAAGGCTATGGCAAATTTCTAATTGCTTTTTGTAAGCTCTCTTTTTCTATAAAAAAGGGTCTCTTATTTACCAGTGCGTAGAGTGTACGTGATAAAGTGTGACTGAAATTGGTTGAAATTTGAATGATTGAAAAGCATATGAGCTGTCGAAGAAGGAGGGCAAAGTTGGGACACCTGAAAGACCCCTATCAGATCTTGGACTGCTAAGCTACAGAGGATATTGGACCAGGGTTCTCTTGGACATTCTGAAGAAGCACAAGGGGAACATTTCTATCAAGGTACCTTGTTGTGAATGTTTGGAAGGCAATGAGAGTGGTTTTTATTGAATGAATGTATGATTTGGTTTTGAACAGGAACTGAGTGATATGACTGCCATTAAAGCTGAAGATATATTAACAACCCTGCAGAGTCTAGAATTGATTCAATACAGGAAAGGTCAACATGTGATCTGTGCTGATCCCAAAGTGTTGGATCGTCATCTTAAAGCTGCTGGAAGGGGGGGCCTGGATGTTGATGTTAGCAAATTGATCTGGACTCCTTATAAAGAACAGAGTTGATCCCCCAAAAACAAATATCATATAGTAACTTGTACCTTTGTTTATATATAGTGAGAATGAGGATAGGAACATTACTGATTGTATAGTGCTGAACCCTAGTTGTAGTTATAGATGTAACTGTAGCGTAGGTGACAAGTATTGCTCTGTTATCTCTTTCCTCCTATCTTCAAATGATGAATGACAGAAGCAAAATTTTATTTTATCTTAGGTGATTGCATGATGTTTGGTGTCAGATCAGACACTAGTACAGAATCCTTTGCTTGCTATCACTGCAGCTCAGTGGTAATTCAATGTCAGACATGCCTATAGGTCAATCAAATCTTATTCAATTAAGTTGGATGAAGTTCGATTCTCTGTTTATTTTTCATGCTACTCACAATACACCTATACACGTTAGATTTGAAATTTATATCCAAGTTGTGTTTAGTGCAAAAAAATTTAAGAATTTGCATTTCTCTGAATTTGAATTATTTTGAGTTAACTTTCTATTATATTAAAAACTTATGTTTTGATTAATCAATTAAAGTTTATTAAAAAGTATAATCTTAATATAACTATAAAATAAGTATCAGTCACTTTTTAAATATTTAATCATTCAGAATATTCAATATTAAGGTAAAGTGAACTTATTTAAATGACATTGAGACTCCTTTTAATATAAACATACGCTTCTTTTCTTATATCTCAAGAAAATGTTATCAACTCCCTTCAAAAATATAAAATGTAAAATATAAGTTTGTTCTTATCTCTTCTAAACTTGTAATAAATAACATACTAGTACCTTATGGTGAAGGTGGGAATTTTGTACAGAATTTTACCATGTAAAAATTTCTTATATGTTATTGATGAAATAATAATATAATCAACAAATAAATTTAATTAAGTCTTTTTTGGCTATTTATTTATTACATGTGAAAAGAATCTCTTGGACATTACATGTATAGACAATTTATTTTTCAGTGTAACTTTTATTATATATTTAATATAATAATTAAACCATTCAAATCCTTTTATCTTTACTTTTTTTATTTAAAACAATTTTTAATTTTTACAATGTTTTATAAACAAGTTTTAGTTAACATCAATTTTAAATAAAATAAGAAAGGTCACTTTATTAAAATAGAAGAAGATAAACTATTATTAAAAACATAAAGCAAAGGAATGTTCATTCAAAAATTAGTTTTATTAAAATAAAAGAAATTAGTATCTATTTTAAATATATAGAGAGCTGTTCATAATGATCTGAAGGAAAATAAGCGTATTTTTTGCTTTATATTATAAATATTTAATAATTTTAAAAAGGACACCTTACATGAGAAAAAGAAAATACTAGTATTTTACGGGCTTAATTGTGCTAGATCCGACACGCCCTTGTGGGCCTTTGGGCCATCACTGCAATCGGGCCCAATGGAGTCCATGAAAGAAAAAACCCTAGTCTCCTTCTTCCCATTAGTTCGCATATTAGTCTCCTTCCTTCACTCTGCCGCTGCAAAAACACTACTCTCTGCGCGGGATTCCACACCATTCCTTCACAAATGGTAAATTCAAAATCTTACTCTTTTCTTCCGTTGCAGTTCTTTCTTTCTATCTTCTCAAACGAATTCAACTACTCTCTCATGTGATTATCGTTTTCGCAGGCCTCCGAGAAGAAACTGTCCAATCCCATGCGAGAAATCAAAGTGCAGAAACTCGTCCTCAACATCTCCGTCGGTGAGAGCGGTGATCGTCTCACTCGCGCTGCCAAGGCACTGATTTTTTTTATTTTTTTATTTTTAATTTTTGAGATAATTTTACCATGTTTTTCATCTTCTCTTATGCTCTCTTGTCTTTGCTCTCTCTACATAGGTGCTCGAACAACTCAGTGGCCAAACTCCTGTTTTCTCCAAAGGTATTATCATTTTGCGATTATTGAATCTCTAGTTTTGGATTTTGATGCAATTGTTGAGATCAAACAATAATTTAAGTAATGCAGATAAAATATACTTTTAATTTTCTTTATTTAGAATAGCTTTGTTTTTGTCCTTAAATTTTAAAACTCATCTTCGTGACTTAAGGTTTAGTCTCTTTGTTCAAACTCCTTCATGTCACTGAATAAGTGCTTTGGAACAAAAACGAACTTGGGGGTGAGGTGTTTGATGATAATAATAATAATATAAAATCAAGGTGTGTAAACAATTTGTAATTAATTTATTTCATGTAATATTGTTTGTAATGCAAGTGAATTCTTATAAAGGACTTGAAAGAAAGGTAATCCCTAATTTAAAAAATTTATACCATATTTTTTTGACAAAGAAACTTTGATCTAGCATTATTGTTATTATGATTCTTTGGCAATTGTGGAAGCCGTGCTTTTAGACTTTGATGAATTGATTATTGGGTATTGCAGCAAGGTACACTGTGCGTTCCTTTGGGATTAGAAGAAACGAGAAGATCGCATGCTATGTGACCGTGAGGGGTGACAAGGCGATGCAGCTTTTGGAAAGTGGTTTGAAGGTCAAGGAGTACGAGCTCCTGAGGAAAAACTTCAGCGACACTGGCTGCTTCGGCTTCGGCATTCAGGAGCACATTGATTTGGGAATCAAGTAATTTTCTCATTATGAATGACATAACTGCTTGTTCATAATATTTACATACCAATTTCATTTTCTGAGTTTATATAGTATTTTCTTACAGTTCAAATGATTGATTTTTTTTTTCTTATAGACGCTTGTCGTATGTAGAACTGAAATAGGGAGTGGAAGAAAACTACAATTTTTAAGAAATTGGAATTATGGAATAAAAGAAATAGAATAGTTGGTCTGTTTAGATGGATGACAATAGCAATTAGGAAGAACCGAAGAAAGAAGTGGGGAAATTTCTGGTTTTTTATTTGAAAGAGGGAAAAGAGTGTCGAACAGAAGAAATCAAAGAATTAAGTGTACTAGTTAAAAAATTAAGTCTATTACAATGAGTTTTTTTTATAAAGTTATATTATTTTTCCGTTAATTAGAATGCAAGTACTGTAAAACACCATTCAAGTAGACATTGTTATATATGGCTAATTTTATTTTTTGGTTAATTGTCAGCATAAAAGTCGTACTTAGAAGACGTTTTTTGGTTAATTGTCAGCATGAAAATCTTTACCATTACTTTTTACTATTCTTTTGGGATGGATTTCATGATGAGTAACATAATTTGAACTTGTCTTACCGTGCTGAATGTCTTTGATTCATGATGTATTTGACTTCAGAATGTATTATTTCCCTTTAATTGAAAACCTGACATTTCTAGCTTATTTCCATTTTTCCTTTCTACTTTTCTGTAACACAACTTATGTAACATTATCTTCCATTGAAAATTTGTTATTTTTATCTTCTCTCTATTGCTTTAGAAACAATCAATGTTAATAAGATTTGTGTGCATGAATTAGGTATGATCCTTCTACTGGTATTTATGGAATGGATTTCTTTGTTGTTCTGGAGCGCCCTGGATATCGTGTGGGACGTCGTCGTCGTTGCAAGTCACGTGTTGGAATCCAGCACCGAGTGACAAAGGAGGATGCCATGAAGTGGTTCCAAGTTAAATATGAAGGTGTCATCCTAAACAAGTCCCAAAACATTGTTTAGTTTTAGTCAGGCCCCTCTGTTCTTCCTTACCCTTTTTTGTTCCTTTTTTCAATTATCAGTACCGGATGTTATTTTTAAAAGTCACTAGCTGTTTGACAATTTTTTTTTTAATATCATTAAATTTTGACATGCATATTTATTATAACATGTATTTTTGTCATTTATCTGCTTACCATCCGGATGAAATTGAATTGCTTATGTAATATCTTAATATTTTAGCTTCATTTGATCTTGCAATTGTAGTTGACAGAATATGTCACTTAGCTGATATTCTTCCCAGGGACCACACTTTAGAATGGAAGATTAGGACTACCGTTTTTTTCTTTCTTTCATGTTTGTTATAATCTTTCTAATTTCCAAATATGATTTTTGTTCTTTTAATTACTATATCGGTTAAACATTATTTTATATAATCTATTATTTTATCTTAAACATAGTGTTCTGTACAAATTAAAACAATAGTTACAATCATATAATCACATACAGTATGCGCTAATTTATTGAATCTTGTAATATATACCTTAAATGATGTGATTTTTGGAAGTTGAAAATTAAAGATAATTATTTGAAAGGAATTAAAAGTTCAAATTTAAATACTTTTAGGACTTCGAAACCAATTCTTAATTTTATACAAAATTAATAAAAGAATGAGGATGAGTATAAAAAGGGACAAAAAAAAAATGAGGATGAGTATAAAAAGCTTGGTTGGAGTCCTTTGAAGGTATAGTTTAGGTAGAAAACTTGACATGAAAGAAAGAAAAGGAAGCATGAAGATGAATAAGAAAGATAAAAGACGAAAGTGTTTTCTTCATGTGAACAGCCATAGAAGTTGGTAGAATTGGGTTAAAAAACCCAAAATTATAAGCAAAACTCTTATCATTTTTTCACATTCTGACATTGTTCTGTAAGTGTAGAAGAAAAACAAAGAACAATTGCTTTATTTGAGAAAGAAGTTATGCCTCAACTTCCGTAGGCAGGGAAGGGAAAATCCAACCCTAATACATTAACCAACCAAAGTACAGAAAAGGAATAGTCTCTTCAACAAGAAAACCAAGAGCCACATGCATATAAATTCAATTCTATAACCTACATATGTAGAACCCTATCTATCTCAAAACATTTTAGTTTATTATTTGTGAGATTCAAACCACAAGTGCCAAATCATGGCTTCTGGAGCAAGAACACCAAAATCAAGATCAAGATCAACAAGAACACAATCTTCCATTCGTCCTTTGTATGAAACCTTTGAGCCCAAGTCAGAGATGAAGGAAAATGAAAATGCATATCTTCTTCATGTTTATCTTCCTGGTCAGTGCTTTTCATTCTGTCACTTTTTTCTTTATCATTGTTAATTATAGAAAAATGATATTTTTTTACACAATTTTTTTTACATTTATTTGATATTATTTTTCTTTATTTTTTACTTTCTTTTTTTTTTGAAAAATTACAAAATTTTATTTATTAAAAATTATTTTATCCTGTCAAAATGAATGTAAACTTATGTGATGTTACTCTTAATTATAATGATTGGTGTCTTTCTTGAAACATACTTTTTATTCTTCTATTTCTATTCATCAATAAAATCACATGAGTGTAAATAATTATGACAGGAATTAAATATTAGGGACAATATAAATCTTTTCAATCACTTTGCATATTCTATCTATATTAGAATAAATAAAATTTTAACATGTGAAATTTTCTAAACCACATTATCACCAATTTAGTAAGAGAGATCATATCAACTTTATTTAACTTTAGTTAAAGTTAAAATTAATCTATCAGTGTATCTTCGACATTATGCAGGTTTTGTAAAGGAGAAGATAAAGATAAATTTTTTGAGAACTTCTCGGTTGGTGAGGGTGACAGGAGAACGACCATTGGGAGGAAACAGAATAAGCAATTTCGAGCAAACATATTCTGTTCCAGAAGATTGCGAGGTGGAAAAACTCCATGGTAAGTATGAACTTGGAACTCTCACTGTTACAATGCCAAAGAAATCCATTAATGCTTCTCAAGTTTCACCCAAAGCACAAGAAGAAACACCACAAAAAACACCTCCAACTCCATCACTCAGTTCCTCAGAAAAACCAGTGCTTGATCAGCCAAAGCCTAAAGAAGTAGCCATGCCTCCAAAATCTCCAACCCCAAGAATGGAACAAGGAGAAAAGTCTATCAGAGATAGGTCACCAAGGCCAAAACCTGTTCAAGAGGAAACCATGTTGAAATCCTCACCACTTTTTGCTTCAACCCCAGTAAAGGAAACAGGTAAATCTCAAAAGGGTCAAGAGGAAATTGAGCCAAAACTCACATCAGTGGGTGATGACAGAAAAATAGACCAGGAGAAGGAGGAAAATAAGCAAAATGACATTGCAACATATATAGAAAAAGTGAAGAAGAGAATGCATGAAAAGGAAGATAAAGTTGATTGGAGTAGTCTTGAAGAGAGAATGAAGTCAGGTCAGAGATACATTAATCATGATGAGGTTTGGAAAGGAGCAGAAATAATGAAGACAAGAGCAAAAGAAGCTGCAGAGAAGGGAAAAGAAAGCAGTGAGAGTAACATTGAGAAAAGAAAGAGAGAAGAGGATGATGAGATGTATAGAATAGGGAAAGGAATAAAAGAAGTGGTTGCTTCAGCTAAAGAGGTAGTAACCAAAATTGGAGAAGGAAAGTTGAATGAAGAAGAAAAGCCTTTGGTTGCAAACATGGGTGCTGCAGTTCTTGTGATTATGGCCTTGGGAGCTTATGTGACTTACAAGTTCACATCTTCTAGCAAAGCATGAAATGAAACTGCTTTTATATTCATTTGCAACATTTTCTTTGGAATCTTGGAGAGTGTAATACAAGTGATTATAATGGTGAATGTGTATGTATGAGAATGATGAGATTTCACACCTTTTAAGTTTCCTTGTTCTACAAAAGAATTACTAGATTTGGATATTGGCAAAATGAATATAGAAAGTAATTTTTAATGTTAAAAGGTTTGAATTCTTCAAAAGGGATTGCATAGATATCATTTTAAGAAAAGGATCTTTACAATTGAGTTATATAAGAAAAGTATCCTTAATTAAGGTAATATAATTAATCAATATATGTGACCTAACAAATGGAAAAATAACTTTTTTCATAATTATATAGGCCGTTTGTATCAAACTTTGTTTTTTGTTGAGCATAGTGTGTTCAATTTCTTTAATATCTTCCTTTTTGCTTAAAAAAAAGAACTTAAAATGTATGAGAAGAAACCTACTTAATTTTCTATTAGGCGGGGAAACTTATTAGAACATACCACCTGAATCTTCTGTTATATATTAAGTATTTTCTAAATAATGTTTTGGAGTATCAAATTATAGTTGTTAGAGATTATATATTGATTCAAATTTTACAAGTGGATATTGATAAAGCAAATATATACTAATTATGTGTTTACATTAACTATGTTTATACTTAGAGACATTGAGTTGGTTATCCAAGGTAGAGAACTATAGCTTTATATATTATTAAAGCTTTGTACATGATAGTTATGCAAGCATGCAAGGAAGCTACTAAATTCAAAGAACAATGAAGAAACTCAGGCAATTGTATAGAAGATTGAGTTGTGGCGATCAAAGTGTCTTATACAAGAATTTTTTTTTTTATTTCATTTTAGGACAAAACACATAAGTGTATGATACCAATTTGTTGGAGAAGTAGTAGAAAGAAATGTCGATTTGTAAAAGATTTATACCACTAGAAGTTTATGTGACATCAATTTTACTTTAGTCTATCACAAATGTTTCGGTTATGGAGTCAAGATTATAAGTCTTTCAAGTTATTTATATCCAACAGTTTGTTTGTCATTTACTTGCTTTCGTACTAAAAAATTATCTGTAGAAGGTACTCTTATGTCTATAGATTTGACAAGCTTAACAATAAATGCATAATCAATTTAACCAATCTATTTCAAACTTATATTTATAGATTTTGGAATGAGTTTCAAATTAGTATAGACCTAATTACGACTCAGCTGGTAATAATCGTTTTTGTTTTAAATTAATCATCATCAATCTTAATTTTTGTTTAAGGTTGATTCCTCGATCCACATTATTCGGTATACTAATATCTGGATGATCTATCGGATATTCTTAACTATGTGGGCTGTACGATCCTAAACTAGCCATACGGTACAATAAACATAAGCAAACATGAATATCAAAGAATAAATCATACCATTAAGACTAAATCATGACCTTTTAAATTTTCTTAAAAGCCCGTATTTTTCCTGGTTTTCATTAAAAATGAGTTTTAAATACATATTACATTGAAGTAATTTTACTACAACTAGTTTCTACTTTTGAATTTTTTCTTATCCACTTGGTGTAGACATTATGTAAATATGCAAATAACAATACTACATTATTTCTGAAAATGAATTGAATCTTTATATTGTCATAAGTAGTCAAACCAATAACTCACTTAAAAAAATGACATAATTATAAACACATTACCAAACTCAACCAAAATCATTAGTCTATTACATGAAAGTCTAATGACTTAGCTATCACAAGCATTCTGTTATCCTTAATGTAAGACTTATAAAATCATTAGAATAAGAGTGAAACATAGATTGGTATTAGATTGATATGTAGTTGTAAGAAATAAAAACATTATCTAGCATCCACTAGTGAAATAGACACCTCGTTAACTGAAAAAGATGTTTGTTTTTCAGTAGAAGATTCAACTTCATTAGGAACCACTCTTTCAATCAAGAAACCAGGCTCCTTTGGCTGAGCTAAAATAGTTTCATTGGTCAACATAACAACCACTGATGCCATGTTTGGTCTGTCATTCGGATGATGTTGTACACATAAAAGACCAACTTGAATGCAACGTAAGGCTTCTGATACAACGTATGAGTCTTCTAAATACATATCAACCAATTTCGTTGCTTCATTATCTTTCCACAATTTCCAAGCCTGTCACAATTTAAAACCAATTGTTATATACATTTCATTAAATTTTATGTGTATAATATATACCTGATTTTGTTACTTACATGTCCAATGAGATTACTAGTATCACTTGTATATGTAACTCCTGTATTTTTCTTTCCACTCACAATCTCCAACAATAGTATGCCAAAGGTGAATACATCTGATTTTATGGAGAATAAACCATCAATGGCATATTCTGGTGCCATATAACCACTGAAAAAAATATCATAAAAATTAATTTGATATTAAATTTTTGTAAATATAGGTAGTAAAGTATTCTAGAAATAAAGTTAAATTTAGATGTTATAAGATAATTATTATGAGTAACCGTGATTATTGCATTAGGAGAGTAAGAGAGTCAATTAGTATGTTATGTTTTTTCTTATTTATGGTCATTATATTGTTGTAATAATTGGAAACATTATGACTTGAAAATAAAAGATCAGATGTTTGTCTTTAAATTGTAAAGTTTATGGAATGAAAAGGACTATGATATTTTAACAACTTTTTGATAATAGATCATGTGTTACTATTTTATTGGTTCGTATATTTAAAACGGACCAATCATAAATTGTTACATAAGCGATTGTAAAAAGATTGTCAAAAAAAATTGTTAAAGATACATTTTCCTTATGGAAAATGAAAATACATTAGAAGCATATTCAAAAATATCAAATATAAAATTTTCTAACAAATATACTTACTATGTTAGTTAGAAAATCTAAAATTTTTGGTTTCCCTTCAATTTGATCATCACCACAAAGTCGTGCTAAGCCAAAATCTAAAATTTTTGGATTCATATCATCATCAAGCAAAATATTACTTGCTTTCAGATCTCTATGTATGATCCTTAGTCTAGAATCTTGATGTAGGTAAAGAAGTCCATGAGCAATTGCAGATATGATGTTGAAGCGTTTCGACCAATCTAAAAGTTTACTTTGAGTTGAATCTGTTGAAGATATTCATTTTTGTTGATCAGTATTTTCTTTTCAAAATGAAATACAAAATAAATCAAATAATTAACAAAATTTATAGCGATACCAACCGAAAATAAATGAATCTAAGCTTTTGTTGGGCATGTATTCATATATTAACATTTTCTCTTCTTCTTGAATACAACAACCAAGAACCTTAACAAGATTTCGATGTTGAAGTTTTTCACACAATATAACTTCATTCTTGAATTCTTTAATTCCATGAGATGAGCTCGTTGAGAGTCTTTTGATGGCAATATCTCTTCCATTAGGGAGTGTACCCTAAATTTTTATAGTTAGTATATAATTTGTTGATTAATAAATGAATTAGGGTTTGTCTTAATAACCAGCATTTCATACCTTATATACTGGTCCAAAACCACCTTCTCCAAGCTTGTTATCTTCTGAGAAACCATTGGTGGCAACATATATTAAAGCGAGATCAAACAAAGGAAGCTCAACATCTTGGTTTTTTTCATCATCTTTGGTTGATACTGTTGAATAAAATAAAGTTCTATATAAAAAAAATAAGAGATGGACATAAATTTATATATACATAAGATACCTCCATTGATAAAAGGCTTTTTTAGAATGATATCAAAAACAAATCCGTACAAAATCTTTAAAAATAAAAATCCAAAGCTTTGACTAAGGAAACATGCAAGAAACTTACCTTTATGCTTTCTTTTTCTTATGTAAATACATAAGAAGACAACAAGTAGCAAAATAGTGATCGACACAATTGGAATCGTGATTACTAAAACCCTTTTTCTTGTATCTTCATCTGAACCTGCATTTTTCAAATTTCATGTGTATGATGAAGAAGCAGACACAACAATTCTAATATTTCGAACAAGAAAACATGCAACATAGTTACCCTTCGAATGTATATGTCTTGTCGGCTTGCTTGAACCAATTTCAAATCAATAAGATCACCAAACCAAATGGCACAACCGCTGCCACCTTCCCTTATGTCCAAGTTTGAATAAGCCATGCAAGAACAATTTTTCAAGCATTCGATCCTACAATCTTCAAGTGACATGTTTCCGTAAGTCGAAGAACTTCTCGTATCAGGAACTTTCATCGAAGCAAATCTTCGAAAACCATCTTGATTTTTCACCCCACAACTCCAAGGTTGACTACGCACACATCCTTGTGACCAGTCAAGGGAGTTCCAATTCTGGGGAGATTTTGGTTCAAAGCCTTCCAAACACTGGCAAATTGGTGTCTCGTTAACCTTGCAATTTCCATTTGGACCACATGTGTTCTAAGGATCACAATCATCTCTAGGAACAGACTCATAAACCCTCCAAGTTTTGTTTTCAGGAATCCATGTTATGCGATGGCGATGAAGAAGGGTTTGGTTCAAGTAAGTTATTGAGATCACAAACTTGTTCCTGAGAGAGTATGAGTAGTAAATCTCATTTGAATCATTCACAAATTTTGTGTCAACAATTGGAGTGATTCTCAACACAGGTTGGCCACTGAACCCTGCTCCATTCCAAGGTCCACTTCTTTGATACTCAACTGAACCTTTCTTCAAAACCAATTCAGGGTAACTACTAAGGACCATACCCCAACTTAAGTTCCCTGAAGATGGATCATCCCAGCTCTTCCATGCCCTTAACTTCCTATCAATACCCCTTTTAAGGTCCCATCCAAGCTTCATTCCTGGCAAGAGAGTATCACAAGGGTAGTCAAAGCTTTGCCACAAAAACCTTTCTTCTTTCTCATTGTTGCTGTTGTTACTGCTATTCCCTTCTTTAACTACCAAGTTTGCAGTGTCTAAGAGCTGCACCATGGGATTCAACAGAGGTTGAGTTGTGAGTGATGTGATGTTTGTTGACCAGACAGTTTCATTGTTGTTGTCAAGAAGCACCATGTTGCCTTCATTTGTGATGATTAACATGTTGTCGCTGTTGTTGTTGCCTTTGATTGGACTGTCACGGTTGACAACCCAGACAATGGTTTTGACTGGGATGATTCTGTACCATATTCCTATGTAGCGGTTTGTGGAACTACCGGGACTGAAGAACCCTAACTCAAAGGTTCCACCATTGGAAACTAAGGTACTTCCATCATCATGAAGTGGCTGAGATTGAGTGATGGTGTCTGATGCTGTGGAAGATTGAGAGAAGAAGATTATTACTAGCTTGAAAATGGTGATAGAAAGAATGAATGGATGAGTTGCCATTTTTTGTGTGTGCATGCAACAAGCACAAACGATGAAATATGTGTGAAAGGTGAGTTGACTAGAGATGTGTTGGTCAATGGAAAGTTTCCATCCATGGCGGTCAATCGACGGCAACGGAGTGATATAGTAAATTATTTGTCAGTGACGTTGATGAAACAAAAGGGTTATCTAGAGAAAATTCCCAGTTGATCACATACAATATTGCTGGGTCAAATGACAGAACATGTTCACTTGTTCTTCAAACATTGTTGTACAACTATGATTCGTTGGCTAATATTACATGTTAGAAGAAAATTCAATAATAACGATTGATTTTGTGATTTGTTTTTTTGTTTCTCGTGTGTTTCATATTACTTATTTAAACATTAAAGACTCACATTTCTCGGATTCAAACTTTAGTTTATGATATTTGATATTCCATTGAACCAATTCTAGTTTAATTTTTTTTCAAACTTTGGTGGCGTTTTGCTGGAATTTATTGCATTGATTTGACTAGTGGTGCATTCTTCTCGTTTTGAACAGAAAATGAGAAACACATTCATTTTAATAAAGTCGCATTTAAGTCGTTTTCAGTAACAAATTATTTAACATAAAAAATTAGTCACATCGACTATAGGAAGAGTTTGTGATTAACATTAACAATTAATTAATAATTTGAAAATTTTATAATGTAAATTTTGAAGGAAATGAATTTGTATTTGAATGTTTATATGTGTTTAAGCAGAAAGGAGATTGACGTTATTTAAGCTTAAATATATTTTAACCTAAAAAAATACTAAAGTGATAGAATGGGAATTTTTCATCCTAGTACAAAAATATGATTTAACTTCGTTTAATAAGTTTCAATTTAAAAAAAAAAATCTTTCGAAATACAATGACCCTTTTGAAATTATTTGTATAATTCAAAATTTATAATTGTCTAAATAATTTTATAAATTTAATGTTACTGTACTTTTGAAAGATTTTATACTATATGTGAAACTATAGACTTCGGCTATAGATTAAGTCGAAGCTTATACTCTAGTTGCATGAGTATATGGACTTGGTATTTTTATAAATGTTTATATCCATTTACATAGGATAAATTTGTGAAAGGTCATTATTGCATACCGTTAGTGCATATTCTCTTCCTTTGTTGTTGCAATTTAGCTGTTTCCTCCATTATAGCTTTTATTGGGATTCAACTTTGTCTTCATTATCATTCTTCTTGTTTCTTGTTTATCTTTTTTTTTTCTTGTTTTTCTTTTCTTTCTCTAAATGTTGTTTTTCTTTTCGTTTTGGTGTTATTGTTGCATTTTGGTGGTCATTGTTATTTTTTCGCATTGGAGCGTCACAACATTGTAGATTTGTGTTGGTCTTGATTTGTTATGTTTGGGACATCACAACATTGATGTTGTCTTTGTTGTTGGTTTGTGTTTGAGTGGTGTGTCTTGGTCTCTCTCAATCTTGTTCTTGCTTGTTTGACCAAAACTTATTGTTTTAATTTTTTATTTTATTTTTAATCATTTTATGCTTTAGTTATCTTACCAATTGAAGTTTATTCGAGAGGTATACGCTTTGGTTAGGAACCAAAGCTCAAACTCTCCTTCTTCTTTACTTTGTCTAGATATGCTTCAATTGTAGAATCGAAATATAATGGTGAAAACAATTGGTGTTAAAGCTCTTCGTTGCACTAGTGCTTGTAAATAACCCAATTAATTTCTTGCAATTAGGTTAGGGATTATTCTCCTATAATTAAGCTAATCAATTTCCTCTCATTACGTTATTAGTTTTCAATAATTGGTATCAAAGTCACGTGTTAGATTCGTTCATAGCAAAATTTGTTCTTTGTCAGATCAATTGTTCTATTAGTTACCAGGTTGCTATTAGACTACCCATTAATGTCTAATCCTACGTTCAAAATGTATGTATCTTGATGTGAGGGAGGTTTGTTGGAGATCCCACATAGACTAAAGATAAGACCAATTCAAAGTATATAAGTGGGTGCAAATGAAAATCTCACCTTATAAGATAGTTTTATGGGGTTGAGTTAAACTTAAAGTTTACTTCTTAACACGGTATCAGAGCATGTCCCTTGCACTAAGCACATGCTAGGATAGAAATGCATTCTACGTTAGGATACCTTATAGTATGGTTTGCACCTATATTCAACCTTTATTGAGAAACTTATTTATTATATTGATGTTGATTGGGGTGGATATCCTAACACCAGACACTCCACATCTATTTATTATGTGTTTCATGCATTTTGCTTGTTGCTTCTTAGATGAACACTTATTTGTGTTGAATCCATCTTAGCCCAATGTTACTTTACATCTTTATAAGCCTTAGTTAATGCTTCTGCACTCCACTTGAATACACATCGTTGTTCTTAATTATTGGTTCCATAGGTTTAGTTGGTCATTGACTTGATTGGACTCGAGTGAGTCCTACTTGACTTAGTATGAGATACATTTTACTCACCTCGACCTACACCCAACTAGACTCAACCCTATGTGGGTTCAATTCAACTTGACCTTTTGTGGCTTAACTCGACTATAATGTAAGCTTGAATCAACATAATAGGACTCTATTAACCTTGGTTTGACTTGAGACCAACTCATATAAACCCAGCCTATGGGGATTTTGTTGTTATTTTGACCCCTTGGAGTTTTTTTTTTTTTTGTGGGCATTTTATCCTTGTGGTGTTTTTAACTCTAATCCATGTAGGTAAGGATCAAACCCTCTAGGTTGGGACAAATTAATAAGTCTAATTATAAGGTTGGAGTCTAACCCAACCTACCTAAGCGTAGCTAGATCCATCCTAATTTGGTCTCAACAACCTATCTTTCATGACTTAGGCCTAACTTAACCTAACCTTTCCTAACTTAGACCCAACCTAACTTGGGCCTAACCTAACTTAGCCTAACCTACATTAGAGCCAACTCAGACTGATTTAGTTTGGCTAAACTTAAGCTTACCAAACTTGACTAACTTTAACCTAAGTTCAATCTGGTCTGAGTTATCCTAACCTAGGCTAGGCTCAACCCAACTTGACATGAGTTCTTCCTAGCCCAACCTAAACTGATATGGGCTCGACCTGACTCAGTCTCAGCTTGAGCTAGGTCATACTTAACCCAATAGATTTAGGTCTAACCTAATCTTGCGTAACTTCCTAACCTGACCTAAGTCCGTTCTAACCTAATCTCGCGTAACTTCCTAACTTGAACTAGTCTAACTTGGGTTTAACCCACCAAGCCAACCTGACCTAAGTCCGTTCTAACCTATCTTGCCTAAGCCTAACTTGAACTAGTCTAACTTGGGTTTGATCCACCAAGCCAACCTAACCTAGGTATAGCCTGACTCATCTTGATATATCCCTAAGCCAACTCCTCTTGGCATAAATTTAACTTTAATTAACCTAACTAGGCCTTACCCAACATGAACCAAACCTAACTTGGCCAAACATGGACTCGACCTTTCTTAATCTAATTTGAGTCCAACTTGACTCAGCCTTATTGAACCCCAACCCGACTTGACCTTACCTAGGCCAAACTCATTTATGGACTCACTCTAACTTGGTTTGATGTGGTCTGACCTGTCTTAGCTCAACTTGGGTTGATCAAGTCTCAATCCAACCAAATGTAGGCTAGTCTTTGTCCAACCTAAGCCATGTTTGTCTTAGTCTAACCTAAGTTAGGCTCGTCTCAACATGATCTAAGTTAGATACATCTCAGCTTGACTTGGATTGAGCTCATCTAAGTCCAACCTAATTTGGCCCAATCCAGGCCTTGCTAAACTAACTTGATATGGTCTTAGCCCAACTTAACTTGACATAGCTAGACTCAACCTGATCCTGCTCATCTTAATCTCTCAGTTTGACTCTATTTGATATTGTTTTATCCAAATTTAGTGTAGTCTAACATTATCTAACTTAAACCAACTCAAACTTATCTTGATTTTGAATTTTTTAAAAATTATCCATAACTAATCAAATGATAATTCAATTAATTGGAATATACTTGAAGTATGAATTTGTATATCAATTAGTATTTTTTTTTCATGTGTATAAAGATACTTTAAAGAATTTTTTTCATTCTCATTTTTAAAAGATTGAACCAATTAATATTTTTTACTTTAAAATTGTTTCATGAATTAACCCGATTCATGCAAATTTTGTGAGCAATAACCATCAATCTTTTTTCTTTTTTATTGAGTTTTTTTTCTGTGAACTTTTTTTAGTCTGACTGATGTTGGTAAGGACCAAGTCTATGAAATTGAGCAATGCCACCAGTCTAATAACCCAACTCCAAAACACACCTCTTTGTAGTCCTAAATTTAGCTATGGAATAGCACACTTTAAGATAAAATAACAAAGTTACACCCCTTTAACAATCCAATCTTAGATCTCCCTACCAATATTACATTTAACAAACAATGCACTGCATGATCCAAAGTTTAATTCTCTATCAATACTCTGTTTACTCTTTGTGATTCTTCAGAGAAAATAAATTACTAAATTTAAACAGTATAAATTCAACATCATCAAGGAGATAAGGAATTCAACCCTTTCATGTAAATAATAATAATAAATAAGAATAACAATAAGTAACAAGTAAACTATTTGCTTTTGTGCTTTAATCAATGCTAATTTACAACATGCTACATTTTATGATACAAAAGAATGAAGATTCAACAAACCTCTGAATAACAAAACCTCTATCCTTCGGATAGCAACCAATGAAATCCGGCAACAGATAGAAAAACTTTAAAGTAGACTAAAGAATATGCAACTTTACAAAAAAGAAAACAACAGAATATCACTTCTCTTATCTTGGTGGAATGTTTGAGATAGGAAGCATCTCTATTGCTGCACTTTCAACAACTCTCTCATACTCAATCTTCTCAGCTTCTCTACAAATCTGAATATCATTGGGAAAATAATATTCATAAACATATTTTACAACCAAACGTGGAAGCAATGCTGCTATTATGATTCCAAGCAACAATAACCAGAACAATCCAGTTCCTGCAGCATTAAAGAAGGCCCTGCATAGTCAAGGAGATACAAAGGTTAGTCTTTACATAAGTGAGTCTAAGTCCTACATTGGATAGAAATGAAAAAGTGTCTGTAAATTCATTGTCTTAATGCTAGAAGATTAGATTTATGGTATAAAATTAAGAAAGAAAGCAAAAGATAATGCATACCAGTAGCCAGGAAGATTGGGAAAAGCCTCAATGATCATGACACTAATGAAAGTTGCAACAATAGAACCCCAAATGGCAACATGGGTCACCCAATACCACCTTACAACGTCCATGGCCAGGTGCAAATTCACCAAAATAACAACCCCAAAAGTCCATAGGTCTCCAATGCTTGACACATCGACTGTGCTGCTCCAATATGCAAAGAGGGGTGCCCAGAAAATGACCATGCTTTGCCACAAAGTATCTAACATTGTCAAGGCAAACAGTTTCTTGTTGTAGGCCTCATGTCTCTGACCTGCCCCATAAAGTTGAGGGTACTTTAGGAGTGTCCTTTTACCGAGATCCTTGTCTAGAATAGCAACAACTATAGTTGGTAATGAGCTGTAGATTATTGAGTACAACGTCGTGCTCCATTCATTTATGGCAGTTGTCAAAGTGAAAGCAGTGTAGAGCACATACCTAAAAACACATACACATAACAAATTTACCAACATGTTAAGATCTGGAGGAATACTTCTACCAGCAAAAAAGACAAAAATACAATTGTTATCATACTTTTTAGCAGAAAATTGAACAAGTGAAAAGTCAATATAAAGGCCTTGTTCTTCTTTCTTTTTCAATCACAGTGTTGGTTTATGTTTGAATGAAAAACAGGTTTCAAAGCACTGTCACCCAATAACAGAAACTTTTGAAGGTGAAATTGGTGGGATAATGTGAAGTTGTACGAGTATAACCAAACCAGTTACAGACACATTTATACAGATTATTGGATTAAATAACTTACCAAAATAAGACTAGAACAAGGACAGCGTTTCTGTAAAAATTGTATAGAATCATGTAACCAAGTCGTTGGTAATTCCAGTGTCCATGTATCAGTAAGAGAGGAACCAAAAACCTAAACTGCCCCATTGCAAAATCAGATGCCATTACTGCTTGCCGACCCTCTTGTCCACTGATGCCAACTCCAACATCAGCCATTTGGATCATTGAGACATCATTGGCACCTGTAATGTAACACAAGCATAATGAATCAATAACACAACTCAACATAAATCAAACTGATAAAATACTACTAAATTTTCAAACGTTGTCCAAACTTTAAAATGGTGAATGACAAGTTTTAACAAATCTATTACCGTCTCCAATGGCTAGAGTCATGTCTGATGTCCTATTCTTCACAAGGGCAACAATGCCAGCCTTTTGCAGTGGAGCAACTCGGCAACATAGAACAACAGAACATCTACTTGCAAGTTGAAATAGCTGAATAAACAGAAGTAGCCAAAATCAACAAGAAGTAAAGTAGATTGTAAACATCATCCAAGATTGAATAGGACTAAACTAACCTCTTCTTCAAGTTCACTGTCAAGAATATGCACAAGACTGGTACCATCAATGATCAAGGCTATTGGATTTGCCTCTGAACCTCCTCCAGAATTGTTGGCAACGCTAGATGTGGACATGAGCTTTTTAGACATGACAAGGGCATCTTGCAAACTTTTTCTGCATGCTGCTCTGTTGTTGCTGTTGATTATAATCTGATTCATTTTGCTTGTAAGGAGCTTTGAGGAGTAGCCAATGGATATGGCAGTTTCTTGTTTGTCCCCAGTCAGAACCCACACTTTAATCCCTGCAATCCTTAGAGACTCAATGGATTCAGGCACACCTTGTTGCAGTTTATCTTCAATGGCAGATGCTCCTAATATACTGAGACTGTTCTCTACAATGCTAGAAACCTTGCGGAGCATAGCAGCCCTGCCAAAAACAGCAGTGCTTGCAGCCTCGAAGGATGCATGCCATTGCTCAAATTCTGAAGTATTCAAGTCTCTCATTCCAATAACAAGTGTCCTCAGACCAATGGAAGAATAAGAGTGAAGATGTGCTTCCGTGGCTCTTACTAAGTGCATGCTAAATGACTTGTCTATCACATTAAGCATGGATGTGTCTGCTCCTTTGACAAACACTTTCACAGAATTGTCAGGGTACCCCAATATGACTGACATCCTCTTCCTGTCACTGTCAAACTCATGCAAACCCAAGACATTGAACCTGCAATGCTCATATTAGGAAGATTCATTAGAAAAAGAAAAAGGGTAATAACCATTGAAGAGAGTTTCATCTCATGTTTATTACCTAACCATCAAGAGAGGTAAACTTAAAGTCACCAAAAAAAGAAGATAAGTAAAAATTTTATGTGTTTTCCTGTATCATAACATAAATACTGCACTGCCAGGGAACAAAGAAAACATAAACTGCATACAGCATATTCTCCAATTAAGACTTCTTAACAACTAAAACAGACATGAAAATCCAACAACAAAGATATCTAGACATGATTTCCTATCTGCTTAAACAACACTAGAATAGGACTATGAACTGCAAATTGGTTCATCATTTCCATTGTAAAAAATATGAAGTTTGTCAGTAACATTTGTGGAGAAAGAGAGAGAAAAACTAGTAAAAGAAAATTTCAACTTACTTTTGTCTTTTTCCATGAATATCGATGACTATATGGCCCGACGTTCGTTCTATTAGCATAAAACCGTAGGCTGCAGCAGCATAAGCTAATGCTTGTTCATCTGGTGATTCTCCTTGGTAATCTATCAGTTTGACATCAGGGTCAGGCGAGTCAACAACAATAGGCACAATAGTGTTGCAGGTTGCCAGTGCTAGAAAGAAATCATGAATCCGTTTTCCCTCCAAATTGAGAAATCCACTTCTTGCTAGCTGCAAAAGTTCTGGATTAACTTTCACCTTCATCTTTGGTCTGAAGACCTTTCCATCCACTGAGCACATAATAACAAAAAAATTCATTTTGTATTACTATTTCACCAATAAGCATAAAAAGGTGTGTACTATAATAAATGAGTAAAATAAATCTCACCTTCCACAGAATGTTCAACTTGATCACCCTCCATGCCGTTCTCTGTAGAACTGTAATCAACCCCCCAGATGCTTGCACATTGAAACTCCATCTTGTTCTGAGTTAGTGTGCCAGTTTTATCCGAGAAAACATACTTAATCTGCCCCAAATCTTCATTAATGTTCAAAGCTCTGCACTGAAACCTTGACTTTGTTTCCTCATCATACATTCTGTTGTCTCGGATCATGAAGAAGGCCTGACCAACCCTCACAAGCTCCATGGAAATGTACAAGGAAATGGGAATCATGACCTGGAACACTATAACTGACATGAGGAATGTGAAGAGAACTTCCAACCCCCATCCATAGTACTCGTAGCTTTCCACTTCCCCCTCTTCTGAAAAGTCTAGTTTCCTATAATATGGCAACAGATTCAACTCATCCTTGTGCCGCTTCAACCACACAGCAGCACAAACTGAGGTGATTGTACACAATGCCACGAGGAAGACAGAGAGCCAAATGATCTCAAAATTCATTCGTGTCTCCAATCTGCTCCTCTTAGAAGGAGCTCCTGAGCTGTTCAACATAGCCTTGGTCTCACTCCCACAATATGCAGCAACACCAATGGCCCAACTAGTATTCTTGAGCTCACATCCACGAAGCACAATGTTGGAGGATCCAAGTGATAACTTCTTGCCATCAACTTCCATGTTAGCCAGAAATCCATATATGTTCCTATTGGGTTTCTCACACTTGATCACCCCACCAAACCCCTCCTTACCATGCGTCTCTTGCTTTGCATACCTTGTCTTCAAATTTGACTCCCCATCTAGATTAATAGTCTGCACGTATGCAACCCCAGTTGGATCACTGGTTGAGAGCAACACAATATCACAGGGGATGGGTTCATTTGCCTTGATCTTTATCACCTCACCAACTCTAATATCCCTCCAACTCTTCTCCAAAAAGTTTCCATCAACCAAAACCGATGCCAACCTATTGTTCTCAACTTTATCACTCCTGTGCCTTCTCCAATCCTCATACGCATCCTTCACAGCTGTGACAAACAGCACAAAGGACAGTGGCAAGATCGAAACAGCTCTTCCAAAAACTGCTAGCTGAGGAAGCTGATTGAGAATGGCAATTATGAGAAAGTACACGTAAGCAATTCTGTGGAACTGTTCAAAAAGGTTCCTGGGAATGAAACTGAGGAGGGAGTATTTGCTCGTGCGGATAGAGTTTCCAGCAAACAAAAAGGTCTCATTCGTTTTCAAAGGGTCGTTTATGTACACTAACCTCGCATCCTCATCTCTGAGTTCCCTCTGAGACACGCTTAGTCCTTCAGAATCTGCACCCTTTGAGCCATACCTAACGGGAATGGATTTAGATGCCGAGCCGCTCAAACTCACTTCATGGATGGAGTTGTTGCTCTTGCTCCCAGAAGAGCGATTGGACATGGAACTTCTGCGTGATGACGAGCTAACAAGAGAGTTCTCAAACGGGTTGAAGACGTTGCCAAAACTTGAATTTGATGTTGGTTGTTCAGGAATATTAACAGAGAAAGGGTCTAGTTGGTAGTTATCAGGAGCTGCTGTCGACGGTGTCATGATCACATGTGGTCTCTTGGAACCCATGATTCATGAGTCTGTTGCAATGAAAACATGTGAAGGCTTGGAGAAACAACAAAAGCTGCAGCGTTGGAAAATTTAAGGAACTAACTAACTAACGTTGTGGTTGTGCAACAACTATGTATATATTATATAAAATATATGTAGCAGTTTAACCTGAACACTTTGAGAAGGGTAGTTGAAAACAGAGAAAAGGGTATATATGAAAGAGGTGTGAGATTGTTGAGGAAGAATAAGAAAAAGCGTGTTGGGGAGGAAGAAGTTTAAGGTCAAAGGCAATGTAGAGGGAAGATGAAGAACAAGTATAAGAAAGTTTGAATCTTTGAAAGAAAATAACAACTTTGAAGAACAAGTCGTAATGGGTGGCCACAGCATGTTTCTCTAGAAACTCATAATAACAATAATAATAATAACTTATTGATGTAGATTAGACTTAATTAAGATAATTAATTAATTTATTTGCATTAATTAATCAACCATATCATCCATTAATAAATCTATTATGTCTCCTTTTTAACTCAAATTAGAAAGTTTTTTGCTTAATAAATAATGTTGTTTCAAAGATTTAAAGAACACATAATTGAAAAGTAATTCTCTAGAAAGAGAGAAAAAGATTGAAGATAATAAACGTTCTTTGGTATCTTTGACTTGTAGTAATTAAAAAATAAAAATTAAAAATAATAATAATAATAGCATAATGTATTGTGTTTATCTATGGAAATGGAAGAAAAGTCTTTCTTGAGAGAGAAAAATGAAGACATGTATGCATAAGGGTCAATAACCAATTTAAATATATTCAATTTTGGCAAAAATATTATTAGTTTTTTAGTGAATTAATTTTAGCATAGAAGGATGATGTTCTAGAAAGTCAGCTAAGAGGGTTTATTATTATTAATATTAATATTAAAATATTAATATTCATTGTTTAGGGTTGTCAGAATTTGACTCAAAAAGAGCTATGACATTCATTTGACGTAACATTTTTTTATATATTGATGAGGAATCGTATCCCTATAAAAATTTGTTACAATCATGTTAAATAATTAATTAAAAAATCAACTATTAATAAAATAAAAATAGATCCAAAAGGTACGGATTAAGAACTTTTTTTACACAACAAAAATAGCATACGTATTATATATGGAAATAATTTACTAAAATAATCATATTTATAAAAAAAAATATAGATAATAATCATTGACAAATAGGAGGAGACACATAGCAACATTGATGATGATGATAATAACAAAAATTATTATTTTATTTGCAGCAGCCTGCTTGTGCAGTTTCTTTGTCATAATCAATTTAGATTTTTTAGTTAATTTTTTAGTAATTTGGATTTATTGTATATTAGATCAGTCTTTGAGAAACGACAATAACAAGGCTGCCTTATGGCATTCCCCTCCTAATTAATTAATTTGAATTAAATAATTAACTTTACTTTTTTAAGGACTGCAGATTTTCAATAATGAAGGACCCTTTTGCAAGTTTGTTTCGTGTTACTTTTATTTAAATAATACATTACTAAATTCGACAAATGCTTATTTCCATATTTACAAGAATATGTTTTTAGTTGATTTTGCTTTTAGTTTATTTTCAAATTATGGTATAATTTAGTTTTTCAATTTTAGAAAATTCTGGTTTTAGTCGTTTTACCAAAAATTTTTAACTTTATTTGTTGTTTCAAACATGTTTCATTATAACATTTGGATGGTTTACACTCTTTTACACATTTTTGCTTCAATGTTAACTGAGAAACGTGTTTGAAACAACAAATAATGTTAAAAAAAATTGGTAAAAAAAACTAAAACCAAAATTTTCTAAAGTTGAAATAGTTTGAGAATGAACTAAAACCAAGATCGCTTCAAACTATAAAGACTAAAAACATATTTAACCCTATTTATAATGATTCAATATTTTATTTTTATTTGTTTTTAATTCAACGTAGTTTCTATATTTGAAAAAAAAAATTTCTTCTCTTAAATAACATTAAATTCGTATAGAGGACGATGAACAAATAATATCTTGTCAATACAATCACTTACTTTTTTTTTACATATTTATTGTTCAATTTTAGAAGCAAAATAAGAAAGATGACACTAATATTAATAAAACATGAGAGATCAGATAAATGTTTTATAGAAAATATAGAAACATCATTGAGTTAAAAATAAATAGAGAAAAAACATTGAATTATTACTGAAAATGGAGAGAAAAAGGTTATTTAAAATGTAAGTGGTAATAAATATTATTCTAGGAAACTTTTTTGTTTTTGTCAACTTTCACTCGTTTTATTTTCTGAGCTGTTTACTTATTTCTTTCTAATAACTTAAATCTTTTTAAGTAGAACTAAATATCCTTAATTAGTCTAAAATAATAAGAAAAATATTAAATATGTTTAGTTTTGGGATAAAATAGATATGGTAAGTTTATGACGTAAGTTGTATTAAGTTATAAATATTTTTAAATTTAATTTAATTTTTTTAATGGAAATGAAGTGGACCACTATGGCCTTTTTCTTTCGAGCATTTCTTCCTGCACTTCTCTCTTTTTTTTCCTACACCCCTTCAGTTTTGAAATCTCACATTTACCCATGAACACGATGAAACAAAGTTTCCACAAATTCTCTTCTTCCTTGCACGAGGAGCCATTCTACCTCTGGTGATCACTCCATTACATACGTGTGGTATCGTAATGACTTCTATGTTAATATTTTGAACAAAAGTCATGATCAATAGTAGTGATTTCCAGTTTAACTAACATTGTGAGGAGCAATAACAACTTCAGTTGTGCATTATGTAAAAATGAAGTCATGCTCCATGATAACTTCTTCCAATTGTGTTATCTTCTTTTTTTTATAAAGAAACAAATTTTGTTACAACAATGAAGTCTAGGAGTTTAAAACTTACTAGTGTGTATGATTTGAGTACAACATGAAACTTATTAGTTTAAGTGATTTGAGTACAAGATGAATTTGAAAAAGGTGTGGGAAACATGCTGGAGATTCTGAATTGGAAGATGAAGGTTATGGAAAAATTGAGTGAGCAAGTAAACAACTCAAATAGCTAAGTAGAGTATGTTAATAGTTCAAATAATCTTGATAATTCAATAGCGTGAGTTGACAACTCAAAAGGAGTTCGGTAAGTTGGTGTAAAGTGGGTATTGTTCGTAATTTCAAGATGAAAAAGATATATTGATAAGGGCTCAAATAGGAGAAGCTTAAAAATCGAAAATATTAGCAACTTCATTTTTAATATAATAATGAAGTATAATTGTTGGAATTCCCTTTGTGTTTTGGTAGACAATGAAATTTGAATTGGTATACCAATATATATTGCTTATGGATATACATCAATTTATTTTTACCTTTAACATATTATAAACACAATGTTTTAACAAGTATTAAAATTATTTTATTAATTTAAAAATATTACATTAACAATTTCAACTTTTTACAACACATCATGGGATTTTCAACAAAAATGATATTACAATTATATTTATTACAGAGACAACAAACATTATCTTTATTAACATTTTCAACCATTTTTTCAACATAAAAACAATTATCTCTAAATTCTTTCATCCTTTCACCATCCATTTCTTTCATTTTCACTACAGTGGTACTTTTTTCTTTATTCTTCGAACTTTCTTTAATTCCTGATTCACTCTACCACTACAAATAATTATAGTTAACCAATTTTTTACACCTATCGTATTTAACAAAACAATAAAAACTCACTCCAAAACAACAACCGTCTTTCTTTTTAATAACAAAAAAAAATAATCAATTTTGCTTCCATGAATCTTACCTTAAACTTAGGATAACCCTTGAATTGTTTTCCCTTTAGTTTTTACCACCATAGTAACAAATGGATTTTAGATCCAACCTTTTACCACCATAGTAACAAATGGATTTTACATCCAATCGTCGCCAGCATAAGACGAGAAGACACGCTACTACTTTGCATCCCCAACCACCATTACATGTACAAGATGAACAAAAATAAAAACGAGATATACATAAATAAACTGAACAATAGAATATGAAAAAGACAATATTTTCTTTGACGGCCTACACCTTTAAAGAAAAAAATAATAATTAAACACGTAGCT
The DNA here is from genome assembly GCF_000741045.1 of Vigna radiata var. radiata. Taxonomy (NCBI): domain Eukaryota; kingdom Viridiplantae; phylum Streptophyta; class Magnoliopsida; order Fabales; family Fabaceae; genus Vigna; species Vigna radiata. The sequence continues at coordinate 33,018,364 of NC_028355.1, read as the reverse complement.
ACAATAAATTAAGAAACCAAATGACACCTAATTCATTTAATATTATAACTCATTAAATTTTTTATGCTATTTCAATAAAATTAATGGAAAAGTTATATATTTTAAAAAGAAAATAACTTAATTAAAACTATTCAAAAATCTGATTAGCAAATTGAGATTTTCAAACAAAATCAAGCATCATTCGAAAAGTTTAAACCTAAAATAAAAGAAAACTTTTGAATATGATCTTTCCTTGACTATCCGAAACCCAGTCGATCTCCACCACCTATTACCATAACATAATCAATGTAAGCAGTCCATGGTTATCACATATTTCCCATTAAGGAAAACACAAAAGACATATTTCCCGGTAAGAAAGCAGTGAAACACAGGAACAAGAAAATATTAATAATTATGGAAAGATTTGGAAATTTGAACTAATTTCAATCCTTGAACATGTCTTGTCAAACCAACTACATTCAACTACTCCGTGTGTGGTGTCTCTTGCCATGCATGCAAGAACCAACTCAAAGACCAATACTATGGTTTCATGCACGTAATGTTTAACTGTTTGGTTACAAAATAGTACCATGAATCGAAAGAACTTGGTACAATTAGTCTAAAGAATGAGCTTGCAACTTTTTGCTCTATGCCCTTTACCAATTTGGCCCAACACAGTTAGCAATACAAACTCCAAAACTAGCACAGCAGCAACCTCTTTATGCCAAGGTAATTACATTCCTAGCCGCGTATATTGGCATACGCACCCTTCAGCTATACTGTTAGAAAACTGCACCTCAAAGAAAGAGCTTTATCAAATCCTCCCGCTTATCATCAAAAACGGTTTCTACAATGAGCACGTGTTTCAAGCCAAGGTTATCAGACTATTCTGCAAATTTGGCAGTATCAGTGAAGCAGCTTCTGTCTTTGAACCTGTTGAGCACAAGTTCGATGTGCTTTACCACACCGTGCTCAAAGGGTATGCAAAAAACTCAAGTTTGGATGAGGCCTTGTCTTTCTTCCATAGGATGATGTGTGATGAGGTTAGACCAGTCGCGGGTGATTACACATGCTTGTTGGAATTGTGTGGAGAGAATTTGGACCTCAAAAGGGGTAGAGAGATTCATGGGCAGTTAATAACTAATGGGTTTGGGTTCAATTTGTTTGCCATGACTGCTGTTGTGAATTTATATGCCAAGTGTGGCGAGATCGATTATGCATATAAGATGTTCGAAAAAATGCCGCACAAGGATTTGGTTACTTGGACAACATTGGTTGCGGGATATGCTCAGAATGGCTTTGCCAAGACAGCGTTGAATTTGGTTTCGAAGATGCAGGAAGCTGGTCTAAAGCCTGATTCTGTCACATTGGTAAGTGTTTTACCTGCTGTTGCGGATGTGAAGGCTTTGAGAATTGGAAGGTCAATCCATGGTTATGCTTTCAGATCAGGATTTGAATCACTGGTTAATGTTTCAAATGCACTTCTTGATATGTACTTCAAATGTGGGTCTGAAAGGATTGCAAGGATGGTTTTTGAGGGGATGAGTAGAAAGAGTGTTGTTTCATGGAATACCGTGATTTGTGGTTGTGCACAAAATGGCGAATCTGAAGTAGCCTTTGCAACTTTTCTGAAGATGTTGGAAGAAAGGGAGGTACCTACGCGTGTTACCATGATGGGAGCTTTACTTGCTTGCGCTAATTTGGGTGATCTTAAAAGAGGGAGGTTTGTTCATAAATTATTGGATCAGCTGAAACTTGATTTTGATGTGTCAGTCACAAATTCATTAATATCCATGTATTCTAAATGCAAGAGAGTTGATATAGCGGCCTCAATATTTGATCATTTGAAGGAGAAAACAAATGTCACTTGGAATGCCATGATATTAGGATATGCACAAAACGGGTGTGTAGAGGAGGCTTTGAATCTATTCTGTAGGATGCAATCTCAAGGCACTAAACTTGATTGCTTTACGTTGGTAGGGGTAATTACTGCTCTTGCAGAATTCTCAGTCAACCACCAGGCTAAGTGGATTCATGGCCTGGCAATAAGAACTTATATGGACAAGAATGTCTTTGTTTCCACTGCTCTTGTTGATATGTACGCAAAATGTGGAGCCATCAAAACTGCAAGAAAGCTTTTTGACATGATGCAGGAGAGAAGTGTAATAACATGGAATGCAATGATAGATGGATATGGGACACATGGCCTAGGAAAAGAAGCTCTGGATCTCTTCAAAGAGATGCAGATGGGAGCTGTTAAGCCAAACGACATAACATTTTTGTCTGTAATATCAGCTTGTAGTCACTCGGGATTTGTGGAAGAAGGTCTCTTCCTCTTCAAAAGCATGAAGGAAGATTATGACTTGGAGCCTAATTTGGATCACTACAGTTCCATGGTTGATCTCCTTGGTCGTGCGGGTCAGTTGGATGATGCCTGGAATTTCATCCAGGAGATGGATGTCAAACCAGGGATTTCTGTTTTGGGTGCAATGCTAGGTGCTTGCAAAATCCATAAAAATGTAGAGTTGGGAGAGAAGGCTGCAGACAAACTCTTTGAGTTAGACCCAGATGAGGGAGGGTATCATGTGTTGCTTGCGAACATATATGCCTCTAACTCAATGTGGGATAAAGTAGCCGAGGTGAGAACAGTCATGGAAAAGAAGGGGCTTCATAAAACTCCAGGCTGCAGTTTGGTGGAGCTGAGAAATGAAGTTCATGCATTCTACTCAGGAAGTACCAATCATCCTCAATCCAAAAGAATCTATGCTTTTCTTGAGACTCTTGGAGATGAGATAAAGGCTGCTGGTTATGTGCCTGAAACCAATTCAATTGGGGATGTGGAAGAAAACCTGAAAGAACAATTGCTCAGTAGCCACAGTGAGAGGCTTGCTATTGCCTATGGACTTCTGAATACAAGTCCTGGCACAACAATACACATTAGGAAGAATCTAAGAGTTTGTGGTGATTGCCATGAAGCCACTAAGTACATTTCACTTGTGACAGGAAGGGAAATTATAGTGCGTGATTTACGAAGGTTCCATCATTTCAAAAATGGAAACTGTTCTTGTGGAGATTACTGGTGAATCTTATCCTTTTACGGGATCATAGCCTACTAAAACATAGGAGTGGACATTCTTAAAATAAGACTCGTTAGAATATTCTCTCTTTTTCACTTTATTAGTAGTCATGCCACTATATTTTTGCATCATATTACATGTGCGTGTGCACAGTTTTTCATCTTCCTTTACCTGCTATCAAAGACCATGACTACTTGAAGGGACAATGTTTCTAATGTATGCGGCAAGTGGCTATCTCCTATCACTGTTATGAGTCTATACATTCAATTATCCTAACAATACAGTCTGTGAAACATAAAACATCCGTGAAACAGTCCCCAGATCATCAATACAACAAAAAACTTTCAAGGCACTGTTCAATGTCACCTCCACCACTAGAACTGTCTAAACAGGTATGTCTAAACATGATCAATCAAAGCTTTTCACTGCCATAACAAAACGAGAAAAAAAAAAACATTACAACATCATTTTTTATTAACTTAAATTTATGAATTTATTAGTGAAAAAAAAAGAGTAGAACTACGGAGAAAATTTAGTACTTAGGTTTACATAAAAACATTAAAGTATATTGAGTTAGTGAATAATATGAAGGTAAAACTCAAGAAATCAAATTGCAAACCTTGAACAGTTACAGAAAATGAATCAGAGTGAGAAAATGCAGAAAGATTTGAATTACCAACATTGATAACGATATAATCTTAACCAACAGAATCCGACTGTAGCGGTGCATCATTGGAGTGCAGGAGCCAATTGGGATGGTTAGGGTTTTCTCAAAAAAAAAAATAGGCCAAAATTTGGAGCTTCCACTTTCTCGCATAAGAAAAGAAAAAATGTTCATTCGGATTCAGTCAAAGGATATGGTGAAAACAAAGCAATGCCAGAGAATTTTCTGAAGGGACCAACGGTACACTATCACTCACATTTTTTCGAAAAATATCAGTTACTGCTTCAAATTTCTGTCATTCAATTTTACTTTTAAAAAAAATAATATTACATGTGATTCATTTCAAGGAAATTTTCGGATTTGATGTAGCTGAAAATAGATAAACTTTTAAAAGCTATTGAAATGGATTTTATTGGATATGATGACATATGTATGTCTTTTGGTATATTCCGAGAACTTGAGCTTTGAGCAGGCGGTCCAAGATGAGAAGTGACTACTTGCAATGGATGATAGGTGGGTAGGCTTTGTTGCAAAAGGGTACAAACCAATGGAGTGAGTTGATTATGAACAAGTGTGTGCTCCGCTAACAAGAATGGAGACAGGTTGTTGAGTTCACTGGTAGCCCAGTTGAAATGGCTAATACTATAAATAGATGTGAATTCAACATTCTTGAATAGATACCGATTAAGATATATAGATATCTGCAAATGCAAGCACAGTAGACCTCTTATTTTAGCCAATATCAAGTAATAATCATTTCTACCATAAACTACTCTTAAGGAAAAATAGCAAGGATTTTAACACCACCTTGATTCTATCAATACTTGGTACTTTTAGGTTTGTACTCGATCTTTGTCACTTGGCACCATTTCTTCTGTCAATTTAGAGGTATAGTTTAAGAGTGGAGAAAACTGTTTTAATAATTAGAATATAATTTTCCAAACTGAAAACCATTTTATTGCTTTGTAGTACATTTGATATATACACAAATGTTTAAGCTAACATCGGTAGAACATTTGATTTAGAACTTCCTTCAAGTATCATATTTGATTATGCTCTTTATCACTGATTTCAGTCACTATTCTCTTCCAAAACCAATGTTCTTGCCACACTTTCTCCATCTGTTCAAGTGGCAGGCTTTTGGTCTCTGGCAGAAAATAGTACACAAATATAGTCATCACCACCACCCATCCTCCAAAGAAGAAGAAAATCCCATACCTGAAGTGGCAAAGCATGGTCAGAAAAGTCTGAGAAACAGTGAAAGTGAAGATAAGGTTCACTGCCACCGTGATGCTTTGCCCTACTGATCTAATTTCCAAAGGAAAAATTTCACTTGGCACTAACCAACCCAGTGGCCCCCATGACAAGCCAAACCCAACAACATATATGCATACCATAATCAAAACCACAAAAGCATACCCTTTGCTTAATCCACCATGATCTTTCAGATGAAAGGCCATTATACCACCAATTATAACCTGTGATGCAATCATTTGAATGCCCCCAATCATGAACAAGGCTCTCCGTCCTAGTCTATCAACTGTGAACATTGATATGAATGTTGAGGCAGTACCTATAACTCCCGTGACCACAGCTGAAAACAGCGATGCACTTTCTCCTAACCCTATTGTCCTATAAAGTAAAGGGGCATAGCAGCCAATGACGTTTATCCCAGTCATTTGCTGGAAAAACGGCATAGCTATTGCCATCACAAGCTGAGGCCTGTACCTCCGTTTCAAAATTATCTTAAGCGATTGCTTGTCTTCGGTTTTTGAAGAACTTGCTTCTATAAGACCATCAAGTTCTTCTTGCACATCATCTGTGCCTCGAATTCGCTGAAGTAGTAACTTGGCCTTTTGATGGTCATGGCCACGTTGGATTAAGCTGTTAGGAGTTTCAGGGAGGAAAAGTGCACCAAGTGTTAGGACTGAGGCTGGTACCGCTGCCATGGCTAGGGACACACGCCAACCCCACCCACCTTCTATCTTCTCTGTTCCATAGTTGATTAAGGTAGCAAACACACTACCAAAGCAAACGCTTAATTGGAAGCCATTGCTAATCGCTCCTCTTAGTCGTGGTAGTGCCATTTCAGATAGATACAACGGAACAGCCTACAGAAATCACAGATACATACAAAAAGATCATAAATCATAATCAATTTTCATTTTTTCTTCAACAGTCTAATAGAACTCTGCAAAACAGAAGCTAGATCCCAAATTTCAGGAAAGTAAATTACACAGTTTTGATGTTCTATAAAGGTCTAGTTTCCAATTGAATCTTAAGTTGTACTCAATATTTGAAATGCTTGTAATAGTGTAGAAAAATGAAGGAAAAGATAGCTACCTGGTTTGCAAAACCAACCCCAACTCCAAGCAAAAGTCTACCAAATATGAGCATCAACACATTAAAAGCTCCACCTCCCAGAGCTGTACCGGCCAGGAAGGCAGCGCCGCCAACCACAATGGACGGTTTGCGGCCAAAGGCTTTGGTGACATAAGAAGCAAAGAAGGTGGTAACAAGGCCAGCAACATAGAGAGAGGATGTAAAAGAGGTCAGTAGTTGGCTATCAAATACACAGTAGTTGCTGACTTTGGCATCTTCTTTCTGAAGGTACACTTTATGGAAGAACTTCTTCAGAAATGGATCCATTGAGGTTACCCCACCAGCTATTCCAATGTCATAGCCAAAGAGGAGACCTCCCATGGCAGCCATCATGCAAGACAGCAGAACATAAGTGGTTACCTTACCATTGCTTTGGATATTTTCACTTGCTATAGCCAACCCAACAGCCATTGATAGGCTCTTCTTTAGTACACAGGTAAAAGCTTAGAGAGATTGATTCAGGTTTCATATATGGTTCATGATAATTTATAATCAAGTAGTGCTTTTTGATTTGTGTACTCAACCTTGGTTTGGATTTCACCATAACTGTGATAACTGTCACTGTTGAATTTGTTAGTTAAATTTGTTTTCTAGGAAGAAAATCGTCTGATGTTGATCTTATCTTTATGTAATTTATACCTCAAATCTAGTTAGCAATATCAAATTTGCATTCTTCTCTGATGGAATAAGATTTTATATGTGATGTGATGAAGGACAAAACCAACAGCATTAATGAATGTAATAATTGTACAATTTTGGCTAAGTTGAGTTTGTGGAGGAGAAATGCATGGGACCAACAGAATTAAGTTATTGCTGACACATATATTGACATGTGCTTGTGAACATTACACACATGATCGGAATTTCTATAATCATGAGTGAAATCTATGACTGAAAACATCACCCTTAATATCTCATCTGTTAAAAAATAAAGCTGCCAGGAATTCTTATATGAACATAAAGTTTTAAACACTAATAAGCATATAGTTGTTAGTTTTGCTGAACATAACAGTTCAATTGGGAACAGTTTTGTTATGCTGAACACTATCATTGCTATTCTCATACCACAGTAGAAGGCTATCTGTATTTAATTTTTCTATAATTCTATTAAAAAAATAAAGCTGTTTTATAATATCCACATATTGTATACTTACAAGTTAGGACCACTTCCAGCCTCAATTTTCTATTGATTAGAAGCTGGCTATGAAATTGACAATCTTGGTTTCTTGCTTCATGGTCATGTATACTTCTGGGAAAAATCTCTCCAGAAATTGCTTCATCTTCTAGCAATTAGTTAAAGTTGATGAAAGTATATGAATGACTGCAATTTGTTTGATCCTGTGCAGAGTTGAGTGAACATATGGTGTTGGAATTGACATATATAGTGTGAGTGAGTCTATTGAAATGACACACAGCAGCCTTTATTCACTAATTCTATCTAAATCAGTACAACTAATATTTTTGGACAAGAAGAAAGTTCATTTATTGATGAAAGTAAAATGTGATGTGGACAATAAATGCGATGTGGACAATAAATGCTATGTGGCATNTAATGATTGTCATTATGAATTTGATGGAGAAGAAATTATACTGACTTATTTTTGTACTAAGAGATAAAACAACTTTTATCTGCGGTAATTTTCTTAAACTGAATTTCGAAATCCGATATATCTAAAACAATAAAAATAAATATATCAAATTGAAAGAAAATAAAATTTCAAATTTAACACATGATAAGCACTATCATACAGAGATCAGAGTGAGAAAAGAAGAATAAAACATAAAAAGTAAATGCAATTTGGTAAACTAATTTATTTTTTATATATATTTTTATTGAATAAACATAGAAGCTTAAAGGTGGTGCTGGAAGAAGCGTTCTTAGATTTTTAGACGATGTGAATGGGCTCATTGATATACTTGGGCCCAGTAAAGTCCCCCGGCCCTTTCTGCATAAATTCAGGCCCAGTAAAAGGTATTTGGGACACCTGTCCTTTGGGCCGATTTCATCACATTTGTTTAATCTTCCATTATCTTGTAGGTTCCAGCAATCACAGAATAAAATTGTTTAATAGAATTAATAACTTTTTCAAACTTTTTAAGTAATTTATGGTCTCCTGACCATAAATTACTTGGTTTAAATCTTCAATTTTTAAGGTTAGAATATATTCGAATGTACTGTCTAAACTAGAAATACCTCTTAAACTTCTTATAACAATGTTTTATCATATATATATATAAATACAAAACCTTACATAAACACAGCTAAATATTTTTCATACACAAACTTATATTTTATTAATCAATTTATTAAGGAGCTAAACTTATGTGTAGAGACATGAACACTATTTTAATTTGTTGAGGAATCAAATTAAGTATTGAAACTTAAGAAAAAGTAAAGGACAAATATTACATTAAAAAGGTTAAAGTTTTATTTGAAAACATCTACAATTATTCATGTTTCTTTCTTTTCATTCCTATTAAAAAAGAAAACTAAAAGAGAACTTAAGTTACTCTATAATTGAAAGATCATATATCTAAATATCTGTTAATCTACGTTGTTCTCGATCAATCCAATTACAATTCTTAGTGAATTGAGAATTACTTTGTTTGAAGAAAAAGTTTATTGCTCATTAATAATTAATTGTTTTGATTCATAATTTAACACATGACAAAAAAAATCGAGACCACCTTAAATCATATGATAAATTAATACATCAAACCAAAATTCTATCGAAAAGAAAATATTCATTAGTGATTTAAAAACCTCATTTTTCGTTTTTAAAAATGTGATCTTGTTGATACCAATCAAGTGTTCTGAGTCTGTAATGATGGAATCACTAAAGTAATATATTTTTAACGATTCTGTGATGGCTGAATTGCTCCTCCAAATCATGGTTTGATTAAATTAAGCATCCAATCATATATAATATTTTGTGAAGAACATGATGAGCAAACTTTAGTTTTGAAAACATTGACCCATCTGGGTTTCCAAGTTTAAACAAGAAAATGCAAAAGGGGTTTGAATTTTTTGAGTTTGGAAAGGTCATGTTGATGTGTGTGGTAAGCCTAACATTAGAGGCTTTGAGTGCAACAAGTGGGGAACATGGCATGTTACAGCCAACACAATCAGTGTTATTGGACCCCATGCACAACAAGGATGCTTTAGTTTCATTTTTCAGCACGCTTAAACCTTTCAATTCTTTTGCCATTTTTTCTTATTTCACCATGAAGTGTCATCATCATTCCACGCCCAAGAATCATTTCTTCTTACCCTTTTCTTTATTTTGCCAATTCCACATTCTCAGCTACTACATACATGGATGCCCCCAACAACACTTTTCTCTCATTCTCCTCTTCTAGCTTTCCTTCAATAAATATCTACATTTTTCTTCTTATTTTGTTTTTCCCTCCTTTTGACAAGAACAGCATGTGTGAGTTCTGTTGAGGGAACATCTCCAAGAACCAGAACAAGTACTTTGCTGCTTTACCCTTTTCCATTTCATTGATCTGGTGTGTACTGCTACTGCCCTTATTATCCTTTTCATCTGTTACTACCACTCTACAATCTTCAGTCTTTAGGACTCATTCCGTAGAACAAGAAAACAAAACATGATTTAGCCATGGTCTTTCCTTGGTAGAAAAACAAATATCAATGCTTTTTACTTTTGATGTTGTAGCTACCCAAAAGGGGTTGACCTACACACATCGCTAGTGTGTTTTTCAAATGATTTTGGCCAGATGACAAGGCTCTAGGATCTGGTCACAGTTGTGATAGCAGCGACCACATTTGTCTGCAATTTCATGCAATATCAAAGACTGTGACAAAATTTACCACAGTTTCAAGCAGCAGCAAGGATTGAAACAAAACTAGGAGCGTTAATTACCTTGGGCAGAATTGGAAGCCATTGGTTGTATATTATTGGCTCTTTTTTCTGTCATGGACTCTGCTTTTGGTCTGTTTTTGATGACATTTTCCTGGGTTTCATTTACATGTGATGGTCAGAGTGTGAAATCAGCTCATGTTCTTGACCTCATCATAAGGGATCACACGTTCATGGCATTGGACAAGAACTTGAGGACAGCAATACCACAGTCAGTGGACCTACCTGCAAATCTTTCAGGCATTGGAGTTGATGCTGTGAGGTTTAGGTGTGGCAGTTTGAGAAGGTATGGTGCACACTTGAAGGAATTTCATCTGGGTACTGGTGTGACTGTGCATCCATGTATTGAGAGGGTCATGTTGATCAGACAAAACATGGGTCACAATTGGTCTTCTATCTATTATGCTAACTATGATCTATCTGGGTATCAGCTTGTGTCTCCAATTGTGGGGCTCCTAGCTTACAATGCTGATGATGATGATGCAAACTCAAGCAACCCTTTCCAACTTGGGATTGTGGCTGGAGAAAGACCAATGACAATTGACTTCACCAATGCCACAAAGTTGAACAAGGAAGATGGGATCAAGCCCTTGTGTGCCAGCTTTGAAGGTGATGGAAGAATGACACTTGCAAAAGGGAACCCTTTAACACCACTTGTTTGTGTTGCAAAGAGGCATGGCCATTTTGGTTTGGTTGTGGAGTCTCCACCAGATCAGTTCAGGAACAAGCCCATAAGTAGGTGGAAAGTGGCTGTTGGAAGCACCATTGGTGCTGCTTTGGGTGCTTTTCTCTTAGGCTTGCTTCTTGTTGCAATGCTTGTTAGGGTGAAGAAGAGATCAAGAATGGTGGAGATGGAGAGAAGAGCCTATGAAGAAGAAGCCCTTCAGGTCTCAATGGTTGGACATGTCAGAGCTCCTACTGCACATGGCACTAGAACCACACCCATCATTGAGCATGACTACAGACCTCATCCTCGTTGAATGCTTTCATTCTGTTCCTCATCAAATCAATTTTGTAACATTAAGATGACTTTCAATCAATTCCATTATGTTGCTGATCAATTTAACAACACTCTTTCTGGTTTCTATATTTCAAGTCATAGGAATATAGCAGAGATATCAGAATATTAGCAACAAATTTACATGCACTTATCAACAATCTGATGATTTCCATTTTGTAAACAGAAAACTTTTTGTTTCTTCATTCTTCTGACAATATATGCGTTTGATCAAAAAGTGAGAAAGTTATGAAAATTCATAAACTCGTTGTCTTAATCTTTTGGATGAAAAATGGTGTTAATTTCTTATGAATTAATTGGGTTAGAGCTTCCTAACGAAAGGTTTTAAATTTCTTGAACTAAGGCTCAAATTTTTTAGTGTACATTGAGAATTATCCATAACAATCTCACAGAATGACTAGGGAAATTAGACTGTATGATACACTGCATTGGAAAATAGCAGTGACAGAAAAGAACAACAGTGGAACAGGAGTAATGTTAGAAAAAAGTAATGATAAATGGCAGGAACTTTTTGTCCCTTACAGTGTGAGAAGTAACTGTGCATGAGAGTTGCTTAAAGGCAGAGACATGAAGAATTATTATGCTGTTGGGAAGGGAAAAGAAGCCAATCTATGAGGCTGGTTCCTTTGGCAGAACAGCATGAACATTTCTTATACGTGAAGTCTGCGTGCAGTTTTGACCATTCAACTACAAATGAGTTTTCAATACAGTTTATCAAAATATATAATTTATGGGCATGTTTGGTCAAGAAAATTTCTTCATCAAGTATGAACCAAAACAAGAAAAGAAAAAGCATATTGAAAAATGTAGGGAGCTTCATCTCACACACTACTACGATATAGTTTATTTCAGACACGAATTTATTTTTAATAATATTCTAAAATGTATCTCATCAATAGAAAAAATATTTTATGTGTATATAAATAGAGGTATTTTATGTATATATAAATCTATTATTTTATTTGATATGAATTTTGTTTGTACTCAACAATAAATCATACAAAAAAAAACTAATCCTTACAACACAAATTAGTAAATTGTGAATACTGTATCCTTGCATCATATAGATGTATAAGAGAAAGAAAAATGATGAACAACCAAAATATTAAATAAGACTTTGTATTTGCAGTTGTTCCTTAGCGAACGAAATAAAGACAAAGATTAAATTGTGTACGTATTACAGTATAGGAAGAGACATAAATTTTAATGTCAATTGGTAAGGTATTTAAAAACAATAAATGTTGATACATCAAAAAATACACGTGCTACTTTTACTTTTATTGTTATCATCCCTCGTATTTCTTGCTTTTACCTTATAGTAGATGGATACGATATATGTATTAAATACGACACATAACTTATTCATCGATACGTTTATTTTTTAAAATAATAAGATATAATATATATATATTTATATATATATATATATATATATATATATATATAAAATATTCACGTTTAAATTTTTACATTCATTTGATATTATTTTTCTTAAAAAATTATAATTTAAACCATTTTAAATGTATATATCATTAGAATTGCATAAACTAACTTGATATTAACTTTAATTTACAATGTTTTAGTATTGAAAAAGAAATTAGATTCTGTTCTCCTTAGTGTTTTTTTAGCGATGTCAACATAGCCACCAAGACAAATAACATGCACACACATTCATACTTCGTTTTCATAATTAAGCATAACATGTTTTTGACAGTGACCAAGAAGACACCACTACTATACACACACTAATCTGTGTTCTTCATCCTTAAAACAACCCTACTTTTCTAAAATCAACAAAAATCATAGGTGTTCCCACAACACAACAACCTTTCAACAGTGTTCCAATTCAAACGTTTGCTCTAAATTTTCAGCAGATCATGGTGACTATACACCTAATGAATGTTTAACTCCACAAGAGGATATTTACAGCGAAAGTTAAGACAAGTAATTTACTATATTTTAACTTTTTTTTTTTTACTTTAACTGTATGGCCAAAGGAGATCCTGGTCTGGTGTTGTCAACAGAGGAGAGTCCAAAAATTCAGCTTGGGAATTGTTTGAATCCCATGCAAAGGGAGAATCCACTGTTATCGATGTTGACAAATTACCATTGACAACATTGGACACTTCAGCATTCAAACTGTGGCCAATGGTACCACCAACATTTTGCACCTTCTGCTGGTTTTTGCTTTCTAGAGAACACACATACATGTTGTTGCCAAAGACATCCTTGTCCAAACAAAGCCTTCCATCAAAGAAATTATCATTGTACACCTGAGTCTGAACAGTTTGCAAATGCTGGTTTTGGCCTGCAAGACATGGAACATTCATGTTGTGCATCCCCATGTTCCCAACAGTAAAAGTCTGATTTTGATTAGTGACTGATGCGGCAAAGTTCCTGGATTGAACAAGAGGCATATCTACATCAGAAGGCATTAACCCTCCAACTCCAACCACTTGCAAAGGATTTTTGCTTCTGTATTGGCATGTCAGCTGATGATTGTTCCTCGCGTTTCTGTCACTGAATCCAAAGCCAGTCTCATGATAAGGGCATTCTGTGCTGTTGCAAGAATAGGCCTCATGAGGAAATGTAATAGCTTGAACATCATCCCCAGCCTTTCTCTTATCAGCAGCATGGTCTTGTAACATTACAATGTTGTCCATCATTGCAATGTTATTGCCATTATCAATACCAACATTGCTTCTTCTTGTTGTTATTGTTTTTGATGTTGTTGATGTTGGTGGTGGGTTATATTGGCCATCCAGAAAAGCTCTTATGAATCCACTATGAACCAAATTTCTGGTTTGTGTTGGTGTTGGTGTTGGTGGATCGAACTGCCCCATAAAGAAATTTCTAGCTCCACCATTTGTGGCTGCTGCTGTATCAATCTGCACTCCATGAAAACTGGTAGCACCATCATCAGTGATCAAATCGGTGGTTGGTGGAGGGTTCCCAAGAAGAATTCTAGCAGCACTGGTGGAAGTTGAAGGGTTATTCTGGCTACCAAGAAAGCTCCAAGCAGCACCATTAGCAACATTGTGGTGTTGTGGTGTGTTATTCAGCCCCCCAAGAAGATTCAATGTACCACCAAGGCTATTACTTTGTTGCCCCCTTATAAAATTTGTAACGTTATTATCATAAGGGACACTAGGTCCTGCTCTTGGAGGGAGGGTTTGGAAGAAATTAGGGTATGATCTCCTAGCAAAGGACTCTTCACGTTTCACAATAGCACTCCAAATGGCAGTTTCTTTTGCATTGAGCTTGTCCTGAAGGGTCCTAGAGTGACGAACAATGTTTCTGATCTTTGCTATGTCTGGGGATATGTGCTTGATGACTGCAGTGAGCACACACATCTTCCATACCTTCTTCAGGTCATGGGGCTTCTTGTAGGGTGGTGGGCCTGGGTCTATGGTAAAGCCCATCTGGGCCCACCACCATTCCTGCCCGGTGGGCCACCAAGGAGGGGCAATGCCCTTGTCCAAAGGGTACCTTCTCCGGGGAGGATCACAGTTCTGCATGAGACATGACAAGAGTGAGCCAAGTGTTGTGTCTGGGAGATCATTTAAACTGTATGCTGTTGATGGCTCTCCATTGAATCCATTACTAACCATGTCTTCAAATCCTGTTTCTTCCTCATACCTACACCACATATATTCTATAAACTTATTATTATTTTTCTTTAAATATGTTTAGGGTTTATTGAATTTATATGAATAATTTTTGAAATAATATATAATATATATGAGTTTGATGATAAGAAAAGTTAGACCTGAGCATAGCAGCAGGACCATTGTGATCAAACTTGACCCTATCCTTCCACCAACCTCTGAGGTTATCAGAAGCTCCACTGACTGGTTTTCCCTTCTCAGGAATGATGCCATAAACGAAGCCACGAACACCACAAATCTCCATCATCTTCACCATGTTCTTCAGCACTGTGTCTTGTGCACGAATCAGTGCCTTCTTCTTCATCATCTCCACTGTTTCTCCTTTCTCCGTATCCCTCTTCTCTTCCTTCAGCTTTCTCAACATCATGCCATCTCTCCACATCCTTGTCTCCAGTTCCTCCACTGTCACCACTTCTTCTTCTTCTTCTTCTTCTTCTTCTTCCTCTTCCTCTTCTTCTTCTTCCACCCTCATCGTTTCTTCGTCAGCATTTCTCCTTGAAGGGTCATCACAGGAAAGAATACCACTCATGCTGTCATCATCCATACAATCCATTGCTTGTGGCTTTTCTTGTTCTCTGAAAAAACAATGTGTACAGAAGAAAAAGCTTATTCAATGTATCATCATACCATGCATTCAGAGAGCTCGTTTTGAAGACAGATTGAAAAAAATATATATAATTTTTTAACCCCATAAAATCATCGTTCAAAGAAAAATAAAAGGTGGATAAGCTATTGGGAAACGTGATTTTCTTAGTCCATTTTATCATGGTAAAATGCCTGTTTGATGACGTAGAACATGTTGTGTTTGTCGATTGTACTAGGTTAGGGTTTGGATAAAAAGTTAAGGTATAGGGTTTAGTTAGTAGTATTGATCTTTTAAATTTTGAAAAAAATATGTAAAGAAGAAAGTCTAAAAAATAAAAAAAGAGTAAGTGAAAATGATATGTATAGTTGTATGGTTTAATTATTTTGATTTTTGAATTATGAAACTGAAAATTAAAAAAAAAATGAAGTTATATTAAATGTAAATTTCACTTAATGATAAATTAGAAGAAAAAAATTATGCTAAATGTTTGATACGCTGTCACTGAAAAATAGTTTGTTATCTGATTAAAATGGTAATAAATCTGATTATTTAAGTAATTGTTGAAAAAATTGGTAAAATTTATTATATACAAAAATGTTATTAAAAGTTTGTTATATAGTACGAATATAGATTGTGTAAACAGTGTATTGTACAAAATTGGACTCTAAATTCATTTTAATTTCTTTAAACATAAAACATATAGTGACTTTTTTATATATTTTTTTAAATGAAGGGAGTAAATAAAATTTAGCCTGAATAGGAAGAAAATAAAAAAAAAATATAAAAAGATCAAATTAAAAAAAAAAAACTATATAGATAGATGGTAAACAATTTTTTTTATGAATGGATCTTTATGTTTTAAAAATTGTTTGTATATTTTTGTTCATGTTAAATATATCTTGTGCCTTTAAACTATTTTTTAAAAAGTATGTTTTATCTTTAAATTAAGCTATAAACATATTTTGTTTCTACTTTATGAAAGTAATCCATGTGTTGTTTATTGAAGAAATTTTTTTTCATAACTTCAACAGTTTAGCTAAAAGAGATAAAAGCACCTTTTGAAAATGGTTTTGGAGAAAAAACATATTTAATTTATTTAATGCAAAGCTTGCAAAATTGGATATGGTGATTTTGGAAAACCACATCAGAATGAATCAAAAGAAAGAAAAATTGGAGGAAAAAATATATAATCACTCTCAAAATTGTAGTAACTCAAATACAAAATAAATAAATGAAAGCAGAAATTAGATGCTGAAAAATTATGAAATATTTGGCAATAGGAAAATAATTTAGTGATTCTTCCTCCTATTCTATTTCAAATTAATCAAGCATGGAATAAAACACTAAATATAAACAATTATGCAATAAATTAAGCAATGTAATAAAAAAACATATAAATAAATAGATTGAATCATACCAAAAGCCCTTGTAGGGCAAAAAGGAGGATAAAGGGTGGAGGATGAGTTGAAAATGGAATCAAGAGAATGTCACAAAGGAAAGTGAGATAATTAGGACATAAAGAAAAAAAAAAGAAGATCTTTTTTAAATAGATAAAATTGTCACAAGAACACTTAATCTTATATAGACATTGCAAAACAATATATATGGAAAGTTAAGCTTAAAACCAAAATAAATTGTATTAAAATTTTTATTATCATAAAAATTTGATGAAAACTTTGGGTTTGGATGATGAAAGGCTTCCACAAAACAAATTATATATGTTTGCTAAACCATTACTTTGGATATGGACGATGATATTTTAACAATTTTTTGACAACAGATTTTGTGTCACTATTTAAAACGAATCAATCACAAAGTGTCATATAAATGGTTGTAAAAAAATTGTTAAAGATACGTTTTCCTTTTGATATGTATATATGTTATATCTTTAACATTGAACATGTATTTTTCACAAGAAAAAAGTGTTTAATTTTTATGCTAAATACTGACAACAATTTTATAAAAATAATTTTAAATTGTAAACAGGTGCAACCGTGTTGACCTTTCAGTAAAATGATATAACCAAGTGAAAAAAAAATTAATTATTGTACTATTTTGGTAAAAAAAAAAACAAAATTTAAATAAATGATTGTGTCATTACTCTTAGGAAAAAAAATAATAATAATTTTCTTCTTTTACATGTTATTCTTTCATTTACTATAACATAATTGAATTTAATTATTTAGTTTACATTTTTACAACTATAGATATTGTTTATACTTTCTATATTTGTTCAATTAACACCATTTTTATAAACAACTACCATTCATTAATTTCCCTTTTTTAGTTCCAACATTTTTTAGCATTAATTGTTTTCTCTGATATCAATGTATTTACTAAATAAACAATAAATTGGGGATGTATATATAGCTAATGTAAATTAGGCTTAAAAATATATTTTAATCCTGTAAAAATGAGCATATTTCAGTTTAGCCCCTATCAAATGAATAATGTTTTGTCAAACATGGTTTTAATTCCAATACTTTAAAATTAATGGATTAATATTTAAATTTTTTAGAATATATAAATTTAGTTTTTCCTAATTTTTGTAGTAGATCGAGGTTGTCACCCTAAAGTTATGTTTAAGGAAAGATTAACTTTAAATATTTTCGTAAAATTTAAAAATATAGAGACTAAAATAAAATTTATCATAAATATAAGAACTAAATTTTTTATTTTCAAAAATTTACTTTTCAGTCATCTGAAAATCAATCCACTGTGATGCATATTCTTTTAAAGAATTAATGTACTAGAAAATTATTCAGCTGTTTCGTTTGATTTTCTTCATTTTTTAGTTACTAATGTAATTATTAATTTATTAGTATGCTACCATTGTTAGGTCATGCAATATGTATTCTTAATTAAATACTATTATTTAACAATTTTTCCTTATGTGCAAATGGCTGACTGATTTAGATTATTTTTACTTTGGGAGGAAATTGGAAAACAAAAATTGTATGTTGTGTTTAAAATTAAATAATTTTAAAATATAAAAAGTACAAAGATAACTATTTTTTAAAAATAATAATAATAAATTAAAAAATAATTAAATGTATTTTTATAATTTATTTATTTTGTTTTCATTTATAACGAAATTTTTCACTTTATTTTTATTCATTCTATCAACGAATATATTATTTATTTTTGTTATTTTCTTTCTATTTTTCTCTTATAAGAGTTAAAATAATTTGTATAAGGTTAAAATGACTCTTTTTTATTCTAATTTACTACAATACCTTTTTTTT
Source organism: Vigna radiata var. radiata (assembly GCF_000741045.1). Lineage (NCBI taxonomy): Eukaryota > Viridiplantae > Streptophyta > Magnoliopsida > Fabales > Fabaceae > Vigna > Vigna radiata. The sequence continues at coordinate 32,999,864 of NC_028355.1, read as the reverse complement.
GTTAGGATATCTATAAAAATATTTTGAGATTCAAGTTGGTTAAAGTATAGGTGATGCAATAAATGAGTAAATAGGGATTTCTATCTATTTATAATATTTTAATGAAATTTTACTTGTATGAGTGTTGGTTATATGTCCTAAATATAATTTTAAGATTTGATTATAATCATTTCATTACTCGTTTAAGTGCTTTTTAATGTAAAGTTGAAGTTGTTTAAAGAAGCAATTCATCCATTAATATTCTTAGTTCAATAAATCCAAATACATAAAAACATCAAATTCAAGTTGAAGTCATAATTTTAAGATGTATGAACTCATAAATTTAAAATTTTAATTAATCTAAATTTGTATAAGTATATAATCTAATAGTAAATATTTACATATTTTTAAATACTATATTGTATAATAAAATGAAATTATGTAATAAATTTTGAATAATTTTGACTTGTATATATTTGTGTGTTTATAATATTAAATAATACATTAGAATTATTACTATATATTTATCAATGTATTTTTTATTTGAATATTAAAGATTTAGTTTCACCTTTAATTTCAAATGAGTTTGAGTTTTTTTAAAACTATTTTTTAATTTTGGACTTTTTAAAAGCATTAGTTTTAAGTAATATTATATATGATACTAACTATATTTATATATATCAAAACATTCTAAGTCCACATGCTAATATTATTTATATAACGGTAACAAATGTAATTTAAAAAACTCTTAAAATTCTTATTTAAAATTATGGAGGAATAAAAATTAAAAAAAGAAATCTTTTAAACTAAAATTAAAATTTACGTATTTGTATGAACACATGGTTTCATATTTTATAAGAACGAAAAACAAAGAAAAAAAATTTATAAGAACAAAACATAATCTCTAATTTTATAAGGGACTGAAAATATATTTAAAATAAATATGTAAATATTAATTTTTAATTATGAAGCATTAATTCTTAATATTTTATCATCAATTATTAATTAAGATTTAAATTTTAAATTATTAAATATCAAGTAATAAATAATTCATATTCAAGATTTAAATTCACTATGCAATATTGCATAAATTGAAACATATATAACAATATTCATAGTAAACAATAAGTACTCAACGTTCAATAATTTTATAAACATGTCATAATAAATACTATTATTATTATTATATAAAATGAATTATTCTAATAAATATATCAATATAAATTAATAAATTTAATTGCATATTTTATTATCATATAACAAGGCAATATTGACATTCTAGGTGACGAAAAATTAAAGCATATATGTTGTTTTTCTTCTTACATTCTATCATTCAAATTTTGTATATATTTTTGGTACATTATATATACATACATATAACTAATTAATTAGTGAATAAATAAATGAGAGTGGTCAACCAATTAGGATGTAGCACGCACTAACATGGCATGCACTCAACTTAAACATGCAGACACAAAATACAAGGTTTTTAGTGGCTTCCACGTATTAACAGTGTTGCGTGCTACTACACTCTTCATTACATTAACATGCTACACATATCCTATGTTAAACAACCTTGTAAATTCAAACAAATTTCTTTCAAGAATAGTGGTGTTGGAGAATTTGATTCGGCATGTTCAAATCCTACGGGAAAGTTGATGAGCATGAGCAAATGGTGTTGGAAGGAAGGAAGAAAACCAGAAAGAGAATCACAATCATAGGATTGTCCTCGATAGTTTTAGCAGCCGTTGTTTTTGCTGCTGTGTTTGGCATTCATGGCACCAACTCTTCAGAAGGTGCCAATGATGCTCACCCTGTGACAGATTCAGTGAAGGCTGTTTGTGATGTGACATTGTACAAGGATTCGTGCTACAGCAGCCTTGCTTCTGCTGTGAACTCTAACCAGGTTCAGCCTCAGGAGTTGTTTGTGCTGTCAAAGAAGGTGGCCTTATCTGAAGTGTCCAAAGCTCTTGAATATTTCAGTGATCATGATCATGGAGCTTTCAAAGGGGTGGTTGTGAAGAATAGAAGGACCAAGGAGGCTATGAAAAATTGCAGGGAGCTTTTGGGTCTTGCGGTTGATCATCTGAATAGCTCTTTGACATCAGGGGAAAACTTTTCTCTTCTTGAAGATTTTGAGGATCTTCAAACATGGTTAAGTGCTGCAGGTACTATATTTATTATAAGTATGTATATATATATATATATATATATATATATATATATATATATATATATATATATGCTAGCATGGTCAGAAGTTATGAACATACATCCAAGGCTGTTTCTTGCCTAGTAGTAATTACGATGTTAGATTCAAATACTTAGAGCTAGATTACACTTTTGTTCTACCCCTTTGGCTTGATAAAAATAATCGGACACTTTGTTTTCTCTGTGCTGAAATAGGTACATATCTGCATACTTGTATCGAAGGCTTTGAAGATGAAAGAGAAGCAATTAAGAAAAGTGTAGTAAGCTATCTTAAAAATTCTACACAGTTCACCAGTAACAGTCTTGCCATAGTTACCTGGATCAACAAGGCTACAACCAAACTGAACCTTAGGCGCTTACTGAGTTTACCTCATCACAATGAAGCACCAGCATGGCTTCCTTCAAAAGATAGGAGGCTCCTTCTGACAGAGGATTTGAGGAAGAAAGCTGACATTGTTGTGGCCAAAGATGGCAGTGGGAAATATAAGAAAATTTCTGATGCACTTAAACATGTTCCTGATAAGAGCAACAAGAGGACTGTGATCTATGTGAAAAAAGGGATTTACTATGAAAATGTGAGGGTTGAGAAGACCAAATGGAATGTGATGATGATTGGTGATGGAATGACTTCTACTATTGTATCTGCCAACCTTAATTTTGTGGATGGCACACCAACTTTTTCAACAGCAACATTTGGTAAGTGAAAACTATGTCCATTCATTTTTACTTTTACATGACTATTTTAGAAGTCCTACCATGAAAATGAACTAGGCTTCAAATTTAATGTTTGTCATTTCATAAACATAGTTTGGATGACTAGGAAATATTTTCTTTGTGGTTTGTTGGGTGAAATCAGCTGTATTTGGAAGGAATTTCATTGCTAGAGATATGGGTTTTAGGAACAGTGCTGGTCCACAGAAGCATCAAGCAGTAGCACTAATGACAAGTGCTGATCAAGCAGTTTACTATAGGTGCCACATTGATGCATATCAGGATACTCTCTATGCTCATTCCAACCGTCAATTCTACAGAGAATGTAACATCTATGGCACGGTTGATTTCATCTTTGGCAATTCTGCAGTTGTGATCCAAAACTGTAATATTAGGCCAAAGTTACCAATGCATGGTCAGCAAAACACAATCACAGCTCAGGGAAAAACTGACCCTAACATGAACACTGGGATTTCCATTCAGAACTGCAACATTTCACCCTTTGGTAACTTGAGTTCTGTGGAGACATATCTTGGAAGACCCTGGAAGAATTACTCAACCACAGTGTACATGAAATCCAGAATGGAAGGTTTTGTGAACCCAAAAGGCTGGTTACCATGGACAGGGAACTCAGCTCCAGATACCATTTTCTATGCAGAATTTCAGAATGTTGGACCAGGTGCTTCAACAAAGAATAGGGTGAAGTGGAAGGGTTTGAGAACCATTACTAGTGAACAAGCCAGAAAGTTTACTATCAAAGGTTTTCTACAGGGAGACAAATGGATTTCTGCAGCAGGTGCCCCATTTAAGTCTGATCTATGACAACAGCCATAATATGCAATTTGCAAAGCTCCCTTTGTCAAAATTGTTTCCACTTTTGGATCATTTTCCCTTTCCCTTGATCTTCTTGATTTGTATTATTAATTTGAAAGTGAATAACGATTCTTTTCATTTGACTATTCTTTTTATTCATGCATAGATTGCACCAATCTCCATTCCTTCTCTCAATTTTATTTCACTTAATCTGAGTCTAATCAGATAAAGGATTAACACGATTCTATATCGAAAACCTTTAAATAATGGATTAATGACTCTTTTATCTTTATATAATGTATTACTTTCTTATTTTTATCTACTTTGACACAAACTTAGATTCCCAACAAATATAGGACTATTATGTTGTTGTTGTTGTTGGAGAGTGGTGGAGACAAGCATGCAACTCTTCTGACATCTAGAAGTAAAAGAAAGGCAAATTGAGACATAATAATCATTCTGGACCACATTTCCTAATTGCATTCAAGTGCATTGTTTCTACAAACTTGTATATACTTTTATTAATACTTGAAAATTTCATAAGAACATTAATGACTCTCATCATCCCTTTTGGATGCTCCTCCTTAAAAGGAAATCATATAGCTACATTGCATCTAACAAACAATGAATGAAAATGATCTTTTCAATAATGAATCAATTATCTTAACAGTCCTTCAGTGTAAGGTATATCTGTGTCAGGAAGCCAAGTATTTCCCAACGTAAAGTTCAGGACTGTGAAGTTCCAAGCTTGAGTAGCATTCAACAGAAAGTAACCAGGCCATTGTACTCTATTGCTAGTGTTAGAACCAGGACCATAGTTGTTAAACTCACCATAAAAGAGGGTGTCTAAACCAACTGTGCCATTCCACTCTAACCACCCTGCAGGTTGAATAACGTTTCCAATGTATGATTGCAGGTAAACAGTCCTTGAATACAACTTCCATGGCCGGCCTAAGTAACTTGCTGTGGAATTCAAGTCCGCAGCTAAGTCTGGTGCGGCATCAATGGTGCAGTTTTGGATTGAAATTCCAGTGGTCTGAAAAGGATCAGTTCTTCCTTGTGCTGTCACAGCATTCTTCTGGTTTGGCAATGGTTTTCTGGCATAGATCTTACTCTGTTGGAACACCACGGCTGCGTTGCCAAAAATGAAGTCCACAGTGCCATAGATTTCACATTCCCTGTAGAATTGCCTCAGAGAGTGAACATAGAGAGTGTCTTGATATCCTTCAAAACTGCAACGGTAGAATGTAGAGAGGTCAGCATTGTTCCTCACTGCCACTGCTTGGTGTTTTTCTGGTCCAGCTGTGTTTCTGAATGTAACATCCACTGCTATAAACCTTTCTCCTGAAACAGCTGTATTCAACAAAAAGCAAATATGTTACTGATTAAGATAAATTTTTAATATCATAAATTTATTCGCTCTTGTGGAACTTCCAACACATCCTCACACAGAACAAGTATATAAATCTCAAATATAAGACTACATATTAATAGAAAGTCCGATAACAGATGGAACAATAAATTCAACAAACAACAAATTTTACTGTAATAGACTCTAATGACTCTGATACCATACTAAGAAATGAATTTTAAGTGGAACTCGAATTTACAAGTTAGACTTAAAGTTTAGTTATTAACATTTTTAACTGTTAAAGGATTCTAAGCAAAAGAAAATTTTCTGATGACACTTGACTTGTTATTAGGACAAGTAAACACTAGTCCTTGCAAATGAGAAGAACTAGAAAGAATAAAGGACTTACCAAATGTGGAAGAATTGAAAGTTGTCCAACCATCTATGACACTGTGGTTCCCTGTGATGATAGTCTTGTTAATGCCATCTCCAACAAGCAATATGTTCTTCTTTTCTCTGGGAATTACCACATATTCCTCATAGATTCCCTCTCTAACATACACCAGGAAATATCCATCTTCAGGCTTTGTGTTATTGGGTGCAGCAGCAATAGCCTCTCCAATGGAAGTATAGTTGTCCATTCCATAAGAACTCACAATCACAAAATCCTGTAATAAAATTCCTTGGCTTCCACTTTCCTTAAGATTCCTTCCAGCTCTGCTGCAATTGGATAACTTGGTGCAACTATACTTTGTGCGAAGAAGCTGCAACAATTTTAGCCTTTCAATTAACACTTTATGCTTATATATATATATACATATACATATATATATATATATATATATATATATATATATATATATATATATTGAACTATGGTTGATTAAGTAGACAAAACTCATGCAAAGATTAACAGCAATAAAACTTCAGTGTTTCTTACCAAACAATACTATGATTGAATTATATGCTGAAAAATTATTACTTGACATAGTTAACTTTTTTATATGACACTACCACTTTCTATTTTTTACTTTTTTTTCTTTAAAAAATATAAAATTTTATATTTTTATGACTATTTTACTTTTATATTCTATTTTAAATTAATATAAAAACATGTCATGGTACCGTTAGTCTTATATGTTCATGTATGTATGATGCAGCATTCATAATTGTTTGACAGACATTCAAGAAAGTTTACGTAAGATCTTTGTCATAGACTAAAAAATAATCTTATATGTTTTATGATTCTAAACAATATCACAAAGTGTAAAGAGTTTTTCTTTTATGAAATTTGGTAACAACTAAGAATCTCTGCGCATGAATTAATCTGCATAATGTAGACAACTTGACATTAATATATGGTATACACAATGGCATGTTAGCAAATAAAATGCAGATTTCACGTGCATGAAGCAGTGCAAATGGTGGAAACTAGGAAGACTTCACGTGAATGATCATGAAACTTTTAGATTATGGCAAAGCATTCACATTGAAAGGCAGAGGATAACAGAGCGTACTTGTTTGACCTATAGTCAACCCATTAAAGCATCATGCATGTGGTTGACTTCACCTATCTCTGTTTTTCATCATCTTAGAAGTTGAAATTACCAAATTCAAATCTCAAGAAACGATAATAAATAAAAAAAATTAATATTATGTTAATTTTTGAGTTTATCTTAAAATTAATTTCACAAAATTTTCTTACAAACTTTAAGGCATTGATGTTTAACAAATCCATAATTTTATTAATTAACAATCCTTACAGCAGTAATTCATTACCCCTGTTTGGCAATTGTTACAATAGTAATTTATAAAAAAAAAATTAATAGTATTAAGTATAATATTTCAGTATGAAACCAACAATATTTCAATCTACCAAATGTTTCTGAACATCAATATATATAAAATTGACTCCTGCAAATATATATATATAGAGAGAGAGTGAGAGAGAGAGAGAATGGAAATACTTTAAAAATAGATAAATGGTATCATAATATATTTTTACATTTATTTCACACATAATACAAGGATAAAATAGTTATAAAAATATAAATTTTTATATTTTTTCAACAAAAAAGAGTAAAAAGTAAGGGTAGTATTAAATAAAAGTAAAAAAAAATTAGAGTAATAATATCATGACACACTTTTACACGTATTTGACACGAAATACAAGGATAAAATGGTCCAAAAAGTGTAAAGTTGTGTAGTTTTTCAAGAAAAAAGAAAGTAAAAAATAAGTAAGGATGATGTCAAATAAATGTAAAAAATTTAGGTGTGCCAAAGAATCATTTTTCAAAAAATTATGTGTCAAATATCATTTTTCAAAAGTAGTATGACACATATTGACATTCATTTGACACACTTAACAAAGGTAAAATGGTCTAAAAAGAGTAAGATTTTGTTTCAAAAAAGAAGAAAGTAAAAAAAGTAAGAAAATGTAGTATCAAATAAATGTAAAAAATTATGTATGCCAAAGTATCATTTTTCAGTATCAAATAAATGTAAAAAATTTAGGTGTTTCAAATAATAATTTTTTTAAAAGATAAAAGTAGTTCCACAAAAAAAGCGTTTACAACAGCTATTGAAATTTGTAAAGAGGAAGATTTTGGCTTAAGAAAATAATTTTTTTTTATCAGCAAAAGCCTTACGAAAAGAATAAACTTCTGGCTCAACCAATAAGCCACGAGGTCATAATTTTAAATCTAACAAGTTGTATGTTTTCTTGTTCTTGAAAAGTTAGAAATATAAATAACCATTACGGAAGAAATAAAAGTTAAAAAATCCATGATAACTTTTACGTCAATTGAAATTTATAGTAAATTTTGTCTTAACTAAGACAAAAAAATAACGTTATAAACATAGTTTGAATGTTTGACCAAAGATTAAAAGCAGTGATATTTGTTTCTTTTTCAAGTAATACCAAAAAGTGAAAAAGTAGTGAAGATTTGACTGTGCTTTATTACTGTGATTTTCTTGGATAGAGTGTGCTTTACTGTGCTTGGTTCAGATGATTCAATGAACCAAAGATTAGAATCCATAGGTCATAAATTTGTCGCCATGCAAATATAAATAAACCTAACCTAAAACAGACAAAAACATATGATGTGTCGGTGATACAATTCTACAGAAACAAACAACCTCGTTAATGTACTTCAGTTTGCAAGATTTAGATTCACTTTCTACATTATAATCTGTCACATATATTCACTTCAGTAAATCAAAACCAAGTAGGAAGAAACATCATCGGTGAAGAGAAACAATGATTACCTTGATGAGCTTCTCCAATGGTTGCCTGACCTTGAAGGTTTTGGTGGGTAGTCCATGTTTGCGTGTCTTGTTTCTTCTGAGGTTCTTGTCGAGAGCCTCGGTGACCAACCCAAGTGAGACACTGTAGAACTGGGTCACATCCTTCAGTGGCACGGCAAGGGCGTTGGCAATGTTGCTTTTGGTAACCACCAACCCATCATAGCATGTGTAGTGGTTGGTGGCAACAGCACTGAGATAGCTTTCGATTTTCTCAACCAGCTCGGTATCTGAAGAGCTCACAGATTTGAGCTCTTCGGATACGGACGTTAAGTAGTCTACGTTGAGCTGGTTGAGGTCTTTGCAGTCTCCTAGAGATGCAACTTCTGCATGTTTGAGGGAAGAAGATGATTGGTGGCGATGGAGGAAGTCCTCAAAGACCTTGGCGAGTTTACGTGCCTGTTTGAGGCTTTGCTTTATGGAGAACTTGCCATAGCCGTAAGGGTCGGAAGGGGAGGCACGGATGGCTGAGAGAATGGAACGACATAGTTTTGGATAGAGTGTGGTTTTGCAGGCAAGAGAAGAGGAAGGAGAAGGTGGAGAAGGTGGAGATTGAGCTAAGAGTAATAATGGAGCTGAGAGGAAGAAGAGAAAGAGAAGGAAAAATGGTGGGGATGACATTGTATTGTTGTTGAACTTCGATGTGGGACTTGGAAAGGAGTTTGTGGCTTGTGTCTCCGAATATATGTTTTAGCATATGATGAGCATTTATAGAGGCAATGGGTGTGAAATAATTGACTCCTTGCAACTATTGTGTCTCTTCTTCCATTAATGTTTAAAGGATTAAATACGTTTTTAGTTTCTTAAATTAGAATTAGACTCTCTTTAAAACTTTGGTTTAGTTCAGTCTCCCAATTTTAGAAATGTATAAATTTAATTCTTTTAACTAAATTTTGTTAGGTTTATTTGATGTTTCAAGCACGTTTAATGATAGCATTTGGGATCTTTACACTGTTTGATATGTTTTTGGGAAACACGTTTGAAACAGAAATAAAGTTAACAAAATTTGGTTAAAAAAAATAAATCTACTTCGTACTAAAGATTAAGGACTAAATTGGTTCAAAGTTTCTAAAAGGAACTAATTCCAATTTTTACTAAAAGTTGAAGGACCAAAAACATATTTAACTCATGTTTAAATTATTACAAACCTTATTTATTTAAGTAAAAGTTGTGAAAATAAATGTAATAAAAATGTTGATCAAAACTCAAATCATAATTTTCTGATGTAGATCACTGTTCTTAATATTTATCCACGATTATTACAATAATAAGAAGTGAGTAAAATTAGTAAAGATGGGTAAAATGATTAGAATGTAATAGTATGTTAGAAAAATAAAGTAAATAAATGAGATAGTTACGTATATATTTATGACATAGAGAGAAGGAAGGAAACGTGAATGCGCGTTGGGAATTATTAAAGGGAGAGAAATAGTAGAAGTGTGGGGTGTGTCGGTGATAGTTGCATTCTGTAGAAGAAAGGAACGTGCAAGGAAAGGAAAGTCTTCTAACAAATGCTACTTCTAACGGCAGATAAGGTATACCTGCATCTTTGTTCGATATTTTCTCCACTTTCAATTATTATCATTTGGTACAACAACAAAATATATATATTTGAACCAATTTCTTTACAATTATCTTTTGAAAAGAAAATACAAAATTAAATTAGTATTTTTTTCTTTTAGATTAAATTTAATTTATGTATAAACTAACCATGTGTCGGTTGAAAGGGTTCGTGATCGAAGGTATTTCTTTGTGATCTATGCTTAGACGTTCAAGTAAGATATGATTCTTCTAAAATAAGTACGTTTATCTGGATATTAATCTTCTATTTATAGGTTTCATCTCTACCAAGTTTATTGACTATCTATTAATACAATATATTTTTAGACAATAAAACTGTTAATTATTCATTAGTATCGTATATTCATATTTAATATGGCAATTAATCCTATTAATTAACTATTAATGATTTCTAATATACTTGTTGACTATCTTGTCGTTCTACCGATCGTTACTTCAAACGATCACGTCTATAGCTCAAGTGGAATCCTGTCGACTGGTGGCGAATCATGAACTATGTGGACCGACCGATACACTATGTATAGTACAAATTGTAAAAGTTTTCTCATAAAACTGTTCCAACTTTTTACTTTTAAAATATGGATAAGTTAAGAAAAATATTGTTTACATACCTAAATTTTTTACATTCACTTGACAATATTCTTTCTAACTTTTTACTTTTTTCTTTTTTGAAAAAGTATAAAAGTTTATACTTTTATAATTTTTTTTATCCTTGTATCATAGTCAAATGAATATTAAAATATGTCATGGTAGCATTACTTTTAGAGTTAATTTTATGTTTTTTCTTATACACATGCTTTATGAATTTGTAAAAAAAAAAAGTGTTAAAAGCACTTTGCATTAATTAAAATTAGTTTATACATAATTTATTTGTAAATAAATTCTATTTTTTAGATTATGCATAAGTTGGGTTGGTTTTAGTTTAGGAAGAATTTTTTTTATTAATATTTAAAAGCGTTTTTAAAAATATATAAAAAGTCTCTTTATCTTTTTAATTAATACGCTTTTGGTCTTTCAAATGTGCATTCAATTGATTTTTTTAATTAAATATTTCTTCACGTACTTTTTAAGTGTTTATTTAATAACATTTATGTATAAAGCACTTGAAAAGAGGAATTAGAAGAAGTTCGTTTTTTTCAAGTCAAATGAACTGAAAAATTAAATTTAAATTTAATAATAATAAAAAAGCTAGTGGAAATTTGAAGATCTAAAACACTTTTTTATTTCTTGTTGTTTTATATTTGTTTCAAGCTTCGATGATGTAATATAATTGTAATAATACAATATTAACTTGAAAAACGTGTGGTGAAATATAGAATATATGAAGTTTGATATCTCTCACAAAGAAAGAGATTAGTCTATATCTCTATGTTAGGTAGATGTTTATTTGCTCCCTTTAATTTAAGTGGAGTGATATTAGAGGCTTTTAATAGTTTAGAAAAATAATTAATTCAAGACAATGTTACTTCTATTTTAAGTTGAATAATGTTTTAATTTTCAAAAGAAAAAATCGTGTTAAGTTAGATTTTTAATTTTTAATAAAGCCGTAAAACTTGTATTCTAATTTTGTCATCTAATATTGAAAAGAAAAGAAAAAGAGGAAGAATATTTTACTGCTTTTTTTTTTCTTTTTTTTTAATATATTTGTTACTAAATAAATGCTTGGGAACCCATTATTCAAATTTTCTTCAAATATTTTTACTTTAATTTGTCTACAAGCATTATTTATTATTCCAATACAATATTGGTATTTATTAAAGAAAATTAAAAAAACTAATATTTTATTAAAAATAAAAGTGTTGTTCCTGTTTATATAGATAATGTTTGGACTCTAAGTTTAGTAAGATAATATGGTATTTAATATATTATTAACTTTAAATTTTATAAAAATAAAATTTAAATTTAATTCAAATTCACAAAACAAATTTATATGATCTAGTTTGATTGTATTTATATATTATTGATTTTATACTTAGTTGATATTAATACACTTTTTGAGATATATAATCTTATGAACGAGGTTAGATATTAATGGTAATCTAATAAAGAATGGAAAGATAAACTTGATAAATACCAAATTTAGAATAAATTCTAAAACACAATTTGATATCAGATTAAAAAACGAATTTTAAATCTATTTTGATAAATAAAACAAAATTGAGTTAAATTTAAAATCAACTTTTTAATATAATATATCAGGATATTTATTAAAACTTATTCTAACAATTATTATTTGTTGAATTTGTTATTTTTTTTATTATGAACTATTTATTAATATATATATATATATATATATATATATATATAATTTATTTATTTATTGTGAGCAAATTAGGTTGGAAGTTTTAGTAAAATTGATTTGCAAGTGAATCTCCACTTATAAATTGTTTTTATAAAGTTAAATAATTTTAAAATTCATTTTAAGTATTTTGAACTGTTCTTAGCTTCAACTAGTAAGTGAAGTAGAACTATTAAATATATTCAAACAAACAAAATTTAAAATTTACAGATAATTTTGCAAATCTCAATTTAACCACATGATAATAAGAGATAAGGTGGGATTAAATTAAACAATGATTTAGTGATTAATCATTATTACGTGGAAATGTATACATAGGTGCTAGAGCTCTGACAAAATATCATGCGCACTAAAAAGCGATTTTAGAAGGAAAAAAGTGCTTATTAGATAGAGTTAGTTAAAAAAAATTAAGATACTTTATCTATATCGATCGTTTACAAAAGTCGAAGCAAGATATGACGTCAGTGATAGTTCAGCTTCTTCATCAACTTTTCTATGGCAAACTTAAGTGCTTTGAAAAATATTATAGATAATATTTAAACATTATTTACGTGTTAATATATGATTGATCTAAAATTATTTATAATTAATAACAATAATCATAAATACTATTATGAATCAATTATAAGATGACACGTAAATGATATTTAAATGTTATAAAAAAAATATTGTTTAAATATCGTTATTGCTTTTTACTTGAAGTTGTGATCTTACATATTACTTCTTTATTTTTTTCTGTTTTAAGGAAAAAAAACACTTACTGGTTCTATCTTAAGTACGTTTTTGCATCGCCAGAATGAAAACAAAAAACAAAAAATTGATCTTAGAAAGATCCAAACCTACACTTATAAAACTGGTAGCAGTCTATTTAAAAACTTGTAATTATTTTGTTTAAATGTAGTAAGTAAAAAGTAAAAAATGATAATTTAATATACATAATTTTTTATATTTATTTTGATATTATTTTATTTTTATAATATATATGAAATAAATATAGAGATATATGTCTAGCCAGGTGACAGCTCAAATTCCACAAAGTGGCATTGTGGTCAATGAAACAATCATAAATAAAGCTTTGAAAAAGTCAAAAGTGTGTGTGGCAGTGTCTGTAGCATAGTACTTCTCCTTTTCTAAGTGGAAGGAATATTGCAATATTATACACTTAAGAACCTTCCTATGTTCACACATCCTTCAATATTATACTTTAAAATACAACATATTTATCAATTATAATATTTTATACTTTTTAATATGTGAAGATGAGTAAATATAAGGTATGAAACAAAACAATAATTATATTATACAGTTAACAAAAAAGTTTGATGATAAAGATTTAATTAGAAAAGATAAAACTTTTAAATATTTAATAAATAAAAATTCAATTAAAAATACTTAAATTTATGAAAAAATTTAATATTTAATTAAACTTGATCTAAATTCATGTTTTTGTTATTCTATAGGCTTTAGGGTTTAAATTTAATTTAATTTTATATATAAAATTAATTTATAAGAAGAAGTTTACATTTATTATTATAATTTTGTTTTATTTTTTATGATGTGTAATTTTTAATCTATTTTTTTAATATTAAGATATGTGTATTTTAAACATATGATTAGATATATTAATAAGTTATCTGATACTAATATGATAATAGGTGAAATAATACACCTACAAACAACAAATTTAGTTAAAAATTGTTTTGATATCGATTTAAAAAGTAAATTTTAAATTTAATTTAATTTTACAAAACTAATTTTTAAAAATGATATTTGTATTTGTTTATATATTATAAATTTATCTTCTTAATGGTTAATGTAAGATGTCCAACTTATTATTTTCAATTTCTTTTAAAACAAATGATTCGAATTTAGGTTTAGATTTATTAGTATATATATGAACTACCATAGGTACCAATTAATTTAAAGCAATCCACATCATATAAACTGAATTATGCTTTTATTGAAATTAGAGAAATAGGAAAATGGACAACTTTTTTAAAAAATTGGAATGAATTTAGCAAGAAGCTAGCTGTAATCCATATCCCAAAGTCAACCTTGTAATGTGTTTTTGTGATTTGAGCTCTCTATAAACGACATCATGAATAAATACACACATATATTTGAATAACACCCATTAAAAATATGTAGTAGAACAAGAAGAAAAATATATTAAAGTTATTCTTTGATTAAGACATTTTTAATTTTAAGTTGTTGTCAACATCGAAGGTAGAATATTATTATTATTTGGCATGAGACAAAAAGTTGTATTTTCTTATTGCGTTTTGTTGGATGCAAACGACAAGAGAAACACTGCTTATAAATTTTTTCAAAGGATTTTGTTTTTTCCGAACTTGCAAACGCGGTTTCGGCTCCTAAGTCCTAACTATTTTAGATTATGAGTTAGTTCTAATTAATATAGTTAAAGAAAAATGAAGTTACTTCTCTAGCACATTCTTATTATTTTGTTGTTTGAGGATGATCTTAATACAATTTTCTTTTAAGTTTTGAGGAAACATAAGATTCATCATCAAATTTAAGTCTCTCATTCAACTTCAATCTAGAAGTTTGACATCAAACATTAAGGGAGAGAGACGTTATATTACCTTTATATGTTTTCTTATGAAGGTTGGTATTATATTGTTTATAAACATTTAAAAAAGTGAGTTGAAAGTCATGTTTTCAAAAGAGTTTGACATCAAATATTATAGAAATCAACGTCATATCACTTTTAGACGTCGATTTGGAGGGATACCAACGTTATATTGTTTTTAAACATTTAAAATAATCATATGAAAGACAATATTTTCAAAAAGTTTGATGTTGGATAGTTAGGAAGTAGAGTCTAATGATGTTTAAAACATTAAAAAAACTTAGATAGGAAAGACCTTTCATGTGTCCTTTAGACATCAAATTTTATAAAGGGGGATGTCATATCTCATTAGATGTCAGATTGTAGGGTGACCGACGTCATATGGTGTTTAAAGCATTAAAAAAATCAACACGAAAGTCATTTTCTTGTACCAATTAGAGAGTGAGACCCCTACAAATATGTGTCTAAGGAGATATGACATTTCTTCCTATTGAATCTGACATCATATATGTTATTTAAAGATTAAAAAAAAAACAACAACGTAAGAGCATTTCTCTTTCATTGTTTCTTTGCACTCTCTCTTCTCAAGCCTCTCAGTAGTTGCGGCGACAAGTGTGACCACTACCAAAGGTAAGTTTTCTTTCACTTAATGTAAATGTACATTGCTTGACTACCTTGTATATGATTTTTTCATTTTCACTGATTGTTTTCGTGCAGGAACTATGTTTTGAATACCTTCAAGCGGTGGTGCGAGTTCACCTTTCTTCTTCACCGACAAAGACTCCTCCACGGCGACGACGACTCTTCCACCATCTTCCAACTTTTGTATATGTGTTAGCAATTAGATATGATTTGATTTGCATGTGATTTTTGCCATTATGTTTCCCATTATTTTATTTATCTTGGCCAAATGTTTTAGAGATTTGAGAAACTTTGTTTGGAGAAGTTGTTTTCACCCCTTTATTTCTTGGTTTTGTTAACATGTTTGTTTCATTTAAATTTATAGAATATTTTTACTATCAAATTTAGTTTTATGGATATGTTTGATTAATTATTAAGTGATTGATTAAATTTTATTTTTAGTTTATATTAATAAGTTGATTAATTTTAGATTTATTAGATGTTGTATGTTTAAATAATTTTAGTTTTTTTAAAAATTATTATAACTTTAGTTTAACATTGAATGAACCTTAGTTTCCGTTTGAGATTTAGTATAAATGATTAAACTTTTAATCCCGAATTGTCCGATCAGACAGTATGAAAATTATTTATTTTCAAATGCGTAAAGCTTCACCTTATGAGAGTTAAAAAACTGAGATTGATGGAGTATGTTACGAATATAGAATGGATCTAAGCTGGATGTATGAACGTCATATCATTGAAGAGTATGAAAAGAAGATTTTTGAGTTCTTGCAATATGCTCAAAAACATGCAATCTCTGTGAACAAGACATATTTTTGTCCTTGTGTTCCTTGTCTTAATCAAATACGTCAGAACTTGGGCAACAAATGTGATAATCTATTCATCTTCGGTAAGAGGAATTATATAGTTTAGACTTGACATGGAAAAGTATTATACAAGCCTACAATATCACGAGGAACAAATTATGTGAATGAATGAGTGATCATTTAGACGACATGGTACATGATGTATGTGAATTTTTTTTGGAAGAATTCATTTATATGATTCTCTTAAGTTCGATTCAGAAGAAGAGTTGTACCTAGGATGCTCCAACTTTATACGACTATTGGCAACTTTGAGATTGTTCAGTTTAAAAGAAGGGAACAAATATAAAATTTTCATAGAATTATATAAGTTCCTGAAGGAAATGCTTTTAGAAAATAACACATTACCTATCCATAGTTACGAGACGAAAAAAATAACACGTTACCTATCCATTGTGCTTGAAGAGTTATGATGATATCTATGATGATATCGGGTTCTAAACAACTTGGAAATGACATTGATGTGTACCTAAAGTCATTGATCGATGATTTGAAAATGTTGTGGGAAGTTGGTGTCGATGTGTTTGATTCATATACTTAAGAAACTTTCTGTTTGCATACAATATTATTTTGCACCATAAACGATTTTCCAACATATGGAAACTTGGGTGGCTACAATGTTAAAGGTCTTTTTAAAATGTCCATTTGTGAGGAAAACACGGGTAATATTCAATTGAAGCATGAAAAAAAACCGTGTATACGAGACATTGAAAATTCCTTCCTTGAAATCATCCTTACTGTAGAATAAAAAAAATTTAATGGAAGTATTGAGGATGACGTTGTGTTAAGACCCCGCAATGGTGAAAAATATACAATCATGTGAAAAACATTAACATTGTGTTCGAAAAACATCAAAAGAATAGGACCACTGTTAAAAATATTTGAAAAAAGACAATCAATATTCTTTAATCATTCGTACTAGTGTAAACTTGATGTACGATATTGTATAGACATGATGCACGTTGAAAAAAGATGTATGTGATAGTGTCATTGAGACTTTACTAAATGTAAAAGGAAATACAAAAGATTGAGTAAAAACATGAAGATATTTGGTTGACATGAGCATTCATTCCGAGTTACATCCACAGTTATTTGGAGGACGCACCTACCTATCCCTAACCTGTCACACTCTTTCTAAAAATGAAAAACATTTTTTTTGTAAGTGTTTAAGTAGTATGTTATCCTTCAAATATTAAGTAGTAAGTGTTTAATTAGTTAGTTTAGAGTCCAACGATTGTCATGTGTTGATGCAATAACTTTTATCAATAGTTATACAAGTCATCTTGTCTGTTTCTGTTAGATATATTGTAACACGTTTGAGTAAATTTTTTAATCTCATTTGCAAAAAAAGTTATTAACCCTCGAGTGTTAGATGATTTGAGAAATGAGGTCATCAAAGTATTGTATTAATTAGAAATGTATTTTCCACTTTATTTTTTGATATCATGGATTTTTTTATAAGTCATCTACTAAGGAAAATTTGATTATGTTGGTCAGTTTTTTGAAATAGATATACCTAATTGAGAGATACATGAAAATTTTAAAGATATATCTCAAGAATTAGTATCGATCAGAATTTTCAATTGATACTATGTGTGTTTTACATAAATTATACGTAGTTATTTTCCAACCAAACACGTCTAAAATTTATCCCTTGAAAATGCTCAATAACAATAATAACTCCAATAATAATTCCAGCATATAAAGAATTTTGAATAAAGAAAAAGAGAGAAAATATTACCAATATATTCACCTCTATTATATTACCTTTGAAAAAACCACCAGTTCGTAAGACTATAACTTTCATAAGCTACACCATTAATGTTTTCCTTAATCTAACTAGCTTCTATGAATCGCCAAAACACGTACATATGATGAGAAGTATTTCTCCTAAATCTAATGATTTATGTAAGAAGATTTTAAAATAAGAATATCACGCATATCATTCTTCATATACTTTGTAGAAGAATTATGTATTAATTTTACATTTTTTTTTTCTAATAGTGTGTATAAAAGTTTACAATATTACAACTTTGTTAGCAATAAACACTTTGTTAAAATCTATTATAATTTTCTATCTTCCAAACCATCTAAATAGTATAAGTTACAACCAGTTAATGGAATGATCTTCAACAAGAAGCTTCCTAAAAACTTAATAAAAACAATTAACTAAATCATAAATTTACAAAAATATCACTACAAACCCATAAAAATATTATGAATAATTTAATGATAAATGGATTTATATTTTTTTCTCTTTTAAGATCAAATAATAAAAAGTAAGTTATATTTGTGAAACTTCTAAAATAAAATATTAAAAAAATTACGGGATTGAGGAAATTTTGTAAGATTGATAATTATTGTGTTCCCGTGGAGGATCTTCTTAGGAATTGGGCCTTTGGGCCCATGAGCGAGTGAGTACAGACATTATTCAGTCAATAAAATAATTTGCTTAATACAATATTTATATATTTATGTGAGTTATTTATATTCTTTCAAGTATGTTTTTAATTTGATTATTTTCAAACATGTATTTTTGTATAACAATGGGTTAGTTTGCATACTTTCAGAATACGTATTTCAAAATGAGTATTTAAAAAAACCACTTATTGAAAAAAAAGAATTTATCACTAAAAAAAAAAAAGTAGGAACGGCTTATCATAAAATACGTAGATTACACATACGGAAAAAGTAGTAGACGTATATTAATTAATATTATTATTTTTATTTTTAAATTACAAAAAGAACTCACCCAAATTAAGAGGAGATAGTTTTTAAATGTACACTTAATTTAGCTTTTATATGTAGACTTGAATTTTAAATAAATCTAAATAAATCTTAAACTGCAATAATTAAAAATAAAAGTTAGTTAAAAGATATGATTTTATGTATTTTTGTTCAAATTCTTTTTCTTAAAATGTTTTATACACACAATAAATATATTAAGTTTTTAATATAAATTTTAGCACACAAATAAATATATATATATATATATATATAATTTGATACCATATTACTTTTTTAATAATAAATTTTAATACACATAAAAATTATACATATAATAAATAAATAAATATATAAGATAAATATGCAATATTTAAAACATTTAAAAATGATACGTTTAATGAATATACTATATTTAATCATATGATGTCCAAATATTTAATCATATGATGTCCAAAAGCATTATTGAAACAACTTTTATACTATACTTAGTATAATATCGAATCATTTTACTTTATATATTTATATAAAATTGCATTAATAGTCTTAAATGGTAAATTTGTTGCATCTTTTTATAAAAAAATAGATGAAAAAACATAATTAATAGGGTTAAATATGCTTTTAGTTCTTGAAGTTTCACTGATTTTTGGTTTTAGTCCCTGCATGAAACATTGATGGCTTTTAGTTCTCATATTTTTAAAACTCTCATTTTTCGTCCTTAAAATTGGACGGCGTTAATTTTTTTTTATGTGACAAACGGTGAGCCAACTTCTTTTTTTTGCTATGCCACGTTGCTTTCCTTTTTTAAAATTTCTTTGCCACGTTACCCCTATCTTTTTACCCTAGTGTGAGAAAGAGAAGAGCTTAGCGAGATGGGTGGCGAATTTCTGATACACAAGAACCCCAATGGCCTGCGGTGGAGTGAGCAGGTGGTGATCAAAGAGGTGTTGATGTCGATTAATTGTAGAACTTTGCTGATGGGAGAGTTTCTATTACTGCATCGGCCAAATCTGTAATGAAGGAAAGGGTAAGACCAAGGGCAACGGCATGCGCGGAGATTGAGAAGGAGAGGGGGCAGCGGCCTCCGCAACCAAGGAGACAACGACGAAGATACTATGGCTGCAGAGCGAGAAAAATGCAGTGGAGATTCAGGCGACGCTGTTTCAGAGGAATTCCTCTCCTTCACGGCGGCTTCACTTAGTTTAGGGAGGAATTCCTGATCTGGTTTTTGTTTTTGCTTCTTTGGTTTCCTTGCAGGTTTATGTTGGTCTGTGTGTGAAGGGAAAGCTTTTGCGCCGTGAATGAGATGGAGGTTGCGTGAGAAGATAGATTCGCAATTAGGGTACCTAAATTGGGATTCTTGGTTTCTCCTGTTTAGGTTTTTGCGTTGAACTCCCCGCTGTTGATGGCAGCCTGAGGTTGTGAGTGAGGAACGACATTGTTCGTGATTTGAGTTCTTCTGTAGGTTTCTGGAGGTCAAAGCTTGCTGGAGATGGTGGTTATGGTGCATTCGTAGTAGCTTTGCAGCGACCATGATGGTTACGCCGGCAGTTGACAGGTCATTGAAGAGTAAAACTGAAAAAAAAAACGTGGCACACACATATAAGAGAAGTTGGTATCTGGGTGGACTGGCCGTTTGCCACGTCAAAAAAAAAAATTAACGCCGTCCAATTTTAAGGACGAAAAATGAGAGTTTCAAAACTATAAGGACTAAAAGCAATCAATGTTTCATGCAGGGACTAAAACCAAAATCAGTGAAACTTTAGAGACTAAAAGCATATTTAACCCTAATTAATAAGTTGGATTGTGTTTTTGTAAACTTTTCATAAAATTTTGTATGATGATATGAATGAATGATTTGTGAAGTGATTTTTTAAATGGTAACATCTTATAAAAAATGTCTTACATAATCTCAAGATATAAAAATTGTTGATTTTCTTCCAAATAATATTTGTATTATATATAATAACATATGAATTTCATATGTACTTAATTACATAAGGATAATATCCACATGTAATTGTAATTGTGTAGAAATTCCTTCTATACGAAATTATTTGCATAATTCATTTTGTATTACGTATGAACCTTATAATATGTAATTATATACACATTTGTAACTATTGAGTATTATATAAATTTATCTACAAATTTCAAACATTTTTTTTATGGATTTTGACAACAAATAATCTTGATTTTTCTTGTAATAAGTTTGACAAACCCAAAATCAAACACATTTTGTCAAATTTTGTTTTCACAAAAAACTCTTTTTTTTTTTTAGTTTATATGTAAATCAATAATATGTAATGTAAAAGGTTTAAAGAGATTAAAGATTTATTTTAAATTTTTCTATATTAGTTTGTCTATAAACAACAAAATACATTTATATATCGATCAATATTTGATTGAGCTCCACTAAATATACTAATGTTATTTCTTTAAGTAGATATTATTTAGACCTCATTCACTCTTATCTAAAATATTAGTAGGATGCTTGTTAGAGAGAGGGTTATTATGTCTTATGATGGATACAAGATAAATTTGATTATTCTAAATAGCCATGAGCACATATATATAATGTTCTTTCTCAGAAGTATAAATTAAGGATTGTTTGAGAAAGCAAGGGTTTTTTATGTTTTCTTTGTAAAAGTTTCATCAACCTTCCTTCTTTACCATAATCTTCTTTATATAGAACTTGAAAATAAGATTCATTACAAGTTTTTTAGAGTTTTTATCAAATAACTATAAGTTTCTCTTTTGCTAATGATTTTTCTTGCGTTTGATCATATTTTGAAGTTGTAAAACACATAAAAATGATAATACAATTGGCTTTATAAGGGAATTGAGTAGAATTTTAGATTCTTTTTCATATAAAACCACACTAGACCGTCCAGTTCACAAAGATCAAAAAACATATAAAATATTTTATATTGGTTTGTCCAAATTGATAGGCAATGTCTAATTCTCTTTTAAGCACACTACTTAACAAGTTATACTAATCAAGGAACGATTGTAACAAGTACATCAACCTCTCCAAGTTACAATGAATACACAAACCTCTCCTAGTTGTGAATTTTAAGCTCACTTGTGAAAGCTTCACAATGTGAAGCATTTACACGTTTTTCTCATAAGCCATAAAGAACATAAATTATACAAGGAGGTCTAGAAATATGTATTATTGATGTGTGTTCTAAAGAAACAACTTGTTCTCTTTATATAGCTTCTAAAAACTTGACCGATGATTCTATATAAGGTAAACTTGGATATATAAAGTTTTCGTGTTGAGATCTCAAGTTGTATATTTCATCTTTATGATGAAGATATCCTATCTTTGGAATGATTTAATTTGATCTCCTCAACGTTCATATGATAATTGTTTGAGATTAATTTTAACTTAGTCTATAATGCATTTATCAGTTTGATTTGATTGATTTTATTAGAACTAATTTTAATATAGGAGACGTTGTATGTAAAAACATTAAATGATGTCTTCATGGTTGTTTGATTAAAGATAGAAATATACTTATAAAAATGCTCTTCAATTGAAAAACACACATTTTATCTTCATATGAAATGTTAATTCACATTATTTATAATTATCATTAAAATCATTAGGTGACTTATATGCATTAGACTTAGACTGTCTAATGGGATTTATTATAGGCTTAATATTCCTGATGATCCCTATTTTCCTAAGGTTTATTCGATTTGGTCGTAGTTTTTTTTTCGGTTCAATTTTATCCTAAAGAATGTAATTTATGTTCAATTTAGTCCTTTTTGCAAACGCCGTTTAAATCGTTAACGGTAGACAGTCCACCTGTGTAATAAGTGACACATCACCCTTGACATGTCATCATCTCCTACCTCCAGAAACCCTAATTTCCCCTAACCCTAACTGTCGCCGCCACGCTCATGGCCAACCACCGTCTTCGCACCTCCATCATCAAACATTTCCAAATCCTAACCAGATGGTCGCGCCGCCACCACCGCTATTCATCTTCTCCATCCAGCAACCACTCAAAAACACCACCATGACCATCTTCCCCTTCCTCCACCATGAATCGCCATTAACATTTTGTCGCGACAACCATGACCGCCGTAATGAGACAGCGAGTCATGCACGAGCTCATCTTCTCCGTCAAGTCTTCAACCTGCAAAGGAAAATACAGAGAATGAAAAAGCCAATTGGAGCAAAATCGTTGCTGCAAAAGCACCATTCTCCATCAATCTTCATCTTCTCCAGCCATCGCAAAACTGCTCTTCAAACCTACAAGTAGAAAGAAACCAAAGAAACCAAACGCAGACAAGCAATCACAAGCCAGATTCGCATCGCCACGCTCCTGCATTTCGAAACTCATTCAATTTTCCTCTCACGGCAGCGTAGGCGTAAGGAAGCCTTTCCCCTTACATCAGAAACCCTAATTTTTTGGGTGGGGAAGGGACTGTCACGTGGCAGTCTTTCATTGGCTACGTCATGTTTCAGTCAAGGCAAGTCAGCACTGATATGCATAGCTACACTGTCTACCGTTAACGATTTAAACAATGTTTGCAAAAATGACTAAATTGAACATAAATTACAATTTTTAGGACAACATTGAATCGAAAAAAGAAACTAGGACTAAATCAAATAAATCTTACAAAAATAGGGAGTATCAAAGATATTAAACCTTCATTATATAATTTGATCTTAAAGTTAAATGCTTTTGACTAATCATTAAATACACGTCTTCTTAAATACATGTCTTCGTAACAACATCTCTAAAATAAGCATGTAGCTTTTTTGTTTTCACTTTTTAAGCAAAGCACAAGTTTTGGTGCTCTCAAAGTCGAGCATTCAAATTGTTTATGACTTTTGTCTATTATTTTATTTATAGGTACATATAGCATGGTTGTAAATTGAATAATAAATATATATCTTTGAATCTAAAGATAAACAACATTAGAAAAATGATATTCTTTTTTATCTGCAAATAAATTAATCACTTTTAAGAACAGAATTATCTTTTTTAATATCTTATATTATAGAGAATTTATTTATTTATCTATGAGCTTTATCTTATTTATTTGATTTTGATCTAATAATATCTATATGATTCCAAGATTCCTTAATTAGCATATGAACGTTTATGAACTGTAATTTATTTTATACAAAAAATAATCAAATTCTATTTTGTCTTTTCATCCTTCGGAACATTTATTTATTTTTTTTAATTTTTTAAACTGATTCATATTATTTTTTAACAAAATTGTTTAATATTATGTTATTTATTTGTGTGAACTGAGCTTAATTTGCACGCGCCTCTTTATTGGCTTGTGTTTTAAAAGGAATAAACCTTGAGCGGGAAAAAGCATCAATAAATACTAATATATTAATTTTAATTTTAATAATCATTATTAGGAGTGTTAATCTTCTATTTTATTTTGGTATTAATAATTAATAATATTCATTAAGAGGGTGTGGTAAGTAGAAGGTACGCGACACGTGCTCGGGTCTGGGAGAGTCGGATTGGGAAACGAAGAGAACAGAGTGGTTTCGGAAACCCTAAGCTTCACGCATTTGGGGAACCTCCTTCCTCCACTCGCTCATGCTCCTCGCGTGACCTTCTTCTTCTCTCTCTCTTCATCTTTCTCTCTCTCTTCTTCACTCTCAACACACATCGATCATCGTCAAAACCATCGTCAATCTCTCTTCTTTTCAGGTACTCTCTCACCATGATTTCCTCCTTTTTTTTTTTTTTTCTTTTCTTCATTCATTCATTGACGATCATTAATCAAATACTATGTGCTTATGTGTGTGCGTACGCGAGAGATGGAGAGATAGTATTGTGCACAAGGAAGTGGAATTTGGATTGGAATTTGAAGTTTTGTGTGTTTTGGTGCTAGTTGGGTAGGTACTAAAATTGTTAGGCTAGGTGCCAGTGTTTGTCTCTGTGACTTAGAGACTTACTGTGTTTGATTAATTTAACTGTGAAATTAAAGAGGAATTAATGTCGTGATGTAGATGAATGAAAGAATGAGTTGGAGTGTTTTAACATTTGTGGTTCGGCATTTCAAGTTTGTTGACTTGTGTTTTTCTGTGTGTTTTTGACTTGTGCACTATGAGAGACGAATGGTACTGTGTTTTTGGAGGTTAGACTTAAAAAACCCTGCTTGGCTGAATTGTGTTGATATTGTGGTTCTTTTATTTTGTTGAATGAAGTTGAATTTGAAATGATTTCAGATTTGTTAGTTATTGTAAGTGGTTTTGGTGGTTAGTTAGACTTAGCCTTCTTGAGGTTCTCTAAAGTATGGTCAGCCTTTGAAAAGGATGTTAACTATTTGGATTGAATTGCGTGAGCAATGATTCAAATTTTTGTCCGATGCATACCATTGTATATGTTGATATTTCTTGAGGTTAAGTTAAACCTTCTGGAAGGCTCTGAAGTGATGTTTTGCCACTGGAACAAGTTGAACAGTTGCTGAGTGTGGAATCCCAAAATTATGTAATAGAAACACACCGTTGTAGCCTTTGGTGCTGCCAACCTCCACAAATTGCCTATGGTGGGTTGGTCGAAGAAACCCTGTTATAGAATTATGGTGTAATGGTTATTTCATAACATTACAGTGGAAAGAATAATTTGCAATTTGAATTAAATTGTGACAGCCTAATTTTTTGGTTGATATCATTATATTAATGTTGATCGCTAGTTGTTTTATGAGCGCGATAAACTTTCACCCTGAAATTGAATGAATTGGGGTGGAAAGATGGGAGAGATATCAAGAAAAGTGAAAAGGTAGGAAGAGGATGTAACAAGAGATGTAATGGTAAAGAAAGATAGGGATGGGAAGAAAATTGGGTGGAAATGAGATGGAAGAGAAAGTAGGTGGTGGAGGATTATAGGTTTTCTTGTATGCTTGGAAAATGATTTGTCGAAGCAAATTATTTGCTTGGATTGAACAGTTGGATTTATATGCTTCTTTCCTTGAGTTTTTTTTTGTATGCTATGCCTTTTATAGAAATAGTTGGCTGTGGAGCTTTAGGACATTTTGTCTTTCTGTAAAACCTTCCTGTTGTCTGTCAGTGCTTGTTGCTTTACTTGAATCTGTTCTACTAGGTGTAATCACAATGTTAACCATGTCTGCTGCAACTTCTATCTACTTGGAAGGTATGCATTATTTTCACTAGAAATATCAGAACGAGGAACTTGAGGCCAACATTATTCAATAACTCAAACCCATATGTTATTTCTTTGCTCTTATGTGCTCTGATGATTTGTTTCTCACAGGGAGGTGTTCAGAAACTCTGGTGATCATATCCTTTTTTCTGAAGGAAATGATCGCATAGTCACAGTAAGAGAGGATCAGATGGAACGGAGGAGGTCATTGATGTGAAGGGTCTGAAAATTCTGGTTCCTGTACCAAATCCTTTAATGTGGATATTAGTTGTTTTCTGCCTTTTTCTTTTTATATGGTAGCCTTCTTGTTTTACTGCTAGTAATATAATAGGCAAGTGAGGTGGAGTTATGTTCTACTTCAGGGTTGAGTGTCACTTTGATAAACTCCATAGGGAGAGAGGGGGGGCGTTGAAGTGGAAATACACTTTTTCCATTCTATTTCAGTTGGTTTTTGTAGGGTCCTGATTATGGTTGCTTCATTATTTTTCTGAATGGTCATTTGCTATTATGGGAAAAATAACGTGGTTTGTATAGATCATAGTTGTATATGGTCCTTTAATATGGGAAATTTCATACTTTCAAATTATTATTTTTTTCAAATTGCAATAGTAAGTTATTTGTATAAGAAGAATATTAGTAACTCTTAGAAAATGAATTTTAGGTCTAATTTAATCTCATAAAAGCGACTTGTAATATGAGGTTTGACTCCACTTATGGACTATAATTTGATTTTAGCTCTAGTCAATATCGTTCTTCAACACACCCCTAATGCCAAAAGGACTCGATATCTTGAGCATGGGAATAAAGGGGGGCCCATAGTGGGTGACATGATAGACCAGGAAACCTCGTTAGGATTAGAATAATCCTGAGTACCATCTTAGAAAGTGGATTTGAAGCCTACATCACAAAAACAACTTGTAAAGTAAGTTTTGTACTCACTTATATACTATAATTTGACCATATCTCTAGTTGATGTGAGATATCCAACAATGCAGATGTTTTTGCTTTTGGTGAACGTGACATTGTCCTGTTAGCTTGGAACATTTTAGTTCCACTAATTTTTGAAGCTTTGATATAAGTAAATAGGGCTAAGCTTCAAATATCAACTTGGTTGGAGAGAAACCCCAAAGATTTCAATAATAAATCCTCTTCTTTGCCTCTTTATCACATTCAACTTATGAGGTTTTAGAGGGATTTTTTTGTAAATGAAAAATAGTTTAATGACTTTACACTTCTATGATGAGCTTTTTATAGCCCATTCTTTGTTCTTTAAAGAGGATTTCTTGTTCTTTGAGAGAAACCCCAAAAGTTAAATTTGGCTGTTGTGAAACTTAGCTGTTTGTTAGTTCTAAAAGAGTTTAAAAAAAATTTAATCCTAGACTTTGATGACAAAAAAATGCAACATAACACACTCCTTTCACGTTGTGACACTTTACCCATGGACACTTCACTCAACTTAATCAATGGTAAACACCCTCTGTAGATAGCCATTTCTGAAGTATTGACATTCAATTCTGATACAAATTTGATTAAGCACCCTAGCACTAGAGGAATCCACCCTCAACATATAGCAAGGGGGGAGAACAAACACTTACATACCCCATCGAACATCTCATTACTTGATATGGGACTTAGGTACTCTATATACCCAAGTTCTTATCATGTGGTCACCAAATACCCATTGGCAGTCAAACCACTTGTTCGCACATCTAGTTGACATGGCACTGTTGGTGCTGTTGCTAGCCTCAATTCAACTTACACAATAGAACAATTGGTATAATTTGGTTTATCTTTTTGGATTGGATTTTGATACAGACCCACACCTTAAAAGCTTGTAAGAAAAAGAAAGGAATGAAATGAACACTGATGTATACTATTCTGCCAACAAAAACATGAAGTAGAAGGATAACAAATCCCAGCCAGGGCTACGGTCCTCTCCAGAGCAACGCAAACGGTTCCTCTCCTCTGTCAACCAAAATCCCAGTCCTCCCCAACGTTAAGCAAAAACTGAATACAAATAGAATCTCTCCATTCCCCTCCTGATTTCTCTTTCCTCTAACTACCTGCCACCTCAGCCCTTGGGTTCTTCTTTCTAACGTATACTTTCCCCACTGTGTCTTGGTACCTTCATGGGCTATAGGTTGAGGAAGCCCACTCATTTCTCTGGGCCTTGTCAGATATGAGAACATCGAATGTCCTTCCTCCTTTTTTCTCCAGGTAAAGGGTTCTATTTCAACAACTAAACCTTGTTTCCAGGTACAAAGTAAAGTGATTTAAGAATTTCCAAAATGGTTTGTAAAGAGTGGGTAGTTATTCTCCATTCCTTCCTCCATCGAATGCCCACTCATTCCCCCATTCATTTTTCTACTTTCCCCTTCCGCCTCCCCGTTTTCTTTATTTGGAGAACTTCTTATCGTTAAATAAGAGTGCTAGAAACACACTCATTCTATACATACTCCCCATGGTTAGAATTGATGTTGGTGCCTTTGGTTTGAGCATGGAACCCACCAGATGGGGGTTGTGGTCCACATAATTAATGTGATCCACATAAATTTCACATGATGAAAGAGAGTGTGCTCCAAGCATTTCTCATATTCAAATCAGGGTGCTATTTATTTAGTCTTTGCTTTGTGCAGCATATGAATTTCTCCGGAGAAAATGACTTAATTTCCGTGGCAGTCTTCATTTGCTCTTCTCAAGATCATGTAAAGAATTTGGGCCCTCTATAAACTGTCACGGAACTTTCCCCTAAATTAGAAGCATTGGTTGGTTACTAATTGAAGTTTCGAAATATGTACATATGCTTATTATCTGTGACTGTGACTGTTTCTGCCTATAATAAGGTTATGCTGTCAATTCTTCTATAGATGATTTGACTATCTTGTGCCTTTAAACCAACAAATTGTATTCCTTTTTAGTTAAAATTCCTTGTCATGATCTATATTGCTTTCTTTTGTTCCTAGAAAATGCATAATCACACAGGGAGGCAGTTAATGAGGTGAACTACTTGATCGTTTGACATGCCTTTCCTTTATATTTTTCAGTACCATTGAAACCACTGAGCCGAAAGCCTTTTTCGTCATGGATATAGATCTCCGGTTACCTTCTGGTGAACATGATAAGGAGGATGAAGAAACAACTACAATTGATAACATGCTGGACAGTGAAGAAAAATTGCATAATGGAGGTATAGATGGCAGAAATATAGTTGATGCTGGTATTGAGGTACATGCTCTAAATGGTGGAGATTTGAATTCACCCACAGTTGATATTGTAATGTTTAAGGAAGATACAAATCTTGAGCCACTTTCTGGCATGGAATTTGAGTCTCATGGGGAAGCTTATTCTTTTTACCAAGAATATGCTCGGTCAATGGGATTCAACACTGCAATACAAAATAGTCGTCGTTCAAAAACATCAAGAGAATTTATAGATGCGAAGTTTGCTTGCTCTAGATATGGAACAAAACGAGAGTATGACAAATCATTTAATCGACCACGTGCTCGACAGAACAAACAAGATTCTGAAAATTCAACAGGTCGAAGATCTTGCTCTAAAACTGATTGTAAAGCAAGCATGCATGTAAAAAGAAGGTCAGATGGAAAGTGGGTTATACATAGCTTTGTGAAAGAGCATAATCATGAGCTTTTACCAGCCCAAGCAGTTAGTGAACAAACAAGAAGAATGTATGCTGCAATGGCTAGGCAGTTTGCTGAATACAAAACTGTGGTTGGTCTCAAGAATGAGAAGAATCCATTTGATAAAGGTCGGAATTTGGGCCTGGAGTCAGGGGAGGCTAAGCTCATGCTTGATTTTTTCATACAGATGCAAAATATGAATTCTAACTTCTTTTATGCAGTAGATCTTGGTGAAGATCAACGTCTGAAAAATCTTTTATGGATTGATGCTAAAAGTAGGCATGACTATATCAACTTTTGTGATGTAGTGTCATTTGACACCACGTATGTTAGAAACAAATATAAAATGCCTCTTGCACTTTTTGTTGGAGTGAACCAGCATTACCAATTTACATTACTTGGATGTGCCTTGATATCAGATGAAAGTGCTGCCACTTTTTCTTGGCTATTTCGGACATGGCTGAAAGGAGTTGGTGGTCAAGTTCCAAAAGTGATCATTACTGACCATGACAAGACATTGAAGTCAGTTATTTCAGACATCTTTCCTAATTCTAGTCATTGTGTTTGCCTATGGCATGTATTAGGGAAGGTATCAGAAAATTTAGCTCCTGTAATTAAAAAGCATGAGAATTTTATGGCAAAATTTGAAAAATGCATTTATCGGTCCTTGACCAGTGATGATTTTGAGAGGAGATGGTGGAAAATTGTTGATAAGTTTGAACTTCGAGAGGATGAATGCATGCAGTCATTGTATGAAGATCGAAAGTTATGGGCACCAACATTCATGAAAGATGTTTTCTTAGGTGGTATGTCTACTGTCCAGCGATCTGAAAGTGTAAATTCCTTCTTTGACAAATATGTTCATAAGAAGACCTCTGTCCAAGACTTTGTCAAACAGTATGAATCAATCTTGCAAGACAGGTATGAAGAGGAAGCAAAAGCAGATTCTGATACTTGGAATAAATTGGCAACTTTAAAAACTCCTTCACCCTTGGAGAAGAGTGTTGCAGGGACTTTCACTCATGCTGTATTCAAGAAAATTCAAGCTGAGGTTGTAGGTGCAGTTGCCTGTCATCCTAAAGCTGACAGACAGGATGATACAACCACAGTTCACAGGGTTCATGACATGGAAACAAGTAAAGACTTTTTTGTTGTGGTGAATCAAGTGAAGTTCGAGTTGTCTTGTATATGTAGGTTATTTGAATACAGAGGTTATCTTTGTAGACATGCATTGATTGTTCTTCAATATTCTGGACAGTCAGTGTTCCCGCCTCAATATATTTTGAAACGGTGGACAAAAGATGCAAAGCTCAGGAATATAATTGGAGAAGAATCTGAACACATGCTAACTAGGGTGCAACGGTACAATGATTTATGTCAGCGAGCACTGAAGCTTAGTGAAGAGGGATCATTGTCCCAAGAGAGTTATAGTATTGCATTCCATGCACTACATGAAGCACACAAAAGTTGTGTGAGTGTTAACAATTCTAGTAAGAGTCCTACAGAAGCTGGTACATCAGGGGCTCATGGTCAGCTTTCCACTGAAGAAGATACACAAAGTAGAAATATAGGCAAGCCAAACAAAAAGAAGAATCCAACTAAAAAGAAAAAGGTTTGTTGTTTATAAGAACTTGACTTCTACACTTTCATGTTTTTGCTATATGACCTCCTCTTTGACTTGCAGGTGAACTCTGAAGCAGAAGTGATGACAGTTGGTGCCCTAGACAACTTGCAACAAATGGTTTGTTCTCCTGCAATTCGTTAACCCTTAAAAATGTTTGATCTTTTAGTCTTTGGGATAAAAAACATGTAGATGAAATTCAGGATTGTTGTCAGGATGTATGTATTTATGTGAACCTAGAGGGGAAAAGTTATGAAACAATACATGTGAATTTCAACTTACTTTAATGAATACATGTGTCTGCTTACTTGAATTACACAGCAGTTCAGTTAAAAGGAACCTTCTTTTGCAGGAAAAATTCAGCTCAAGAGCAGCAGTAACCCTTGAAGGTTATTATGGTACACAACAGAGCGTGCAAGGAATGGTATGAATACGACATACTAAAGTTCTAATATTTTATCATATATATTTAATGAGTTAAACTTTATAACATTTTTTTATTTCATGATGGTGTAGTTGAACTTAATGGGACCAACTCGTGATGATTACTATGGGAATCAACAGACTCTTCAGGGGCTGGTGCGTAAAAGAACTTGTGATAATCTTTTGTTAAATATTTTTTACAGTATAATAATATAGAAACTGTGTTTACATATGTAGGGACCAATAAGTTCAATACCAACCAGTCACGATGGTTACTATGGTGCACATCAGGGCATTTCTGGTCTGGTATGGTTTACTAAAAGCCAAGGATAATTTTCTTTCCCTCAATGTTTGATGAATTCTTATACGGTTCAAACATGCAGGCACAACTAGATTTTTTGCGAACTGGCTTCACATATAGCATTCGGGTTAGTATGGTAATTCAAACATTATTAGTATTTTTTCTGAAGAGCACTTCTATAAATTGCTTCATTGTGGCAGGATGATCCTAACGTGAGAGCAACACAGTTGCATGAGGATCCATCAAGACATGCATAATTATCATATTATCCTTTTGGAACAAGGTAGTTTATATTTTGAGCCAACCCCAATATTTTGTTGTGGTTAAATGAGTAATTTCGTTGAAGACGAATGTTTCAAGTTGTGTTTCAAATTGTTCCTATTTATAGGCTGATGAAATGAGAGCTACTAGATGATTTTCTGGCGTTGAGAATGGATACCTCTTGGCCATTTGAGGTTATAGTGGAAAATCTCCAAATCCAGTATTTGTAATATAATACTGTTATATTAATAACATAATATAGGATAACTGCAATTAAAGTCTACTATAAATATTAATAGATATTGTAAGGCTTTTTAGCGATCAACCTCATTTGGAGATTGTTGTATTATATACTTATTCTTTAGGCTGCTTGAGAAATTGTAATTATGAAATATTTGTTAGGAATGAAGTATTTCGCATGCTTATTTCCTTCAGTGCAAATGATATACTCTTACATTTATAATTTTATTTTCTCCTTTGGTCAATATATTCTGTATTTATAATTGTCAAATTACAACATTTTTCCCTGTGAAACATAATTATGCATGAGTCCTGAATGCATGTTAACGACTTTGTTCAGTTTTTTATTTTTTTATGAAATGTTATTTGAACCAAATATAACTTTAAAATGTTGTTAAGTTTACTTTCAATATAATAAAAATGAAAAGTTTGTAGCTAGTATATGAAAAGTTTAGATGTTTCAATATAAACAATAACATTAACTTTTCATTTCACTTTCCAATATGAAAACTTTGTAGCTATTATCAATCCAAACACATTGCTAAATTTACAAAGGAATTCATATAGATCAATATTTTAATTTTTTAACGATTTCACTTAGTGTTTTCTTTGGTTTAGATATTCTTCAATCTTGATTACGTGAAGTGTTTTTATTGGCACCTCAATTAGTTGTCTCCTTAACCACAATAAACAAAACATACAATGAAAAGAAAATTACAAGATGGAGTAACGAGAATATGACAACTAACGAAAAAGAAGAAACATGAAAGTGAAAGGTTGGTAAATAGTGTTAATTTTTGTGCTAATTTAATTTGAAGATGTTTAAAGAAATATTATAGATTTAGATATGTTATTATAAGAAAAATTGTTTTAATACTCCAAAAAACATGCATCATGACAGTCAATGTTTTTCTGCTTGGTCACCTATTGACTTTAGCATTGACATACCTTCTACATGTACCATCCGAGTAGTTTGGACGTAAGAGAGGCTCCTCAGGCCAACCAGTTGGAGACCAACCACTTGACATGAAGATTGTTAGGAGTCTGGCTAGTTGACATGAAGACTTGCCTAGTCCATGATGTATAATTTTAGTACTTATGACTAGAGAAGTGTCGTTTTAGTCCATGGACCTTGGGTCAAAATAAAGTTTCAATTCCCAAAATCCCTTGTTAAAGTGGGTTAGGATCTAAGCCAAAGTGGATTTGACCCCATTATAGAACTTTAATCACCTTTTAAATACAACACTTTACGTCTAGCTCATAGGTCGAGCTAAGTCGTCCTTGCTTGAAGGTCGATCTGATCCGCTTGAATTAAAGTTCTAGTTAAGTCAACCTAAATCGAAGGCCAGATTGAACTAAATTTCAAATCCAATTAATTTAGTCAAGCCTAAGATCGAGACAAGACCGCCAAACTGAATGTTAGAACAAGTTGGCCCAAACCATACATGATGATCCATCCCAAACAAAAATTCGACACAAATTGACATTTTTTTTAAAAAAGAGTTTCTTTTTCATTGTTAGTTTGATAATTTTATATTTTTGAAACTTGATATATATTTTTTAGTACTTGTCAATAAAAATGTTTTATTGTTGTGAACAAGTGGTATCACAATTTAATTTTTTATATTTTGACTATATATTTTAGTATCATCCTTATCAAGGTTAGTAATGAGTATCAAATTGTTTTTTGGACTCATTTCAACGATAATAGATGAACACACAACTACTATTAGAGTCCTTTCCAATCTTGATACATTTGTAATGACTATTTTTTTCAAAGAAGACGAGTATCACATCCAATATTAAGAAGTTTAATTAGGATAACAATTTCAATCTATGATGAATCAAAATGGGAGTCTTACTCAACTTGTGATGAAATTTTATAACACATATTCCAAACTTGTACTGTAAGTTTTCACTCAGACAATATTCGGTACTTTCTTCTGCTTGTTTGCACATAAAATATTATACCTAACGCAATGGAAAAAGTAATAATACAGCAATTCAACCAATACATTAAATTTTGAACTACTCCATCGTGACTTCTTTCTTATAATCTCTACATCATATTTTGTCTATAAATGAAAAATAAAAAGGCTTAAAATTTTGTTTTAATAATTATTAATGCTATTTCTTTATAACAACATTTCCTTTTTCATAACACGAAAAGTTGAAATGCTCAGCAAGCATGTCATCCAAGATTCAAGCCACTCTATAAAGCTTTCATAATAAACTCAACTAATTGAAAAAGTTATATATAATGAATGCCATAAAACTATAATGTTGCTCAATAGGTTTTTACTATAGAGATTTCAGTGAGGTATTATAATTAGAGAAGCATTATAACAAGAAAATATGTTCCTTGTATCAAACAACATAAAACCATAATGTTTCTCAAGAAGTTTACAAAAGATACTGAAAGAAGCATCCATTGATAACAAAAAAACGGTTATATCCAAATGCATCAAATAGCTAATATTACTAACATACTGAAAGAAGCATCCATTGATGCTCATATATCTAGAAATTTGTCCTTACAGATGCAAAAATGTCAAAACCAAGCTGATTTAGTTCGACGAATCTGGTATCTTGGTTTTTGAGGTGGCATAATCGACGATATATCTTCTATCTCCTGAAAATCAATGTTTCAAAAGAAATTTTCACTAGTACAAAAATCACTTTTTATAAAACTTTTTATATCAGTTTAAATTTACAGATATAAAAAATGATAGTGAAATAATTGTAAATATAAAAAGATTAACAAAGAGTCAATATAGAAATTGACCGTAACAAAACTATAATATCTCCTGAAAATCAATGTTTCAAAGAAAAAATCACTTTTTATAATAATTTTTTATATCGGTTGAAACTCACACATGATATAGAAAGCAATGATGAAATAATTGAAAATAAGGAAAGACTTTTCTATACTGGTTATATAGAGAATTGGTATAGAAAATGACAGTGAAAAAAACTATTAAGTTACGAACTTTTCAATCAAAAGGAGATAATATACTCAATATACTATACATTATATATTCATCACTTTGAATCAATAGAAGTGAAAAAAACAAAAAGTAGAACTTGAACCAAACCTTTTGTCTCCTGAGCTTTTGATTTTCTTCTTCCAGACGAGAGACTTTGTGCTCCAATTCAGTTGTGTAAGCCTGTTCATTATTATCACACTTATGATAAGGAATTTAACCAAAATAATATACGATAACATTTAAAATAAGGATAATGATATTTTGACATTTTTTTAACGACATTTTAGCATCTTGTGATTGGTCCATGTTGGTGTTTATGATTATTATTATTGATTATGGAATAATTTTAGACCAATCATAGAATGACGCGTATATGATGTTAAAATATTGTCAAAGTATCATTATCCTTAAAAGAAAGAAAATTCTTACTTGTTTTCTTGCTCTAGAACGTGCAGCAGATTCTCTATTCTTAATCATTCTCTTTTGTCTTTTCTCAAAGGCCTTATCTTGTGATGTGCCTCGTTTTCTACCATGTTCATCTGATGTAACATTATCTTGTGTGTGTAACGATTGTGCTATATTCTGGCCAGTCATGTAAATCTCCATTAAACCTTGTGGAATCTGGTATTGTGCTTGTTGAGGATTAACAAGAGTAGAAGATGCTTCAACAACAACTCCTCCTTTCACCAAAGGGTGTTGTTGTAAATGTTTTTCATTCTTATCATCACCATCTTTGGATTCCATGATTTATATCACAAAAGCCTGTTATCAAAGTTACAATATGTATACAAAACTTTTTATGACAGGTAAAATAGATTTTTTATGAGTAATTAATACTCTGATGTAAGACTAACAAATACAAATCTTCAATCATAAGCACCTTATATATAAACTCAACCTGACAAAACACAGAATATGAATTCAATAGCTTTGTGTTGATCAGATCAACATTTTACATCATATCATACAATAAAAAATGCCTTGAAGAATGAATATCTTTATCTAAATACTCTTCAATTCCTTTAAAATTTAGCATATATGTCTATAGATTGACCAACAATAAACTTTTTCATCTTCGTAACCATGAGATGAAAAAAGAAACATTTTTGCCAATTGTGTTTTTTGTTCATTGGAAAGAAAGAAGCTTCTTCAAACTTTTTTTCAAACATATATTTAAATAAAAAAAATTATATTTTAGCATATTTTTTATTACGACATTTTAGTAAAATACATTTTATTTTTTATTATAACATATGTAAATGTACATGTTAAAATGTTGTTAAAAAAATGTGTTATCGTATCATTATTCAATAAAGAATACTTCAAACAAAAACAAAATGTTGTGTTGAAAGATCTATCTATTCAAACGTTAATATGAAATAGTAGTAGATTTTTTTTTATACTTTATGAGGCTTTTTTTTGTGAAATTATACAAAGTTTACATAAAGGATTATTTATTATTAAAAAGCATTAAGAAAAATACTAATTTCTATTGGGAATAAACATTGGAAAACAATGAGATCATACATCTAATGGTAAAGGACTTTTATTGTCATTGTTGTGGTTCTTAAATTTTAAATTGAGGCCATAAGCATGAAATCTAAAGGATTCAGTCCAATCCAAGAAGAACAAAACCCATAATTTAACAATATTTTCAATTATTTTATTTAAAAAATGAAAAAATATTGATATGATATCAAAATGACAACTATTACCAAAGAGTGTGATAAACTTGGGACTAGGACATCGTTTTCTAATATAGTACAAATTATGCATTTTCAAACCTTATTCCCTTGGTATCACACTAATATTTTACATAAGCACTTAGAAATTTGATCAAAATTCTCACATGAAAAAAAAAATATATATTTTGCTTCTTTCTTTATAAGCATCAAAGAGTACATTAAGAACATTAATAATTTGCATCCATGCTCAAATACATGTACCTCAAATAAATTCCCATTCAAACACTAAACCCCACAATTAAAACAATAAAAGGTAAATTCCACTCCAAAACCCTTTTGTTAAGAGTATAGACTCAATTTTCTTTTGAAGTAAAAAATGGAAAACAAATAAGAACAGATACACAATGAAAAATTGAAAAAAAATAAAAATGAAAACATACAAAGAAGAATGGTTTACATGCACTTAATTCAGTGGCAAAAGGAGATCAAGCTCCATTTTTAACATGAGAAGTGAAAAGATATTGAAGCTATGGTTTTTAGAAAAAGGAAAGAAAAATAAAAAGTAGAATGAAAAGTTTACCTTGTGTATCAAAGCGATCTCATGAGTGGAGAAAGGAATGAAATTGAGATTTGAGAGTGTCTCAAAAACACAAAGCTCAGAAATACAAATGTATGTTGTGTTTGGATGCATATATTTATATGAAAAAAAATATTTTAACACATTTTTTTATAATATTTAGATATAAAATATACGTTATTTTTTCTCTAATTTATTATTTATTTATTACAGTGCTGACGTGTTCTAAACTCAATGAAAAGATAATATGAATGTTATATCAAAATGTTGAAATGTGGT
Organism: Vigna radiata var. radiata; assembly: GCF_000741045.1. NCBI lineage: Eukaryota > Viridiplantae > Streptophyta > Magnoliopsida > Fabales > Fabaceae > Vigna > Vigna radiata. The sequence continues at coordinate 32,961,631 of NC_028355.1, read as the reverse complement.
CGGAAAAGGACAAAGACAATAACGTTTCCGTGTGAGTGAAGAGAGAACTATCCATAAAACCAAATTACATATTTTTTCTTCTATGCACACTTCACGCAAAACAATGTTTAGTTTTATTTAGTGCTGTCAAAACAAGTTAAAATTCACGAGTTAACTCGGTCCACCACAAGTTCAGACCAAATTGAGTTGAAAAAAAATTAAAATTTTGATATAGACCAATTTCAATCAAATTGAACTCGTGATGAACCAAGTTGAAACCCACCTAATTTTTCTAGTAAATATTTTTTGTTGGATTAGTCATTTTACAAAATATTGAAACGGAATCTTGCGTGAAATTATTTTTATATGAAATAATTAGACAACATGAAAAATCCATAAATTTATACTTAGTAATTCAATTTTTATACAAAAACAAATTTAAATCACTATAGAGCCATCAAAAATTTTGTTGAAAAGATTTTATAATATTTTTATATAAATGAAATCTTATGTTTTATTGATCATAAATTTAATTTAAGACCTTTCCACTTTTTTTAGATTTGAATTAGAATTTTTTTTATTTTATTTTTTAATTGAAAAAAAATTGTAATTAGTAAGTCAAAAAAATTTTGACTTACTAATAAATAAGTTGAGTTTGATTGATTCACTAAGTGAACCCCTTATGATGGATTTCGGTTTGACGATACTAGTTTTATTAATACTTTTTTGTTTGGCACAAGATTTCATGCATCTACCTTCCTCAAACACTTGTTTTTTATCTTCAAATAAATATGTTAATGTATATATTAATTATACATCTACTAATTATTAATGTATTATTAATGCCAATAAATATGCATGTATTTTTAAATTAAGCAAACAAAACTTAAAGATTATTTTAATAAACATATTTATTCTATTACAGTTCATTTTTATTTGAAAAAAAAATATTATATAGTTTTGGGTTTATTTGTATTATTGATGTGGTGTATATTAGACATGTTGATGTAGATGATTTTATAACGTGAAAATAAAATTTAAATTATGACGTGTAATTTTTTCACCCAAATTAGAGTTTTGATGCAAAGGAGACTCTTCGCGAGGACGTGGAGAAGGTTTTCTAGTGATTGTTGTTCTATCACAATGGCCCATTGCATAGTCTGGTTATGTGGTCTTTTCTTTTTTTACAGGTTGAAGAAGCTAATGAAGGCGATGTGTGAGGTTTCCCTAAAGAAGATGATGTTCGCGTCAAACTCATGAGAATGCAATTTCTTGTTGGTTTCGATTTGCGGGTGATTCGCTACTACAATTCGATGAAGAGGTCATGGTGACACAATTAAGTTTGGTATGAAGGAGGATTACACAAGGATTTCATACTAGGATTTTGTTCTCTACAGGTTGGAATGCGATTTGGGTTTTGTTGGTGATTAACGACGAGGTTGATGGTTTTGTAGTGAAGAACTTGCGAACTCGTGAGTTAGGGTTTCAATTTGTGTTTCTCTGGGTTTTTTTGGTTTTTAGGTTATCTATGATTGCAGGTGCGTGATGATGGAATTGGATGGTCCATGACAGCGGTTGCACGATTTGGGTGGCGTGATTCTCACGATTTGATTTTTGCAGATTCGTGAAGAAGATGATTTTACGATGGAAGAGGAACGAAGACACGGCACTGTGGTGGTGGTTTCTTGGTTCACGTCTTGGTTGTGATTTGGAGCTTTTCGCAATCTGAGTTTTATGGTTTTCATGTCTTCATGGAGGCACGATCATGGTACAATGGTGGAGCTTGTGATTTTTGCGATTAAGGAACGACTACATTGTTGTGCGTGATGAGACTGATGGGTGCGCATGTGTGAAAGATGTTGGAACGAACATGTTAGAGTTACAATAATCTAATGAAGATGACAATAACACGATGAGTGTTTGCAATCTTATTAATTGCAAGTCATAATTTAAATTCTATTTTCGTATAATAAAATCATTCAAATCAAGTATGTGTAATATACACTGCAAGATGTAATTTCTTATCCAAAGTTTAATTGTTACAATTTTTACAAAATTTATGATTCAATTGAAACATTTTTAAGAACAAATTGAAATTCCTGAATAAATATGAGGATAATCCGATACTTTAAACTTATATAAAAAAAGGCCATAAATTTACTCTTTTAAATATAATTTCTTGTACTAATCAAAGTGAATTGAAATTATAGAATATAATTTATATTGTATGTTGTCTCTCGGGCTCCTTCCACTAGTAAATCCACTCTACCATGGATAAGAAATTTCATAATTTAATACATTCGAAAATATTTAATTTATTTTTTCATTTTTCAAATGTTTGTTTTTACTAAACAATTTAATTTTTAAAAATATTTAAATATATTGAATTTTCCTTTAATCTGTTTACAAATTTTTCATTTTTCAATTGTTTTGTTAGTATAAGATAAAACCAATGAGTTTGAATTTTTTTATAAGATATTTTAATTATTACTGAATGGAATGTGAAGAATATTACAATAACTTCCACATTCTCATTTAAAACATTATAGATGATTACAAATAAAGACGTTAAACTACTACAATAGTATAACTCTTTAAGCACAGAATAGAATTGGAAATTGATCTTCAACACGAGCTCCTTTTGAAACAATTCGAAATTATTGTTAAAATTCTATAAAAGACATATTCTGATTTGCATAAATTTTGTATCAAAAGTTGAATATTCTTCATGGTAGACTCTCAAAAACAAAGAATATAATGTGATCTTCAAGACAAATATGAATAGAGACTTCTTTTTATTATCATCTCTTGTTAAAAATAATCTTATCTAATTTCCTTATACAAATAAGATAAGACCATATGATCAATTAAATCTTTTCAAATATCGATATGCATTTATTTAGAAAATATTTACAATATTTTTCTAATTATCTATAAATATTAATTTATGCATGTCTCAATATTTGAAAACTTAAGTAATAAACCATTATATTTTTTTGTTAACTGATACACTAATTTTTATGTCTCAATATTTGAAAACTTAAAACCTCTCATTCATTTGTAAAAGTTGTCCAATCTTTAACAAAATCAATTACAAACAAGATTATTGAAAAAAAAAACTTTGTGGAAAGTAATTATAACTTAAATACGTCAAAACTACAATTATTAGGTAATTTATTATGACTTTTTTGGCCTCGGTATTAGTATTATATTTGTATTAGTTGATTAATTATTTACAAGAAAATGAAATGAGATTAATTAATAACAAAAATGGAAAAAAATACATTGGCAAAAGTTTTTTAAAAATGTCAAATACCAACTCACTTTTAATAATAAAATATTACTAAATATTAATGAATAAGATATTTTTATTAAAATATAAATAAATCACTCAACAAAAAAGGAATAAAAGCAACTGAAGAATGGTTATTATATAAAAAATTTAGTTATGAAAGTATAACAATTAAAAAAAGAGAGAGTAATTGCTTTAAAGGCTCATAAATTATTTGTAAGAAAAGTTAAGTGTGTAGCAAAGTTAAGTGTGTAGTTAAGTGTGTAGCAAGTTGCCCTATTTGCATGACAACACATGAAACAATGCAAGATGTCATTTTTCTCTTGCTTTTGATTCGGGAGATGAATCCAAGAGAGTGTGAGATGAATTATCAAAGTTTTTTTACTCAAGAAGAAACTTTAGATCAAGATATTGAGATGTATTATCAAAGTTTTTTTAATCTAGGAAAAGAAAGCTAGAAAACCAAGTGTTCTAAGTGCATATATATGTAAGAGATAGATATCAAAAAGAAAAATACATATACTTATACTAGTTCACCTCTTGAAAAAGGCTACATCTAGTTGTTTATCAATTTGATAAAACTAAATCACCAACTTCAAATTTTACAGACTCATTACAAAAAACAGATAAGTAGTACAACACTTAAAAATCGATCTTCAACCTTACAAGATCCAATCACACTTGCAAACCTTTCCACAAGCAATTCTTTTATATCCCCAATCAAGAAAACGATTACAAAATGATAAACATAAAATGGGAACATAATCACCTAAACAATGACAGCGGTTTGTTCATACACAAATAATTCCTACCCATTTACCCGACCTGTTATCCATCTAATCGAATACGGGTTTAAAAAAATACCTCCAATATGTGTTCTGTCTAATCGAATATCTGGTTAAAAATACCTACACGTTTTGCCACCCCTACCATTAACACCTAAATCCCAACTCAAAACGAATAAATAGGATTTTCCAATCTCAATCTACAATTTCATTTCGTATACCACACACCCGACATATCATAGAACAATAAACAATCATATCAATTCGATCAAACACCAATGGCATCAACGGAATTTAACAAAATATATGAATGCGAATAACAGATAATCCAAATCGATAAAGTATTGATAAAAGTTTAATTAGACAAACACGAAACAAAACTTTTAAAAACTAAAAATACTAATAAGAAAAGCAAATTCATTACGGATTAGGCATCGGCCTTCTGGTACACATAGGTGAGACCACACTTGCCGCAGTAGTGACGATCGAAGTGGTTAGCCATGAAGGTTCCAGCGCCGCACTCAGTGTTGGGGCACTCCTTGCGGAGCCTCTGCACCTTGCCGGAGTCGTCAACCTTATAAAACTGCAAGATGGCGAGCTTCACCTTCTTGTGCTTGTGCTTGATCTTTTTAGGCTTGGTATATGTCTTCTTCTTGCGCTTCTTGGCACCACCGCGGAGACGGAGGACGAGGTGAAGAGTGGACTCCTTCTGGATGTTGTAGTCGGCGAGGGTGCGGCCGTCCTCGAGCTGCTTTCCGGCGAAGATGAGACGCTGCTGATCTGGTGGGATTCCCTCCTTGTCCTGGATCTTGGCCTTGACATTGTCGATGGTGTCAGAAGACTCCACCTCAAGGGTGATGGTCTTCCCCGTAAGGGTCTTGACAAATATCTGCATTGCTGCTACTGCTAGGGTTTCCAATGTAGGGTTTCTGATCGTGTGGAAGGTTTAAATAGTGTAGGAATTAGGGTTTCTGCTGGACTCTTTTCAGCCCAAAACTTGCTGGGCCCAGCCCATTTAACGTTAAGTTTTGAAGAAAAATTACATTTTTATTATATATTAGTATTATTCAATGAATTATGACACTACATTGTGAAAAAATATATATAATTTTTCATTCGTGAAATAAAAACGCAGAAGCTAGTTTGAGATATATATTCTCTGTTAAGCTATTTTAAATTCTTTTTCGCATTTCAGCGTTCCCTATTCAGCACGTTGTTCCATTCTAAGTAATTTTGATCCAAAACAAACAACGCCTTGCGAGAACGCGCGTTTCAATGGCGGGAGGGAAAGCGAGGAAGGAGAAGGCGAAGGCGCAGCAGCACATGCCGTACCAGGGAGGAATCTCCTTCCACAAATCGAAGGGGCAGCACATTCTCAAGAACCCCTTGCTCGTCGACTCCATTGTGCAAAAATCCGGCGTCAAACCCACCGACGTCGTCCTCGAGATCGGTCCGGGTACCGGAAACCTCACTAAGAAGCTTCTAGAAGTAGCCAAGAAAGTAGTCGCCGTTGAGATCGATCCACGCATGGTTCTCGAGCTCCAGCGACGGTTCCAGGGCACTCCTCACTCCAATCGCCTCACGGTATGTATACAAAATACAAAATTTCACTTTCTCTTTTTCAGTTTTTAGAAAAGTTAATTCCACTGCGAATTCTCAATTTTTCAGTCAAATACAGTCAACAATTCAAAATATTTGATTCTGTGAAAATTGAAAATAACCAGAAACTTGAGTTGTTAGAAGGTCAGTGACTGGGTTTTTAAAATATGGGGTAGATTGCTTCAATGGGTTTTTAGGGTAGCCTATGAAAACAGTTTTCAACTTATATTTCAAGTGCTTATTTCGATGAGTTATGAATTAAGTGTATCATGCATGATGAGCATAGAGAATTCGTTTGGAAGAGCTTCTTTTCAACTTACAAGATGGATACTTGTGTTCTGTTTTATGTTTTTCACGGTTACAGGTTATCCAAGGCGATGTGCTGAAAACCGATCTTCCTTATTTTGACATATGTGTTGCAAACATTCCCTACCAAATATCTTCTCCTCTCACATTCAAGTTACTCAATCACCAGCCTGTATTTAGGGCTGCAATCATAATGTTCCAGAGAGAATTTGCCATGAGACTGGTTGCTCAGCCTAGTGACAAACTATATTGTCGTCTTACGGTGAACACTCAACTCCATGCTCGAGTCTTCCACCTCCTCAAAGTTGGAAGAAATAACTTCAGGCCCCCTCCCAAAGTTGATTCCTCTGTAGTGCGAATTGAGCCCAGGAAACCCCGTATCGAAGTAAACCAGAAGGAATGGGAGGGGTTTTTGCGAATTTGTTTCAACAGGAAGAACAAAACACTTGGTTCAATATTTAGGCAGAAGAGTGTGATCTCCTTGCTTGAAAAGAACTACAGGACTGTTAGGGCGCTGCAACTTGGACAAGAAGATTCATTGAAGGAAGCAGATACCAAAATTGACTTTGCTAGTTTTGGTGATGATCAAGGTATGGAGATGGATGATGATGGAGCAGATGATGATGAAATGGAAGTTGAGGATGGGGAAGCTGATGAGGTGCAATCTGAATTCAAGGACAAGGTTTTGGATGTTCTGAAAGAGGGAGATTTTGAAGAAAAGAGGTCATCCAAGCTCACATTGCAGGAATTCCTATACCTGCTATCTCTATTTAACAAAGCTGGCATACACTTCTCCTAATTTCAGATGGTCAATTTTCTTGATAGCTTCTTCAGTCTTAAATCTACAATATTTTTTGCTTATTAGTCTTATCATTAGGCTGCAATTTTCAAAGAAAGAGTGGTATTAGATAAACTTTTCTTAAGCATTGTATTTTGTTGAGATCCTTCATGGGATGTGTTCTACTCCATATAATCTATAGTGTTTAGATTACTTGTTGCTCTTCCTTCGTTACTTTATGAAAATCTGCATCTGCAGCTTTCTGTGTGGTGTCACACACATTATTTTTTTTGGCAAATATACTCATTTTCTCTTTTTGCTGCAACCTGATTGGGAAGCTGAATTGTAGATAATGATCATGAGGCATATTGCAGTTACAGATGAACCGATATTTAGCTATAATTTGTCACACGCAGGTTAAATTTCAACATTTGATACTAAAATTTATAGGTAGTTTTTTGGTTATTTGAGGCATATGATATTCTAAGGTTGGAAAAATGTCTACACTACCTGAATCAAATACACTTTGAAAGGTTTTATAGTAGAATTATTCATGCTTCTTTGACATGGGTGCTTGTGCCTTTTTTAATGGTATTACCAAGTTAATATCGAACCCCTTTGTGGCCCATGGCCATAATGAGCTCGTTGTAGTGGACGCTGAAACGAGTTGTTTCGTGTGCTATTTGTTTGGTTACTTACGTTAAAATTGAACCGCAAGAGCTTGATTCATAGGCCCATTGATGATGAGTAAGAAAGCATATAAGTCGACATTATTACTTTTGAGAAAAGAAAAATAGGACGCTCAGTTCTTGAAGAGAGTATAGATAGCAATGGTGAAAGTAACGTTGAGCCCCAGCTAATTTTATAGTCAAAATAGGTGCTCAAATAGTATAATATCCGTATTTAGATCCATTTAAAAATGGATATTAAAATATTTATTATTCACTATTCGTGAGTAATAAATATTCATGAATAATAATTATTGGTTGCGAATTTTATTCACGGATATCTGTACTATATTTTTTGTAATCCCTACTTATGAGAGTGTTTTGATGGATCTTCTCTCTCAATAATAAAGAAACCCTTTTTAGACAAAAGGAACAAATTAACCATTAGGATTTTACCATTTATATGCAACTCCATGCTCAAAATCTAAAGTTATCTTTCTATTTTAACTTGCAAGATTTTACCTCAAATATCTCTAAATCTAAAATCTAATAAAATAATTAAGAAATAGAATTTTATTTATTTTGTTACAAATTTCAAAATCCTCCTAAAAATCTTCAAAAATCTAACCGTAGAAACACAATTCAAGAATTTTAAATTTTTAAACAGCAAATATGCCATAAAATTTTGGTTTAATTATTTTGATAATCTCTATTTATATTGGACCTTTTCAAATAGGTTCATTTCTTATTTTATTCTTCAATTAGGTTCTTAAAAGTGAAAAGTTAGTACAATTAGGTCTCTGGTGTTAAATTTGATTAATAGAGTTAAATGTAAGTTGAATTGTAACGGTTAGGTAGTGCCGTCAAAATGGGTTGAAACCCGTGAGTCAACCCGGCTCACCACAAGTTTAAGCCGGGTTGGGTTGGAAAAAAATGTGAAAATTTTGATGCGAGTCAATTTTGACCCGGCTCGCTAAGAACCTGACTTATCCGGTAGTGAGCTGGGTTTATTCACCAGCCCACCTATTTTTCTTTATTGAAATCAAATTAATTATTCAAGTCCTATTTTTTATTGAAATCAAATTAATTAAATTAATCATTCAAAACGCAGTTGACAGCTATATGTAGCTTCTTGGTAATACAGTTGTGTATGTTTCATTAAACTAAATTAGCAAAATTTTATCAATTAGTCCAATTATTATTGTTTCAATTTGATCTATCAAAGTAACGTGTTATAAGAATTTCAGAACAAGAGGGTGAAAAAAAGTTAAGTGAGCTAATGAGCCAACCCATTTAACCCACCAACCCGTGGTGGGTCGGATCGGGTTCAAATTTTTTCAGCTTGCTAATAAATGAGTCAGGTTGGGTTAGCTTATTAAGTGGTCAACTAATGGTGGGTCGGGTTGGGTTGCGCCGAATTATCCGTTTTGACAGCTCTACTAGGTGGAATTATTAAGGATATACATATCATCACATTAAGTTAAGTGTCACCACATTCTGCCACGTTATATTCTTCAACCTTTCCCCAAATCAAAAACACTAATAGTTCATGACAGCCACCTAAAAACGTCATCACTAGCCTTCACACAACCACCACCTTTGCAAAACCATGTTCGTCTTCCTCGCACAATCGTGAAACCAGCTATGCATAAGCAAAACCACCATGGGTAGCCAATGTCCATGCGCTATCACCACGAATTAGGTTTGTTTTCTCTTCATTGGCATGCCACGCAACCCAAACCGCAAGCATCGCTAGAGCTATGCTGCAGCGAGTCTGAACCTGCAGAAATTAAAAAAAATCCAAATTCAGGAACCCTATAATCGCGTCACCATTGGATGAGTTCTCTTCTCCCTTCTCACACAAATACCAAATTTCAGACCTACAAAAAATCAAGTCAATATCCTTTAACCCAAAAACCCATAAGTACCCAAATCACAAAACTCCTTCGTATTCATTACACAAATCGCACAATCTTTTCACGCAGAAGTCTCAACCCTTCATCTTCTTCAAACGTGCATCACAAGTTACTCCTTCGTCAGCTATCACGAGGCCGTCGTCACACCTTCATTTTGAACCAGAACCTGCAAGAAAAACCAAATTCAAAACCAACCCTAGAATTATTAGGGTTTCTAATTTGGAGAAAAACTAAATATGATGAACTCTAATTTCGTTTTCATGAACTCTAATTTTAATTTTCAGAAACAATTTTTTTTTTAATTTCACATATTCTACATAACATACCTTAGAATGATAACTCAACTTAATTTTAATTTGTCAATCCAATTTAACTTCAGAAATCAAATTACTTTGATTTTTCATTTTTAAAGACCAAATTAAAAAGAAAAGAAAAAGAAAGAGACTTATTTAAAAAAAACCCAACTGATAATGATTAAAATAGGTTGAAAGTTACAAATTTATCTGTAGTTACACCCATCTTAATTAAGCCTTTGTTTTCACTCTACTTAACTTTATCAGATGGGATTTTTTAAAACCTTAGGTTTATTTCAGATAAGAAATTTGACTCGTCTTTCTCTCTTTCATGGGTTCGCTTGAAACCCCAACCGGCGGGGAAAACGGTTCCGCTCCTTCCGCCGGCAAAGGCAAATCCATGTCCGTCGACGGCGCGGAGGCGGCGCCGGAGCCCGACATGTCGAAGCGTAGGAGATCGTCGGTTCTCCCCCTGGAGGTCGGCACGCGTGTCATGTGCCGGTGGAGGGACAGCAAGTACCATCCCGTTAAGGTCATCGAACGCCGGAAGGTTCACAACGCCATCCCCAGCGATTACGAGTATTACGTCCATTACACCGAGTGTAGGATCCTTCGACCTTCGACCTTCGTTCTGTTTCTCCATTTGAATGAATAGAGTGAACTTTTATGGTTTCGGCTTCGAGGGTTGATTGGTTGGTTGAGCTGTGTGTTGATTTAAGGTTTGTTTGGATGCAATTTGATTTGGTTTCGCGTTTTGTTTTGGGTTAACGGTGAGTATTGTGTCGGTAGCTTTGATTGTAATTTAAATCTTATTACTAATAGGGTTCGTTATGAATATGATGTGAATACTAGTGAAGCTTTCACAGAACCTGGATTGTTATAAGTTATTATTTATGAATTTGTTAGTAGGCAGAGTTAGGATTATTTATTCTTTGAGGTTTTGTTTTAGAGAATGAAAAGTTCCGAGTTGAAGAGAAGTGAATCACTTTTGCGCGTGTGTGGTTTTTATCCCAATCGTGGGTGAGCAAGGAAGCCATAACTGGTATTTTGGAAATGAAGGAGTGCAATAAAATTAGGATGTGAATAGCTCTGATACAGCAGCATAGTGTTGTGGTGCGGCTACACCTACTTTAGGGTTTTCCGTACCGAAGTGGTTTAGTGTGGTTGTTGTAGCATACAAAATAACGGGCTGAATAGTGACAGAAGCGGCACGATGTTTTGATTCCCAAAACATGCTATGAAGAGAGGCATTGGGACATTTTGCATCATAGTTTTGGGTTTTCAATTATGCAAAATGAAATCTACAACTGTAATAGTAGTGAAAATGATAAAGAAGGAACCTTGAATTAGAAGGTAGTGATTGAAAACTGAGGATTCCTATCTTGGAAACTTATTTGACTTTGGTTGGTATTTGTTTGTATGTTTTGTTTAGGACATCTATGGATTTTTATTGTTAGTTATGAATGTCATTAATCTTGATTGATTTCTATCATTCGTAATTGAAGATACCTGTTATATATAAAGTTTCAAAATAGCAGCTAACTTATTATAGCCTTTTTTTGTGGTCGTTGTTATAAGCCGCTTCCAGAAATTTAAAATACTGGCAGTCAGGAATGATGATAAGATGCTTACTGGTTAGTCTTGTTGTAATTTTTTTTTTTGCCTTTTTCTTTGGCAGTCAATAGAAGGCTTGACGAGTGGGTTAAGCTTGAACAGCTTGATCTTGATTCAGTGGAGGCGGTTGTCGATGAGAAAGTGGAGGAGAAGGTAATGAATATTTACTCCAAATTGTATCGGCAGAATTAGTTAGACCTCTTCAATTTATTTTTTCTGAAGAAGGTAATGGGAATTCCCTGAGGAAAAAGTGATAATGTAGTGGAGACATCTGTTTATTGTATACAAACACAACCTCATCCTTTCCTATTAGATGGGATTGGTTGCATGAAACAGATGATATCATCGGATTATATTTAAGTCCATGGTTTTATAATATATAAAACAGACATATTTTCTTTTGTATGGAATCTCCTTTTGGTGGGACCTGGTGGTAGCAGAAGAGTTCTGGTATGATAACGAGTTGTAGTCATGTTCATCTTGGTGTCTGGAATTTAATACATTTAATACACATTTGTTTTCACTTGTACTGGCCATTCTTCAATTTAATATCTTAATTGTTGTTTACTTTCTTGGTAATGTCTACCTCTTATATCAAAATTTGGGGTATTGTGACTGGACTCATTTTAAACCTTGCAAATATGGTTTTTTAGGGCGCAACTGGTTTGAAGATGACACGCCACCAAAAGAGGAAGATTGATGAGACACATGTAGAGGTAGAATTATTACATTTTCAGATACAACTTCAACATAAGCTGTTAGACACAAATACACACTACAAAACACAAGCTATAATTTGTTAATTTTTGCACTGGCACAATTCTTTGTGCATACTGTTCTGATTGAATATCTTATCAACATTTGAGTGTTACTTCAAAATGATGTATAGCAGCGTGTTTGGATTAGCTGTAAAAAATATATTGAGTATACAATAAATTATTGTTATGATTGACTATATAGAATAAGTTATTTTCAGGATATGTAAGGTTAACAATGATTTTAAAATCTATTTTGTTTAGATTGCATAAAAGAATTACTTCTTCTGTAGTAACATTAAAAAAAAGGTATTGAATTATTTGTAATTGGTTGTATTCAGATTATCAATTGTTGGGGATAAAATGAGAAAACTGAAATTTGCTGCCTAGAAAATAAGCTGATACAGGTTTTTAATCATAAGCTCCAGTTTTTTTTTTTTCCCACTTATTTCGAAGAAGCTATTTCTCTGTAAAAAATTGAACATCATAAGCTGAATTTCTAACAATTTTCAAACATGTATATGATAGATGGGTATTGGATAATGGATGTATGTTATAATAGTTTTTCTTCATGAAAAAAGCTGTTTGACAAAAAAAGTTCGGCAAACACACTAAGACACCTCGTCCATAGGTGCTTCAAAAACTCTATCCTTGTTTGCATGAGTAGCTTTAATGGTAACATTGAAGTTGCATTTAACATATAATTGTGAATTTGTGATATTATTATGTTTGAGCTGGATGCCGATCATTGCTTTCTTGTGCGTTCAAGTTGAATCTACTATATTCTACTGGCTGTTCAGTTTGTTCCTGCTTCAACTATCAATTTGTTCATTGTATTTTAAATTTATATATGTATTGTTAAATTATAGGGTCACGAGGAGCTTGATGCTGCCAGTTTACGAGAACATGAGGAATTTACAAAAGTGAAAAATATAGCTACTATTGAGCTTGGAAGATATGAGATCGAGACATGGTACTTCTCCCCATTCCCTCCAGAATACAATGACTGTTTGAGGCTGTACTTTTGCGAGTTTTGCCTCAATTTCATGAAGCGCAAAGAACAGCTTCAGAGGCATATGGTGAGCTGCGACTGAAAATGTCCTTTCACTTTATATTTCTTTGTTTAGTGTATGCAACGTTTTTTTTTTTTTTGAGCGAAGAACAAAAACTAGCAGATAGCTCTGTATACACAAACTAAGGCATTGAACTTATCTGAGGGGAAAGTTTGTTCTCCAAAAGGCAAAATACCTGTTACCAATTTTACTACGCTTGTCCTCCTTATTGCAGTATTGGTACAAAAACTGCTTAGTTTTTTGTGATCATAATCTGCACCTATGATGCTTATTCTTCATTGAAGTTCTATTTGTTGTAGCTTTCGATGGGATTCCAAACATTCTGTGGTTTTGTCTTGTTTGCCATTTGAAATTTACTCATACTCAGGATTGCACTTTTAATCATTTAGTCATCTTTAAAATCTATTTCTTCTTTCTACTTATTTTAAAATGAACCTGTTTGAGTGAAATGAATGTTTTTAGTTTCTTTACCACTTGAAAATTGATAAAAGAGTATTATATGAAACAGTCTATAAAATTCATCTGCTGGTATTTATTCTTTTCTCTCCGTTGGGCTTCCAAAAACTTGAAGAAAGATGCCAGTTTAGTATACCCAATGCTCACTTCAGCACCATTTTCAATGCTAACGTTGCCTTCCTGTTCATGCAGAGGAAATGCGATCTGAAGCATCCTCCTGGTGATGAGATATATAGAAGTGGCACACTGTCAATGTTTGAGGTACATATTAAAACTGTTCTCAATATCACAAATTCCTCCATTTATTCTCATTAGTACTCATTCCATTATCTTCAATTTTTTTAGTTCAAAATTAAGTTTTTTCTTTTTGTCACTTATCTTTAAATATTTGTGCAATGAATACTCACAATTTGTATAAAAATTCATTATTCTGCTTTGATTCTGGTAGAGTTCTTTTTTAAAGACATTGATGGTTGCCCAAGTTTCTGCGGCTCCCTAACCTGATGAGCACCAGCTTTCCAATAATTTTTTTAATTAATTCTCTCATTAAAAGAAAATAGGTGATTTTGTTTTGAAATAGTTAAATGATATTGTAGTGGAAGTTAAAACATCTAAAATATTGGAAATTATTTCGATTTAGAAAATGACAGTTGTTTTATTTTGCTGACAGTTGTTTTATTTTGCTGGCAGTTGCAAATTGCAATAGTTATCTGCACATTTTTTATTATTAGTCCTTGATTATTATCGAAGTTTGAATTTTTTATTGCTATTTTTAATTATTATTATTATTATATCTGGAAACAGGTTGATGGAAAGAAGAACAAGGTTTATGGGCAGAATCTTTGTTACTTGGCCAAGTTATTTCTTGATCACAAGACACTCTATTATGACGTAGATCTGTTTCTGTTTTATGTTTTGTGTGAATGTGATGATCGAGGTTGTCACATGGTTGGCTATTTTTCGAAGGTAAAATATTACAATGCTGTAATTATTTTGCTTTGAATAATTGCAAATAGAATATTGTTTGCTTTTAGTCAGTGTTTAAAAAGTTGTGGTCGTACTAGTGTTTATATTTATACATGTACTTATGTTTTTCAAATTTGCTTCTGGTGCAGTGATTCATTCTTGTCATTTTCTTGATTTCTCGAGTTCAATCTTTTTCATGTTAAGCCTTTTACTTGGTTTTTTGAAGTTCACTTAAAGTTCCTTCAATACAGCAGTAGTCTCTTTGAAACTGACATAGGTTTTCATTGCTGCAACCGGTGGTTCTCCTACTTGCCGATTTACTGAGTTGTGCATTATAAGGAAAGAACTTGGTTCTAATTTAAATATATTTAGTCTTCAAGCTTTTCATTTGTTAGTCATACATATTTGTTTATTATTTTCTGCACGTTATGGTTAATCTTGTTGATTATGTTTACTTTTTTCTTGTGCAGGAAAAACATTCCGAGGAATCTTACAATTTGGCATGTATCCTCACCCTTCCACCTTACCAAAGGAAAGGCTATGGCAAATTTCTAATTGCTTTCTGTAAGCTCTCCTTTTCTATAAAAAAGGGTCTCTTATTTACCAGTGTCTAGAGTATATGTGATAAAGTGTGACTGAAACTGGTTGAAATTTGAATGATTGAAAAGCATATGAACTGTCGAAGAAGGAGAGCAAAGTTGGGACACCTGAAAGACCCCTATCAGATCTTGGACTGCTAAGCTACAGAGGATATTGGACCAGGGTTCTCTTGGACATTCTGAAGAAGCACAAGGGGAACATTTCTATCAAGGTACCTTGTTGTGAATGTTTGGAGGGCAATGAGAGTGGTTTTTATTGAATGAATGACTTATGATTTGGTTTTGAACAGGAACTGAGTGATATGACTGCCATTAAAGCTGAAGATATATTAACAACCCTGCAGAGTCTAGAATTGATTCAATACAGGAAAGGTCAACATGTGATCTGTGCTGATCCCAAAGTGTTGGATCGTCATCTTAAAGCTGCTGGAAGGGGAGGCCTGGATGTTGATGTTAGCAAATTGATCTGGACTCCTTATAAAGAACAGAGTTGATCCCCCAAAAACAAATTGTACCTTTGTGTATAGTGAAAATCAGAATAGGAACAATACTGATTGGGTAGTGCTGAACCCTAGCTCCTGTAGCTATAGCTGTAACTGTAACTTTAGCGTAGACATCTACTGCTCTATTATTATCCCTTTCCTCCTATCTTTCTAATCATGAATGCCAGAAGCAAAAATTTATTTTATTTTAATGAGATTGGTGAGTGCATGATGTTAGTTGTACACATCAACTTAAAAATAAATAGTTAATACAGTTATTATCGATATATTTTTTTTAAAGAATTATAAAAAAATTTAAATTTATTATTTTTTTTTTTGTTTTCAATGATTGAGAAAATTGAATATTATATGCATTTATTAAAGGGATTACTAAGATTTTAAGTTTACAAAATTAAAAAAAAAAAAAAGTTTCTTTCAAGGTTGTATGTCAACATTATCTAAAATATCCGCACTATCTAAAAAAAAATCAAAACTGTATTATACATTTTAAAATATCCACACTATCTAAACTAATGTCAAATACATTTTGAATTATATAAGCACATATATTAACACAATTAGGATCACATTTCTTGCAAAATTTTCCCATTTACCCCTGATTAAAATATTATTAAAAACCCTTAAGGGCAGATATACTTTTTGGTTTCCAACAATAATTTTTCCTTACTACGGTGAGCACATGGTTCAAATTGCAACGTTTGCAAAACGTAAATGGGAATAACAAACCCTGCGCGTCATTTTAACAAACACCTTGCCAACCAAGTACTGGTATTGGTAATCAAAGACCTTCCATTACCACCGTCACCGTCACCTGCGTCATGGACAAATGACGCCGTCACGGAAGTTCTCCGCTCCATCTCCCGCTACACCCTTCAATCACCTCGCTCCATCGGTCGCCAGAGCGGCTTCCGTCACCGCACCCCGCTGCGGCAGCGCAACCTCAACCTCGAACACCACAAGTTCTGCAACAACACCCTCGTCTTAGGCCCGGCTGCCCACCAAGACCCCGACAAGGTCCATCTCGGCTCATTAAAGGCCCTCGAGTTCTTCCGCTGGGTCGAAGCCCGCTTCGCCTTTGCCCATTCCGAAGCCACGTGCCGCGAGCTGGCATGCCTACTTGCCCGTGCCAGCGCAACCAAGCACCTCTGGAATTTCCTCAAACAATGCCCTCACGTGACCACCGCCACTGTCACGTGCGTCATCAAACTCCTCGGAGAGCACGGCCTCGCCGACGAAGCCTTGCTCACCTTCCACCGAATGAAACAGTTCCGCTGCAAACCTGATACCCATTCCTACAACACGCTGATTTACGCGCTATGCTGTGTGGGGAACTTCACCAAGGCGCGTTACCTTCTCCAGCAAATGGAGCTTCCCGGTTTCCGGTGCCCGCCTGACACCTTCACTTACACGATTCTCATAAGCTCTTATTGCCGCTACGGAAGGCTCACCGGCTGCAGGAAGGCCACGCGCCGGCGGATTTACGAGGCCGGGCGTCTCTTCCGGTCAATGCTTTTCAAAGGGTTGGTTCCCGATGTTGTGACTTACAATGCCCTAATTGATGGGTGCTGTAAGACGTTGCGCGTGGAGAGGGCTCTGGAGTTGTTCGATGATATGAAGACAAGGGGTGTTGTTCCGAACCATGTTACTTACGGGTCTTTCATAAGGTACTATAGTGCTGTGAATGAGATTGATAAGGGTGTTGAGATGTTGAGGCAGATGCAGAGGTTGGGGCACGGGGTTCCCGGTTCGAATTCATATACTCCCATCATTCACGCGCTTTGTGAAGCTGGGAGGGTTGTTGAGGCTTGGGGGTTTCTTGTTGAGTTGGTCGATGGCGGATCAGTGCCCAGAGAGTATACTTATGGGTTGGTTTGTGATTCGCTTCGCGCTGCCGGGGAGGGTGGCTTGTTGTTGAAGGAGGATGTGGTGCACAAGAGAATAAAGGATGGCATATGGAATAGGTATAGGCAAATGATGAAGGTGAAACCTGTTATGACTCGCAAGGGCTATCCAGAGATGGAGGAACCAGTTTGAGTTTGAATGCACAAATCTATTTTTTTCTGCTTTCAAGGTCAATTTATTTATTGGATTAGGCGAACAGGATGGGTGTTAAGCTGGATTGATTTTGCATTCTTAGATACTGTATCACAATCAGTTGAGAATGAGCTTTCAAGAATAATGCATTATTTACCCCATGGTTTGTATACACAAACTTTTCAGCCAACCATAGTGCAGCTTAACTCTGGTAGCATAAATGCATTTTCAAGAAATTTTGGTCAGCCTGCAAGGAAAGAGGAGGAGGATGTAGAGGAAGTGGAAATTTACCCAAGAAGTCTTCCAGCTGATTTTGATCCTACTACATTTGATCCCAATGATCATCGAGGTCCTCCATCAGCAAGAGTTTTCAGGCTTGTTGATAAAATAGCATCTCTTACAGTAGCTGAAGCCTCAAAATTGGGTCTTGTGATGATGAAGAAAATGGGAGTGAAGGAAATGCCTAATGTGGAATTTATGAAAGCAGGAGCTGGAAATTTGGCTGGAATGGCAGCGAAAGCACTAGCTGCGGCCAAGGAGGAGCAAAAGCCGGAAAAAACTGTTTGAATTGAAACTGGAGTCCTGTGAAGCGGCTTGCAAAATTAAAATCATCAAGGAGGTACGGGGCTTTACTGATTTAGGTTTGAAGGAGGCCAAGAATTTGGTGGATAAAACACCTTCTCATATAAAGAAAGGTGTTTCAAAAGAAGAAGGGGAGAAGATAATGGAGAAACTCAAAGCTCGTGGTGCAAAAGTTATGTAATGATGTATGCTGTTTCATTTTACTTTTCTGAAAATTAGAAAACTTTATAGTTGCTGTGTTAATTTTTTGCAACATTATTCTTCTGTTCCCTCTTAATGGAATAAATTGTTGTATTCCTACGCACGATACTCATTAACATCTTACAAATAAATTAGTGTTCTCTAGACTTTTTCTTGTATCAATTGAATTTTGTTGCATATGAAGAAAAGATAAGGGTAAGCTTAAACGTTAAACTGATCTTGAATATTATCTCACACCAAACAGACACGACTACCATATATAGGCTCTAAGGCCTTCTGTTCAAGCAACAAAAATAGAAAACTAACATCCAGTTGAATAACTGAATGCTTTTACATCAATATCTCTAATATTATCTGACTGCCAACTCTTCTTGTCCACTCCCAGGTAGGATATATGAATAACCTTTATTCTGATTTTAGTTCTTCCATCAGTTTCAACTTCTAGAGTGTTGAGTATGTAATACAAGTTCAGTTATGCTTTGTTCTTGGTGAGAAGTAATTACAGCACTCCTGGTGAGAATTCATGACAGCACTCCTGGTAAGAATTCCTCTGTTTTTCCCCAGATGAAGTCCACTTACTGTCAGTATGTTCCTGTATTATGCATTCATTTTGCAGATGTGGATATTAACCGTGGTTATGCAGATTTGTCAAGTGGAGGTACATAAAGGTCAGTTTTTTTTGTTTTTTTTTTTCTTTAATTTAAACTATGCACGAATAAATGTATCTGCCTTGTTTCATCTGCTAGAAGTTCTATCAACACGATGTAGTTGAGAAAGGAAATATGATGAAGGAGCCAATATAATCTTTAGAACATTGCAGGATTGGAACATAAGCTTTATAGGTTATTGAGAGTTTTTCATATCTTCTGGGATGAAATGTTTACTACCATAAATCAAAGAAATTAGCCAAACCTTGATAAGAAAAAGAAATTCCTTCATTGGTTATAACTTTATATAGAATGTGATTTTTATTATTCCAACTATTGGGTATAACTATATATTGGCTTGATTATATCAATGTTTGTCAAAGTTGAATAATTATTAGAACGTAGTGAAACAATTTCTATTTTTATGTTTTAAAAATATATATTACGTTTTGTTTGAAAGATATCAATAGAATATTAATTGTGGATTAATGTATAATAAATTAGATATGATTTATTTGATAAAACATTAATTCAATGATACATTTTTTAGATGAAGTTATAGAATAGTCTAAGAATTCATGCAACTCGTAGTGATGTAATTTGATTCTATTCCCTATTTATTTATGAAATGTTGAAATGTAATTCTAATGTGTGCTTCTTGTACGTGCTACTCCTGTAATCTACCAGAGTTTTAAAAAGGTTTAATTACTCATTTGATACTTGTATTATCTACACATTTATTCCTTTACTTCTTATACTTAAAATAATCTCTTTAGTTATTACACGTCATTTTTATCCATTTTGGTTTAGTCCTTATTTTTTTTAATGATTGGTGATTGCATGATATTAGGGTACACACATTAACTTAAAATAAATAGTTAAAATAAAGTATAAACTTTAAAATTTGAAAGCCATAGAAGAAAAAGCCTATTCTTAATATGATTTAACCCTACTCAGCCCCATCCATCAGATTCCCTGTATAACTCAATCACTCAACCCAACGGAATAAATAATCTCTCTTAAAAGATGTAAACTTTAGTGTTGTTCTCTTTCACTCTACGCACATTAGAATTCTCTCAAAAGAATTCAGAATATACTTGAAATAAATAAGAGAGGAAGTTTTCATTTACCAAGTAACTTTTCACTCACATGATGCTAAGCACACCATTATCCAGTAAATAACAAATCGGCTAATATTTATAAATTATCCTTTCACATGACATTTTGTGAATGAATTCTACAAATCTTATCTCGAGTACATAATCAAAGTTAGATCCGTCGGCTCTCCACATTAGAAAATAAGACTCAGACAAATGCACCAAATAAATGAACCCTAAGCCCGCTAAGGGTAGACTGCAGCTCTGATCAAGAAAGTGTAAAATCATATAAGTTAGATGAATTCCACCAACTCCTACAAGCTCCGATAGTCTATCACAGTTACTTCGTCTTCAGGGGCATCCAGATCTTGATAGCTGCACCACCATTTGGAGAATCAGTAAATGTTTCATACAATCGATAGAAGACAACAAATAAGTAAATGCCCATATCTGGCAAGTGCAGAGTTATATAATGACATGAAAATCCTTGAACTCCCATCAACTTTTTCCAGAACATAAGCTAAGAAAGAAATATCTTAAGTAAATGATCTTTCCTTACAAAGGGATAAATAAATATGTAACTAGTAAGGCATGAATATCTTGAGCACTGAATAACATGTAACTAGTTCAAAAAGGGCACAGAGAGTTGGATTGGGTTGCAGATTAAAGTCTGCAGAATAATATGGACAGGAAAGAGGTAATATGATTTGTATCCTGAAAGGGTATGTCTGGGTAAAAAGACAGCATAATAATTACCTTCGCATCCGTCGAGGATCTGGTCTAAAGGATGGAGGGACAGCAATTATAGGCCCTGGTCCACCTATATGAGGACCAGATCGCATCTTCCTTCCTGAGGCATCATACGACGGTCCTCCTTGCTCCCTTAACATCTGCATTGCAACTTCTGGTGGAGCAGGGACAAAGGGTCCCAAAGGCCTGTGTAATTGAAAATTTATTTAAGCACCAACAAATCCTCAATTAAAGAAATAAAGTGGATTGGAATCAGAAAATGGGAAAGGAAACCAACCCTGCCCCAGGTACAGGCATCAAAACTGGCGGAGGAGGGGGCATATCTGAGGTAAATGGAGGTACACCAGGCCCTCCGTAATCATACATTGCTTCATCATGGTTTCCCATTTGCCTTTCATTGGATGGGGAACTATTATCTCCATTCATTTTGTCATTTGTGTCCTGGTCTCGCCTGTTACCACGGTCATCCTTCAATCGGCCCTCCAAACCTCCTAATCTTCGCTTTAGAGACCTATCCTTCTACAAGCAGAACAAAAGGGGACTGAGCATTTGAAAATCAATCCTTACTGACATTGTACAAAAATATACTGCTATACAAAAGCCATAAATTCCTAACAACTGATATATCAGGCTACTTTCCCATATAGCAATAGATATTCATAGGGAAATGCAGAAAACAGTGCAGACCACATCTGTAATGATGCTAAAATGCCTCGATACAGATAAACACCCACCAAAACCTGGACATCAAAACGTTTCTATAACATACTTTGATGGACAACAAAGATAGAGTAATCTTCAAGGTATACAACTGCGTGGTAAACAAAATAACTAGACTACCTGAGGTTGCTGCATGACAGGTGTTCCACCAGGAGCATCAGCATCACTACAATGGAAGAAAGGGCACCGTAAGCAGGTCCACCAACACAAGCAATGATAACCACTAAATAAAAGAAGCCTTAAATAGTACTTACTTCATGTAATTTTGAAAATAAAGATCCTCACGCAATTTTGATGTCAGTTCCATTACAAGCTCGGGATGTTTTAGCTTCAAATGTTTGTACACAAATTCAGCCGCATGAAAAAGCTTTGTGCAGCCCTTAGCTCCACAACCATACTTCCACCCATATTTCTCATCCCTAATTTTTCTAACATATGGATCCAACACATCAGCTGCAGCAGCATCTATCTTCTCCTTGGCAGTCATCAATTCCAATGGATCCTGACCATTCAACCTGTCCTGCCAAAATGAATCAAGTTTTTTCTCCCATTCGGAACCTGATTTACTTGTTTCTTCATGCCCTGCTCCTTCTGGTCTCACATGTCTAAAACCCTTGGCCTCATTAATCTCAACCATTCCATAATAATCAATACCATGAATGCGCCAAAGATATGTAATAAGTGTGTCCAATAGCTCAACACCTTCTAAGCCCTTAACAGATGTTAAGCCTCGGATTATTATTATGGGGCCCACAGATCCACTGTGAGACTTTTCACCATTTCTGTTGTGGTCACTAGTACATAAGATATTGTCTTCAATACCCTTCTCCATGTCAAGCTTACGAACAACAGCCTGAGCTTTTAAAATATCTGCTTGTATCCGTCTAGGTTCAGAACTGATAGGGTGAGCCTTGGGTGCAGCTGAGAAATCATTATCTTTATTAGGTCCCCTACCATGTCTTCTTCGCTTAATGCCACCATCTGTTTCTTCCTCTGAATTAGGTTCGCTGGCATGCCCTGATTTACTGGACGAAGAGGAATTCAAACCAGGATTTCTGTATTGATTGAAAATTATCATAAGTCAAAAAATTAGGAAGAGCAGTCAAAAGCAAACTGTGAGAAAGAGAAAAAACATACAGGTCTAACGTTCCACTCTGCAAGTCAAGAAAAAAATCCTTCGCAAGTCGTCGAGCATTTTCATTCCTCCTAAAAGATGATGTGGCAGAGAGGATCAATAAAAAAGTATTTCAAAACATTAATTTACCATCATACCTAGTAACCACCCAACTAAAAACTCTATTATATGTTCCATCAACGTATAGAGGGTGCTTCACTCAGTTTTGATTAGAAAATCTGCAAAAACTCACCTTTCAATTACTGTTAGTAAATTTGTTGGATGATACTTATCTTTTAACCTACACAAAAGAATCAAAAGAAGGAAGGATCAGAAGATTGCAACGAAATTGAAGCAGGATGATAACCCAAGAATCAAAATAAAAATGTAAGCAGTGCACCAAGAAAATTCATACCATTCCTCATCCTTATGAGCATTAAAATAAGCTCGTTTTTGGGTAGAAATATACTCCGATTTGTATTCTTGATACCTATGAAAAATTAATAGCATATAATCAGTCAACAACTATCCAATAAGTTATTTTGTGAGCTTAGGCGAGATGAAAAGGATATTATATTCCAACACTTACCTACGCTCAGCTTCAGCTGGCAGTACATCATCTTCAAGCTCCTGAATGAATTGTTTATAGGACATCAACCCCTCTCTGAAATAATTGAAAACATCTAAACTGTAAACAGACTTCCCCGTGAATTAGTAACATAATCAACACTTTAAATAAAAACTGCTACAAATACACTTCAAGAAAGAAAAAAAAAAGTAAGAATTTAAATAAATAATAAAATCAATTTTACTTTTTCTATATAGTGATAATTCCCCAAAAGTGGGAGATACAATTAGGCATATTAATTTTGCAAAAGTTAAGCACAAACGCAAAGCACAACTTCCCACAAGGTTGGGAATACAGCATAGGGAAGAAAATAATACTGGTCAGTACATGTGCTAATATGAGACAAAGTATAACTTACAGATTCCTTTTTTTGCCATTTAGTATACTTCTATAGCATAATATAACAGGACACGAGATTAAAAAAAGTGACATTTGAATTCACAAAAGAGGGTAGAAACAATAAAAGAGAACAGGAAACTCCATTGCCAAAATGTAATAAGGAAGAATCAATACATAGTGGCAAGCTGAAACTTCTTCTGTTGATTATAACAAAATATGCCATCCTTTTGTACCTAAATGGGTAAGAACTCAATGACGAGGACAAACAATCAAATGTAACTGAATTGTTTTGCAATTTCCAAAAGTAGACTTTAATCTTTAACTCGATCTCACAAAATTGACTAAGGACCACACATCTCCAGCATGAGAATAGAATGGCATGCAATAGCAGGTGACACATTAAGCCCAACAAACCATGTTAGGATAAGATATGATGTCATTTTAGAAAATAAAATTCAAACCTAATTCAATCTCACATAATAAGCTTCTAAGCTAAGGTTTGTACTAACTATCTTTAGTCGATGGATCTCCAACATGCATATTTCTAAACTCCGTACAAATAATACAAGTTTGCACAATGTTTCAATACCGTCTGTACAGAAAAAAAAAATTAACTCATTAATTAAATATTACTGCTTTTTTTTGCAGGCATAAGAGAGGAACCAAATGCTAGTAGAATATCTACATATCCAAAGGAAAAAAAAACATAGAAGCAAGACCAGTGAAAATTCTAACAAGAAGGAGAAAATAAAAATCAACCGATCAAATAAGAGCATAATTTATGATGGTAGTAAACAACTCCAAAACAATAAATAGTATTGAATATAAATAAATAAAAAAGTAATTACGGTGTGAAATAGAATATGTTTACAATTTACAAAATCTTAAAGAATATTGTTTTAGGGTTTCCTGACCTTTTGTATTCTGCACTACTGTACTCTATAAATACAGTACAAAATTGTAACAGTAACTTAAGGAAAACATACATTGTTCACTTAAATCTGAGTTACTCAACTCTTAGTACGGTTTGGCTACTTTCTTTGACATTTTTAATCAGTTATTTTCTTTTAATCATTATCCTGTCTGGACTGATTGTTTGTCTAAATATAGTTTTGCTTATAAAGCTCATAATGAATATAGAAGCACCAGTCCTGCAGAAATCAATCTTCACCAACCATCGAAGAAGACTCAGGGCCTGTTTGAAAGAAGTGGAAAAGGAAAAAGGGAGGGAGACCATACAAGTTGTAAGATTTCCCCTCTTTACCACTTCTCCCAAAGAGACCCTTAGTGTTCTCAGACAATAAGTTCCTGTTACTTTCCAGAAATTAACTTGCCATAACATCATAGCTTCTTCCTAAACTTTCCTTTGCCAAAAGGTATCTTTGTATTTGAATGTCATTTCAGTCACAGATATTTTAATGCATTACTTCAGTCTTTGCAGAGTGCATTGGAATCCATATTTCAGATGCCTATTTATGGATCAAGGATAACTGAGCTGCAAAATATGCACATGCTTGTAACACACATTTCAAATTCCTCTAATAATCCCGTCTCCAAATTGCTCAACAAGAAGAGATCTCAACTCAGGGCACAAACAAAGTAAACATTTCATCTGAGATGAAACAAAAAACTCTCAATAACCTGTAATGCTTATGTTCCACTCCTGCAATGTTCTAAAGAGTTTATTGGATCCTTCACCATATTTGCTTTTTAGCAGATGTGGCACAAGGAATAGATGAAACAAGGCAGGTATATTTATTCGTGCATTGTTTAAATTAAAAAAGAAAAAGCTAACCTTTGTGTACCTCCACTTGACAAATCTGTATAACCACGATTAATATCCACATCTGCAAAATACAGGAACATACTGACAGTAAGCTGACTTCATCTGGGTAAAAACAGAGGAACGTATGTACTTAATAGCATAAAAGTGTTGATCTACAACAAACCTTTTAAAGAAAATAAAAAATATTTAGAAAGGAAAAAGGTAAACATGAAATATTGTGAAAAAGATTGATTTCTTATATTGAAATGTCTGATTTTATATTTCTTCAAATGTTAAGGCGAATAGGAGCGTTGTCATGAATTCTCAAAAAGAACAAAGCATAATTGAACTTATACATGTAAAGATATTATTAATTTATTAAACCTTGGAATCAGTTCTGAAAATACTATCAATTATTTGTCAAATTGTAAAAAGGACTGTAAATGTTACAACTTTACCACACAGCAAAATAAACAAATCTAGATAGTTGACTATCAGTAAATTCACTAATGAATAATAAGGCTTCCATAAGCTGGCTCATCATAATAACTCATCCATAATATCAGCATATTCTCCAGACAGAATTTTTTTCCTAAAATTTCATTAAACAAGCCCTAAGTATTACATATTAAACACTCTAGAAGCTGAAACTGTCTAACTTATGACCATCTTTTTTTCTATAATTCATATTTCAAGACATCTGGCATATTTAAACAAGAAAATAAAAAAATATGGTGGGAGCTATAAAAACTATTAATATGTATATGATCATTCGCCTCCTCCTTGCAGATGTCAATCTTAGTATTTTAAGAACCTGGAACAATTAACATCAGCATTTTTCACTCGTAGACAGAACAGTTAACTACAATATGTATTGAAGTCAAAGATTCTGATAATTTGTTGCCTGACAAACAAATAAATGTAAACTTGTATACAGCATTTCATGCTGTATGGTGAATGTATCAGCTTATGTTTGATAATAGCACAAAAAGTACACTGAATAAACTAAAAAGCAGCATAGGATACGTAATGAATAGTAGGACAGTGATATTTATTTTTGTTGCAATGGAAGAGATTGTATACTATGTATAATTAACATTCTATCTGCACTAATCATGCTGATTCAATAGTACACCTATGGAATAATCTATAAAATAATATGCACATTGTCTACACAAACATGATACAACCAATTTAACTCCCATCATAAGCAACACAAACAAATGAAATTGAAGAGCATAAAAAACTATTATATTATGTGCAGTTATTTTTCAGTATGCAGTGTGGGAAAATGTGTTTAACATAGCTCGATTAGAGAATAAAATTGAAATTTGAGTTATAAATGTCACCTACACTATGAAAGGAAAACCCAAGCGAATTACAAATTAAAAATTATTAACATACCAGACATCCCATTATGATATCCCCCAACAGATCGATGTGCAAGCCTGCCATAAGACTTCTCATCCGCATAACCAGTTCTTCCACCCACTCCTCGTTCATAGCCACCAAAATACTCATACCCAAATCTGCTTTAACCACATTCAATTAATAAATAAACTATCAGCATAAAGTGACACATAGCCCAGGATAAAAAGAAAGTAAAGCAACAAATTCAAAGGTGAAAAAAATATACTTCCAAAGTATTACCTATAAACAATTTGAATAATTTCACGACAGCATGAAATCACATAACACAGTCAACAAATAACCATTCATCTCCGAGAATATTGTGTCCTTTAAACATAAACTTAAATAATAACAGGATAGCATGAATATATCAGCACATCATTTAGTCAACACAAAAACACTCGTCTTTGTGTAATCATGCTACAATAGGTGAAATTTGAAAGTCAAAAAATAGATAAAGTCTAGGGTTCCGCCAAAGGAACCTCAACTCCCTTGTGAATTAGAGGGTTAATTTCCCATCCAACTAAATGTCATTGAAGAAAAAACATATACACTTCCCATCCATGAGGATTTCTTCATTTTCAGCAACATAAGCAATCAATTCAACCAACAGTTCCCACCATAATAAAAACACGACCTTTTACGTCAAAACCCCTGAATTAAAATAAACTACACTAACGTACATGACCTAATTCCAATGCTATTTTACTTACCATGTGCTCAACCCAAACACTGTCATTATTAATTATAAACATCTAGCTTGAAAATAAAAAAGACCTAATTCCCTATATTACAAACCTAAGTTCCATATACTTAAAAAATGACGGCAAAAGCTGGTATCACCTGTCCTCAGTTCCATAACCACGGGGGCTGCCCCTCCGAGACCGCTTGTACGGCGGAGGCGAGCGACGCGATGGCGGCTGTGGAGAGTAGCGGCGGTCGCGGTAGCCAGGGCTGGGGCTACGGCGGCGCTTGAAGTCCCTGTCGCGGTCGTAGTAATCGCGGCTACGGTTGGGGTGGCGGTCTAATTCCCGATCGTCGCGGCGGTCTCGGCGGCGCGGCGGAGGGGGGTCATCTTCGGCGGCGGAAGTGGCTGGTGGAGGGGGTTGAGGAGGAGCGGAAGCAGAGGGAGATTGATCGAGAGATTCGGGGGGCATGTTGATGACTTCAGCCATGGTTGAGAGAAGAGGAAGGATGGACAGAAAAACCTAATCCCAATTCAATTGAAGATTGAAGATTTAGGTTTTGGTTTGGTTTCGTTGCAAATGAGATTAAGATGAGTGTGGTGTGTCGTTGGGATGCAGTGAATTGGTGGTTCGCATACAAATCGTAAATTGGATATCAAAAGGCATTTACGACGAGATAACTAATTAGGGTTTATATATATCTTTTAAGTTTATTTTTACAGAAATAAAAAAGATAATAATACTTGATTAAACAAGAACGAGATAAATTAATAATATTATAAATTTCAATCATATCAAATGTTTTATATATATATGAAGGAGAAATACGATTATATCTTCTTCTTTCTATTTATATGTATATTTGTATGTTTTCCTGTAGATAAAGGGTATTTGTTTTTTATCATATGTTTTCCTTTTAATTTTATTGTTTATATAACCGTTATTTTAAATTGAACTATGGCATTATTAATAAACAAAAATAATATAAACATTTAAAAAATATATATTTTTTAATTTATTAAGTATTATTTCCACCAAGAGGGGATGGAATCAGTTTCACAAAATTTTGAATCTTTTTAAACTAAATCTTGAGATGTCAAGCTTTTTTCAAACTTTCAAAGAAACACAAGATTGATGAAAAAAAAAAAGAGAAAGAATGCCCAAATTTTTAGTTATCCTAAACTTGAATCTACATCAAATTTTCTTCCAAATAACCTAAACTTGAAAGATTTTCTAGCATAATCATAGGTTTTTACCAAATTATAAATACACCTTAATAATCTTAGACCATAAGATATTAACAATCAATCTCTAGATATAATGTTTCACACAATTACATCAAAATATTCACTTGCACAATGAAAAGACTATAAAGAATGAACAATATAAAAAGTAAAATAAAAGTATATACCTACAATGCATATATTATTAATCAATCTTACGGCAAGCAACAATCCATAGAATTAAACTCATCTTGATGAATTTTCCAAATGTCGAGCTCTTACTTTCTTCAATAATTAAAAAACGCTTCTTTTTTTTCTTTTTTAACATAATCAACTTTTGGATACATGAATTTTTTTTTTAAATGAGAAAGACTTATAATTAAAGGAAAAATCTTTCTCTATAATTAATCGATTATGAGAACTATCCTAATCGATTAATATTATTCAGATTTTTGCATTATGAAAACTTGGTTTTGTTTTAATCAATTATGTAGGTATGCCACTAGATTAAAATAATTTATATGAGTGTTGTATATTCCAAAATATATTCTTTTCATGCCAAAGATCATTTTAATTGTTTATACTTGATTAATTTGATTCTAAGATTTCAAGTTTGACTAATGTGGGTCTTCTATGTTGAGCTCGGCCTACTGACCTTCTGGACTAATCACCCTTACTTGCAAAATGACATAATTACCCATTTCCATGTTATGAGACCCAAACATTTTAAAATAATATTAAAATGGACACAAACATGTTTTTCCAAACCCTAAGATTATTAAATTTCACGTCACAAAGCCCGTACATAACATGTTGAAAAACACATAACAAGCTTACAGCACAACTCTGTACATAACATCTGAATTAAAAATAATAATAATGAAGTCTTTAAGAATTAATACTACATAATACACTAGAATTAGGGATGGCAAAAAGAATTAGGTCTGACAGGCCAGTCCGACCAAAAATGTTGGGTCGGGACAATTTTTCAACTCGAGAGTTCGAACTAACTTGATATGCCAAACCTGACAAGCCAATCCTAGGGATTGCAAAAGACAGGTCAAGATAATGTTTTCAGTCCTACCAAAAAAGTGGGCTAAGCTCGGTAGTCTCACGAGCCAACTCAACAACCCAACTTCATTAAAAAAAATTGAACTTGTGCCATGAAACATCATATTAACACAATCTAAAAACTCAACCAAGATTTGATACAACTCGCTCAATGTCTAAAACAGTTCGAACAAGGTTTGATAAAGCTCACCCAGATCTCAAACAACCTGGCAGCCCTTTCATCAACCCAATTTTCATGTAAAAAAAAAAAATTCAACATGTTTTTATTAAAAAAAAGGTTTAATAGGTTCGGAGGTCCCTATATTTGGGGGTTTGTTTCAATTGGGTCCTCCAATTTTGAAAGTGATCAATTAGGTCCCTAATTTTGTCAATTTGAATCAATAAAAGTCTTTCCGTTAAATGCAGTTAACGCCGTGAAGTTTTTGAACATGTGGCACGCTGACGCTTCCAGGTGGCAAGTTTCAAGTGCATAGGTGGATTATAAAATGGTGAAATCCCTTTTAATTTAGGGATTTCACCTTCAAATACACCCTTTTAATTTAGGGATTTCACTCTTTTATAATTCACATATGCACTTGAAACGATGCCACCTGGAAACGTTAGCGTGTCACATGTTCAAAAACTTCACGGCGTTAACTGCATTTAACAGAAAGGCTTTTATTAATTCAAATTGACAAAATTAGGGACCTAATTGATCATTTCAAAAATTGGAGGACCCAATTGAAACAAACCTCCAAATATAGGAACCTCTGAACCTATTAAACCTAAAAAAAAAGATAGGTCAGTTGGGCAACGTGTCAAGTTGTAAAGTTTAACGTGATTTCAATTGCACGCCAGTTTAACCCGACCCATTTTTGGCAAATTAATATCGAGTCACGCTAACCCAGTTGACCTGTTTTGTCACCCGTAACCATCCAAATTATCTTGGCTTTGTTTAATATATTTCTGTTCTTTTTTTACATTTATTTCCTCTCTTTATTTCACTCTGAAACGAAACATTTTGTTGGTTAGAACATATATTACCAAATTTTACAACAATTGTACAATGAAATGGTATGACATTTCTATTTTACTTTTATCGAACAAAATATTGAGTATAGAAATATTATTCAGTTATGACAAAGTATAAATAACATAAAAAAGAATAAAGAAATATTCGGATAGAACAAGAAAACTTCTCCAAAATCCCTTTCTGAAAAATTGATAAACAAAGCAACTCACCTCTAGTAAATGTTGAGCTGGTTCTTCCATTGAGGTACTCAAGTTGTTGGAACAATTTTCCAAGAACTTAAGAAAACAAGATGAACAACAATGTAGGTTTGATATAATCTTATACGCGTGAATACACACTTTCTTAAAAGTAATATTTCATCTCTTATAAGAGTGAAGGAGATCACGAAATCCGCTTTTGAGATACAAAGAAGAAATACAACGATAATACTCACTCTTAGTATTAATGTCAAACAATAATAAAATTCTCACGAATTGATATGTGTATTAAGAGAAAAAGTCTCATATATTAATAGAGCACAAAATCCCTTATATAGATGTTGATCAGACATCTTTCAAATCCAAAAGATATGGGATTCTGATTAGTTATATTTCTTCATGAATGATGGTAACTTTTCATGAATGGTAACTCTTCATGAATAGTTGTATCTCTTCGTGAATCTGAAAATTGTCATTAATATTCTTAAATTTCAACACAAGTTATCCTAATCTAGGTCCTTGTAGAAAATCATGATGATGGAATGATGATGACAAAGGTTTCTATTGATTCAACAGTAATCCTTACAAGAACAGTTTCCATTCTTGAAATGATGATCCTATATATATATATATATATATATATATATATATATATATATATATATATATAGTTATGTAATTCAAAATGTATTTGACATTAGTTTAGATAATGTGGATATTTCAAACTGTATAGTCTGAATAGTAAGGCTTTTACTAAAATATAAAGTGAATAATCAATATAAAAATTTAATCTTGTACAGTTTAAATACGATTTTGAAAATGTGTCTGGCCAAAATGGAATTTAAGTGGATTTTTACTCAATTCTAAAACATAATTGAACTCATGTTTAGTATCATGTACATCTTTTTAAAGAGAAAATTAATGTTAACATATAATCTTGAAAGAAACTTTTTATCTTCTTTTAATTTTGTATCCCTTTAATAAATATATATAACAATTACTAAAGATAAAACGTCATATTCAATTTTCTCAATCATTGAAAATCAAACAAAATTTATAAAATTAATATTTTTGTACTAAAAATATAACTCTTATTAACAATATATCAATAATTGTTGTATTAACTATTTATTTTTAAGTTAATGTGTACACCCAACATCATGCAATCACCAATCTCATTAAAATAAAATAAAGTAAAGTAAGGATTAAACCAAAATGGATAAAAATGACGTGTAAGAACTAAAGATAGACGAGTTTAAGTATAAGAAGTAAAGGAATAAATGTGTAGATAACACAGTAATTAAACCTTTTTAAAACTTTCTGCTAAATTACAGGAGTAGCACGTACAAGAGGCACACATTAGAATTACATTTCAAGATTTCATAAACAGGGCATAGAATCAAATTACATCACTACGAGTTGCATGAATTCTTAGACTATTCCATAACTTTATTAGATAACTTTATCTAAAAAATTTATCATTGAATTAATGTTTTATCATATAAATCATATCTACAATTTATTATACATTAATCCACAATTAATATTCTATTGATATCTTTCAAACAAAACGTAATATATATTTTTAAAACAAAAAAATAGAAATTGTTTGACTATGTTGTAATAATTATTCAACTTTGACAAAGATTGATATAATTAAGTCAATATATAGTTATACCCAATAGTTGGAATAATAAAAATCACATTCTATATAAAGTTATTGATGGTTTGAAAGCTGATGTAAATTGTAATTTGTGGTAGCATAATTTGATTCCTCTCTCTCTTTGAGTGTGTGAGTCAAAACTTCCAGTAAAAGTATAATCAATGAAGGAATTTCTTTTTTCTTATTAAGGTTTGGCTACTTTCTTTGACTTATGGTGGTAAACATTTCAACTCAGATGATATGTAAAACTCTCAATAACCTATAAAGCTTATGTTCCAATCCTGCAATGTTCTAAAGATTATATTGGCTCCTTCACCATATTTCCTTTCTCAACTACCATCGTGTTGATAGAACTTCTAGCAGATGAAAATAGGCAGATACATTTATTCGTGCATTGTTTTAAATTAAAGAAAAAAAAACTGACCTTTGTGTACCTCCACTTGACAAATCTGCATAACCACGGTTAATATCCACATCTGCAAAATGAATGCATAACACAGGAACATACTGAGAGTAAGTGGACTTCATATGGGGAAAAAACAGAGGAATTCTCACCAGGATTGCTGTCATTAATTCTCACCAAGAACAAAGCATAACTGAACTTATGAAGGTAAAAAAGTTATTAGTTTATTAATCCTTGGAATCAGTTCTGAAAATACCATCAATAATTTGTCAAATTGTAAGAAAAGGAATGTAAATGCTACAACTTTACCACACAGCAAAATAAACAAATATAGTTAGTTGACTATCAGTAAATTTACTAATGAATAATAAGGCTTCCATTAACCAGTTCATCGTAATAACTCATTCATTCTATCAGCATATCATCTAGACAGCGATTAATGAATATGAAGTAATCAAATCACAAACACATATAAGGGAGCTGTTCAGTTGAATTATTTTTAAGTACAGAACATTTTAAAAATTTAAAACGGTTTACAAAATTTAGTTTCCTGGAGAAAAGTAAGAACTGCACAAAAAAAGCGTTCTGATGCCTTTCTTAGAAGCTAAATGAGTTGCGTCTAAAAAAGTATTTTAAAAAGGGTTATATCAGAGAAGCTTTTTTCCTCAAATTTCATTGAATTCAAACACACCCTAAGTATTACATACTCAACACTCTAGAAGTTGAAACTGATGGAAGAACTAAAATCAGAATAAAGGTTACTCATATATCCTACCTGGGAGTGGACAAGAAGAGTTGGCAGTTAGATAATAATATCATAGATATTGATGTAAATGCATTCAATTATTCAACTGGATGTTAGTTTTCTATTTTTGTTGCTTGAACAGAAGGCTTTAGAGCCTATATATAGTCGTCGTGTCTGTTTGGTGTGTGAGATAATAATCAAGATCAGTTTTACGTTTAAGCTTATCCTTATCTTTTCTTCATTTGCAACAAAATTCAATTCAGTTTAGTATCTATCAAAAGTTATTAGCATCAACGCCAATTAAATTAAGGGCATGCAATTTCAAGGATCTCACACCATTTAATCGTTCATATATAATAAGATCCAACATTAATATTTGAGAAGGCCATACATACCCTCATGGCTTGTTGCACTAAGAAAGAACCTCTTTCCAAAGAAACATCCTCATAGATGACCTGTTTACTCTCTGTAGCTTCTTCTCCTTTGTCTGAACTAACAGACCTTTTGATCCTAGCATGACCTTCAATAAAGCGATCAACTACACCTTGAAGATTAGCGTCAGGCTCAATCTTCACAATGTCAGCCCCACATAATGGACAGTCCTTAAAGCGGGATATGCATGATCTAGTTTCATACAAGTAGAATATAAGAGATGAGCGTATGCAATTCATCATAGATTCAAGATATAAACACTGGACAAGGTACATACTTGCAGAAAACATTGAGAACAAGGAATACATTTGCTGGTGTCAAATAAAAGAGCCTGGCACACTGTACAGCTAAGAGGACCAATCTTAAACGATTGTGAATCATATCCAAAAGGGCACTTTGGGGACGCACTAGCTGAGTCATTAGCCTCTTTCTTCACCTTACTATCAGACTCAACCTGATGTTTCATAGAGTTTTCACC
Organism: Vigna radiata var. radiata; assembly: GCF_000741045.1. Lineage (NCBI taxonomy): Eukaryota > Viridiplantae > Streptophyta > Magnoliopsida > Fabales > Fabaceae > Vigna > Vigna radiata. The sequence goes on along the minus strand of NC_028355.1, from coordinate 32,926,852 downwards.
TGATTTTTTGGAAGCATTGTTATCATCAGGGCGAGCAGCTTTGACAAATGGGCCAACTGGTGTCATATTCATCAAGAACAAGAGCCTGCCAAAACATAAAAACAAAGATTATTGGCTCCTTCACCATATTTCCTTTCTCAACTACCATCGTGTTGATTGAACTTTTAGCAGATGTAGCACGAGGAATAGATTAAACAAGGCAGATACATTTATTCGTGCCTTGTTTAAATTAAAGAGAAAAAAACTGACCTTTGTCTACTTCCACTTGACAAATCTGCATAACCACGGTTAATATCCACATCTGCAAAATGAATGCATAATACAGGAACATACTGACAGTAAGTGGACTTCATCTGGGGAAAAACAGAGGAATTCTCACAAGGAGTGCNGTCATGAATTCTCACAAGGAGTGCTGTAATTAATTCTCTCCAAGAACAAAGCATAACTGAACTTGTATTACATACTCAACACTCTAGAAGTTGAAANTGATGGAAGAACTAAAATCAGAATAAAGGTTACTCATNTANNCTACCTGGGAGTGGACAAGAAGAGTTGGCAGTCAGATCATATTAGAGATATTGATATAAAAGCATTCAGTTATTCAACTGGATGTTAGTTTTCTATTTTTGTTGCTTGAACAGAAGGCTTTAGAGCCTATATATAGTAGTCGTGTCTGTTTGGTGTGTGAGATAATATTCAAGATCAGTTTTACGTTTAAGCTTATCCTTATCTTTTCTTCATATGCAACAAAATTCAATTGATACAAGAAAAAGTCTAGAGAACACTAATTTATTTGCAAGATGTTAATGAGTATCGNACGTNGGAATACAACAACTTATTCCATTACGAGGGAACAGAAGAATAATGTTGCAAAGCTACATAAAATCAAATTGCAGTTCATGCTAAAAAATTAACACANCAACTATAAAGTNTTCTAATTTTNAGAAAAGTAAAATGAAACAACATACATCATTGCATAACAACTTTTGCACCACGAGCTTTGAGTTTCTCCATTATCTTCTCCCCTTCTTCTTTTGAAACACCTTTCTTTATATAAGAAGGTGTTTTATCCACCAAATTCTTGGCCTCCTTCAAACCTAAATCTGTAAAGCCCCAGACCTCCTTGATGATTTTAATTTTGCAAGCCGCTTCGTAGGACTCCAGTTTCAACTCAAACACAGTTTTTTCCGGCTTTTGCTCCTCCTTGGCCGCAGCCAAATTTCTCGCTCCTGCTTTTATAAATTCCACATTAGGCATCTCCTTCACTCCCATTTACTTCATCAGCGCAAGGCCCAATTTTGAGGCTTCAGCTACTGTAAGAGATGCTATTTCATCAACAAGCCTGAAAACTCTTTCTGGTGGAGGACCTCGATGATCATTGGGATCAAATGTAGCAGGATCAAAATCAGCTGGAAGATTTCTTGGGTAAATTTCCACTTCCTATACATCCTCCTCCTCTTTCCTTGCAGGCTGACCAAAATTTCTTGAAAATGCATATATGTTACTAGAGTTAAGCTGCACTATGGTTGGCTGAAAAGTTTGTATATACAAACCATGGGGTGAATAATGCTTTATTCTTGAAAGCAAGCTCATTCTCAACTGATTGTGATACAGTATCTCAGAATGCAAAATAAATCCAGTTTAACACCCATCGTGTTCGCCTAATCCAATAAATATATTGACCCTGAAAGCAGAAAAAATTAGATTTGTTCATTCAAAATCAAACTGGTTCCTCCATCTCTGGATAGCCCTTGCGATTCATACCAGGTTTCACCTTCATCATTTTCTATACCTATTCCATGTGCCATCCTTTATTCTCTTGTGCACCACATCCTCCTTCAACAACAAGCCACCCTCCGCGGCAGCTTATCCTTATCTTTTCTTCATATGCAACAAAATTCAGTTGGTACAAGAAAAAGTCTAGAGAACACTAATTTATTTGTAAGATGTAAATGAGTATCGTTCGTAGGAATACAACAATTTATTCCATTAAGAGGGAACAAAAGAATAATGGTGCAAAGCTTCATAAAATCAAATTGCAGTTCATTCTAAAAAATTAACACAGCAATTGATGATGACAAAGGTTTCTATTGATTCACCAGTAATCCTTACAAGAACAGCTTCCATTCTTGAAATGATGGAACCGTCGTAAATCACGTACAATTATTTCCCTTCCTGTCACAAGTGAAATGTACTTGGTGGCTTCATGGCAATCNCCACAAACTCTTAGATTCTTCCTAATGTGTATTGTTGTGCCACGGCTTGTATTTAGAAGTCCAAATGCAATGGCAAGCCTCTCACTATGGCTACTGACCAATTGCTCCCTCACATCTTCTTCTACATCATGAATTGAATCGGAGTCGGGAACATACNCAGCAGCCTTGATCTCATCTCCAAGAGTGTCAAGGTATGCATAGATTCTTTTGGATTGAGGATGATTAGTACTTCCTGAGTAGAATGTATGAACTTCATTTCTCAACTCAACCAAACTGCAGCCAGGAGTTTTCTGGATCCCTTTCTTCTCCATGGCTGTCCTCACCTTAGCAACCTTTTCCCACATTGAAGCCGATGCATACATGTTGGCAAGCAACACATGATACCCTCCCTCATCTGGNTCTAACTCAAATAGTTCATCTGCAANTTTCTCACCCAATTCTACATTTTTATGGATTTTGCATGCACCTAGCATTGCACCTAAAACAGTAATTCCTGGTTTGACAGGCATATCCTGGATGAATTCCCAAGCATCATCTAGCCTTCCAGCACGACCAAGGAGATCAACCATCGCACCATAATGATCCACTGCAGGTTTCAAGCCATAGTTTTCCTTCATGCTTTCAAAGTAGTAAAGTCCTTCTTCCACTAAACCTGAGTGACTACAAGCTGCTATAACAGAAAGAAACGTTATCTCATTCGGTTTAACAGATCCCTTCTGCATTTCATCAAAGAGATCTAGTGCTTCTTTTCCATGCCCATGTGTTCCATATCCATCAATCATTGCATTCCACGTTATCACATGTCGTTCGTCCATCGTGTCAAAAAGATTTCTTGCAGTTTGAATGGCTCCACATTTGGCATAGGTGTCCACAAGTGCTGTACAAACAAAGACATTTTTGTCCATCAAAGCTCTTATAGCAAGTCCATGAATCCACTTAGCCTGCCGGGTAACTGATAAATCTGCAAGAGCAGTAATTACGCTCACCAATGTAAAGGAATCGGGTTTGATGTCATGAGACTGCATCTCACAGAATAGATTTAAGGCTTCATTTATGTATCCATTNTGTGCATAACCTAATATCATGGCATTCCATGTAANGACTGTTTTCTGNTTCAGATTACCAAACAGTGATGCTGCAATATCAATCCTCTTACACTTTGAATACATGGATATCAAAGAATTCATAACTGACACGTCAGAACCAAGTTTCTTTTCCTCCAACAATCTATGAACAAATCTCCCTCGTTCTAGATCACACAAATTAGCACAAGCATGCAAAGCCCCCATCATACTAACATTAGTTGGTTCCACCCCCTCATCCAACATCTTCAAAAACGTCGAAAACGCTTCTTCAGATTCCCCATTCTGCTCATAGCNATTAATCATTGTATTCCACGAAACAACATTCCTGCCACTCATCCCCTTAAACACCAACCTTGCATTCTTCACAGACCCACATTTGAAGTACATGTCCAGCATCGCTGTCCCAACATTAACCATAGACTCAAAGCCAGCTCTGAAAGCATAACCGTGGACAGACTTTCCAATCTTCAAAGCCTTGACATCCGCCAGGGCTGGCAAAACAGTGACCAACGTGATGGAATCGGGCTTCTGGCCAGCCTCTTGCATCTGCAAAACCAGCTGCACAGCCCTCCTGGCAAGGCCATTCTGTGCGAACCCCGCCACCACCGTGTTCCACGAAACCAAGTCCCGCTGCGGCATTCTCTCAAACATCTTGTACGCATCCTCGACCTGCCTGCACTTGGCATATAAATTCACCACAGCAGTCATGGCAAACAAATTTGACTGAAACCCATTAGTTATGACCATCCCGTGAACCTCCCTCCCCCTCCTNAGATCCAAACTGTCACCGCACAGCTGCAACAAGTAGGTGAAGTCATACACCACAGGACTCACCTCATCATACCTCATCCTACCATAAAACTTCAGGGCATCACGTAAAGCTGAGTTTTTCGCGTACCCTTTGAGCATGGTGTGGTAAAGCACGTCGAGCTTGTGTTCCACAGTCTCAAAGACACGTGCAGCTTCAGTGATGCTGCTGAACTTGCAGAACAGGCTGATGAGCTTGGTCTGGAAAAGTGCTCGTGGTAGAAACCGATTTTGATGACAAGGGGGAGGATTTGGTGAAGCTCTTTGAGGGAAGTGCAGAGTTCTAAAAGTACGGCGGAAGGGTGTCTGTAGACATGGGAAGGGATGAAAATTCTTTGGTAAAGAGGGGCTGGCGTTGGTCTTTTTCTGGTGTTTGGGTTTGTGATGTTGGGAATTGGTGGGGGGCGTAGAGTGATGAATTGGGTACTCATTCTACTTTGAGGTGTCTCACCTTGGACGCAATGCAAAGTTACCCAAGTTCCTTGGATTCATACGTAAGAATCGAACTTATGTCTGCATGAGCTCAGACATTTTTTATACATGCTTTCGGTGCATTTGAAATGCATTAATATCCACTTGCTGAGACACTAAACGCAGGGGTTGAGAAGGATCACTTAATCGGTGAAAGAACGAAGAAAGGGCTGAATAAGAGCAAGAGTGAACCTAATCCCTTAATCGGTGAATTTTCTTCACTCTAAAGCGATTCCAAACGACCTCGTTTTGGGTTTTAAAATTTTTTCTCCTCGGCCAAATTTGTTTCGCATGGATAGAAAGTATAATATCTGAAGTTGTGTGCCTTGGTTAGAAAATGGAGTGATTATATTTCTCTTCTTTTACCTGTGGCATCACTCTTTCCCTTTGTTGAGCATCACTTTCTGAAAATAATAGCTTTTGTTGGTTTGTCAATCTTTTCCATGTTAAACCTTTTACTTGGTTTTTTGAAGTTCGTTTAAAGTTCCTTCAATCCAGCAGTAGTCTCTTTGAAAGTGACATAGGTTTTCTTTCAAATAATTCATTATGATATTTTGGTGCAGACTGAAAAGTTACATAAAGAGAATGAGGAGTAAAAATTTGTTTTGGATATGTATGGACAGGAGAATTATCATAAAATGTATGCTTATTTGAATTATTAAAAAGATGGCGTGAGTTTCTTATAAAACCAGTATGTTCATGTATTGCTTAATAAAACCAGATATGAAAGTCCCATGCTTGGTATGAAATTTACTTATATATACTGTTTTAATAATTTCTAATATCTCATTCTGTCATTGAAATGTGTTGTTATATATGTTTTAAACTAATAAAAAATTGGATTATGGAGGAGTAAGCCCCATTCTGTTAGTCAAGTTAAACCATGTGAATGAATGTGAAAGGGGCGTTATTCCCTGCACCTCCCTATTTTCTTCCTCCACCTCCCCTTTCTTTTCTACATCTCATTCTACGTTATCTATTTCTAATTTATCCTTTTCATTTTTAAGGTTATACAATATGAAAATATTTAAACGGAAATACACATCCATCCACGGATATAAACATCCGTTTAAGATAAAACGGATGTCAAGATCTGTTTATAAGTAAAATGGATGTCAACATTTTAAAATGCAGAGTTCGAAGTTTACATAGGAGTGTTCACATGCCATATTAAAAAAAGTATCAAATATTAATTACTATTTCATCTTTCAATTTTTTTTATTCATTTGGAGACATCCAATCACGTTCAAATAAAAATCAAAAGGAGAAGCATCCACCACCCTCTGTTAAAAACTTTAAAGTGGAGAGAGAATATATGAATGAAGGAAGAGGAAGCAACACATATTCTAATATTCTAAAATCTCAGTGTTACATTTATTTATTACATTCTTAATAGTGTAGGAGAGGTAAGTTTATTTTAATTCCAATGAAACTAATAACTATATTATAAAAAATAAAAGAAAAATTAAATTAAATTAAATTGCGATTTATATACTAACAAATGAGGGAATAAATAAATAATAGTAAATAAATAAATAAAACATGAGTGAGTGTCTCACCACACACAACACCTTCTGCATCCTTCTTTATTATTCATCTCTGAGATCCTTTATACTGTCATTTCTGCACACACTGCACCACCACAAAATGGAGAGGAGGACCACGAAACTGAGAGAGTTTGGAGTAAAATATGTTAGAATGGGAGAGATGGAGGGAGTAACACCCATGTGAAAGCAACCAATTTCTACTATGGATCCAATGCGTAAGTTACCCTATATAGGGGGGCCTGGGCCTGGGCCCGGGCCCGGGAACTTTCCTTAGCCCAGCTAATTGCATGTGCCAAATCAAATAACCCCATAACCGAGAATTAATATACGATTGGGGCTACAGGTATATAAACATACCTTTACTCAAAATTTCTATCGATGTGGGACATCACAATGCAAATCATATAACAAAAAGATCTTTTGACACCGCTAAAAAAGGTTTTCTCTTTGTTTCTTAGGTCAATTTTGTACTAAGTACTTTGTAAAAGTAAATTATTATCTTAATCATGTATTTTCATTTTTGAAAAACTATTTAGTTTTGTAAAAGTTACTTCAAAATATATTTTTAATTGATTAATTAGAATATAGATTTTTATATTGGCTAATAAAAGTTAAATTCAAACGTTATTGACTTTTTCCTATTTTTTGTCGTCAAATAAGGTTAAAATTTGGTTGATTTCCTTGAGTCGTGTATCATGATTGGAATCACTTTTCTGACGTGCTTTTAGCTTCATTATAGATTACATATGGAGCCAAGCCAAAGTCTTCGTTTATGTATTCATTGTTTTGTCTATTTTCAGTAAAGTAGAAAGTGATGTTGAAATAAAAAATTATATATATGTAGATTTCGATGGCAAAGACACGTCATCAGTTTTGTTTTGTTCTTTTACAATATAATTATGTGATATGAATATATTAAAAGAAATAATAACTATTATTAGAATTATATGGTTTCTTCAGAAAGAGAATGAAAGAAGAATTATTGCTAAAATGTGTTTTTGCTGAAAATTTTCGAAGTTGGGTTTTTGTTTTATTTTTGTCCTTCTAATTTTAAAATTCATTACTTTTAACTAAAGAGAATATAAATACTGTTGCAAATGTAGTTCAACATTTTTTTTTCTTCTAATTTTTGTTTTATAGTTAAAATATAATGTTTATATTAATTTTAATTTCATATATCTTTTAAAATAAAGTATATGTATCACTATAACATGTAAGAAAAAAGTACACTGTATAATTACTTTTTTTTAGATTATTTTCATTTCTTTTTCGTTACTAATGTTCAACTTAATATATGTTTTTTTTTTTTAATTTTATATCCTTCGTTATAAGAATATTAAGATTAATTACAGAAAATGTTTCACTTTTTGTTTTTACCTACTTCATACACTTTTGTGATAATTTTATTGGTTATGTTGGAGAGTGAAACATAGAGTTGGTTAGTAGAAAGAAAGCGTTGTAATTTTAAAATAAAATTAAAGATGAAATGAAATAAATAATTTGTATAAAGATAATTATGAATAATGTATTTAAAAAAATGATTATAAAAAAATTTGTAGCACATCCATTTATATATTATATAATCTATCCTTTGTATATGTCTACTATATTAGAGATCTTTAACCATTGAAATGATAATTCTAAAATAGTTCGTAACATTGTTATTTATGAAAACTTGTCATTTTACACTCACTTTTTCTTCTTCCATCTTTGAACACGTTTTAAAATAAAATATTATATTTAATTGAACAAAAACTTAAAATAAAATAACAATATTCATGATTGTTAAATAATAATATAAAAAGACTAAAGTTAAAATTAGTACAATAAATATTAACATATTTTATTTTTAATATAATGAAAAAAGAAATTATAATTTGGTTCTTACCGAATTTTAGAGTATAGTCGTCTAAAATCCACCTTAAAAAACTCTTGGACGTTTAATTAAGTAGAGTAAGATTTTTATATATGAAAGCATGTATATTTATATAATATCGTATATTAAAAGGTATTTAATGATTATTTAAAAAATATAATAAAATTGTTAAGATTGTTGGACTGTTTGGTAAGATATTTTTAGACTGGATATGTACAAATTTTAATATAAAATTTTAATTTTATTAATTTTGTTTAAATTATGTTGATATTAAAAATATAGTTCATTATTTGTATGGATGAAACTAATGATATTTCAGACACGTGTAAAAAAATATATGATATGTTAATAATTTTTTTTAAGAATTTTTTGATAATTAGATATGTGTCATTGTTTTATAAATCTATTTAAATTTATTTTCAGAAAAATATTTGAAACAAACTACCACCGTCAAAAATTGTAAAAAGAAATTGTTAAAAACTTTTTAGGTAAAAAATTTACTATAAAAAGTGGTAAAGAAAAGATACTTTCATACTCTTTACATTATATTTCATTTGACAATCTTTTAAACTTGTTAAATAATTTATAGAATAATAATAAGAGGATAAATATTTACATTACTTTTGACATATGTCAAAAAAATAAAACAATTATAAAAAAATAAATTTTTATATTTTGTTTTCAAAAAATAATATCAAATAAATATAAAGTATTTATTGTTAAATAAATATAAAATATTAATATATATCAAAATATCATTTTAGTTTATATCAGAAAGAAAATGTAAAAGAAAAATGTTTTTTTAATAATTTTTTTACAACAAATAATAATTTATGATTAATCTGTTTCAAATATATAGACTAATAATAAAATAATTTTCTTTTTCAAAAAAATTTTTTTAACAATTTTTTTTGACAACTTTTTGATATGATTGTTTCAGATATATTTTTTTAAAATGATAACCCATATCTTTGTAATAAAAAATTGTTAAAAAAATTCTTAAAATATCATGATATTTTTTTTTTCAATGCAGTAGGTGTAAGGTAAAAACAGAAATTTTCAGTGTTTGTCTTTAACTCCTCACCCTTAATCATTGCCATTGAAAAGATGATGTTCTCTGCATAATATACTAATCATTTGGGGTGGTAGCAGTGGTCTGTGTGAAAGAAGTGAGGTTGTATCACAAAGATGGAAGAGGAGAAGCTTGAAACTTCACCATTGTTGAAGAAAAAGTATCATGAGAACTGTCCTGCTTGTAAGGTGGATCAAGCCAAGGAGAACAAAAAGGAAGCTTCCTTTATAAATCTTTCTTTCATATGGTTGGCTGTGTTGAGTGGCAGTAAGCACTTTAATTCTCTTCTAAATTTCACTTCTAGGGTGCTTTTCTTTCTGACTGCTATAAATATGGCTTCAAATTTGTCAAAAACTCAACTTTTCTTCAACAAGTTAGATTTTTCACCCTTTTCATCCAAAGTTCAAACTCTAGTTAGTGTTTTTCAAGCTGTATTATTCTATTTTGCAAGATGACAACACGATCTGAGTTAAACATTCTCTTGAAGAAACTGGTTGAACTCAATGATATGGTTTCTGATCTTTCTCTTAAACATCTGAAGTTGTGTGCCTCAGTTAGAAAATGGAGTGATTATATTTCTCACTGATATTTCTCTTCTTTTATCAATTACAGCGTTGCCTGTAGCATCACTCTTTCCCTTTGTTTATTTCATGGTGAGTTTAAATTCCTATCAATCTTAATTTTTTCAATATATTATGATGAAGATCTGATTTTAATGATACTGTTATTTCTAAGAAGTTTCTGTGATTATGCAGGACATGTTTCTGTTTTCAATTTCAGCCTTTTAATGATTTGAACTTTGACTAAAAATGCAGCTTGAGCATCACTTTCTGAAAATAATAGCTTTTATTGGTTTGATTTGCTATATTTAACATATTCCTATATTGATCTGATATAAACAACAAAAAATCTTTGATTTCAGGTGAAAGATTTTAACATTGCAGAAACAGAGGAAGATATAAGTACATATGCTGGTTATGTGGGTAGGATTTTTGTTTGTAGTTGAATCATGTGATGAAATTGGTGGACATCATGTGACGGTGGAAACATTGTAGGATCATCGATGATGTTTGGTAGGGCTTTGACATCAATATTGTGGGGTATGATTTCTGATCGATATGGTAGAAAACCTGTTATCATTATTGGGATCATCACTGTGTAAGTATGCATTTCACTGATAGATACTTTCTTTCATGAATCATGCTATTGTTGTACAATTATGTTTTTTTCTGCTAACTATTCTGATCCTTTTTCCTTCATTTCAGTGTTATTTTCAACACACTATTTGGTCTCAGCACCAGTTTTTGGATGGCTGTTAGCATGAGATTTCTTCTTGGAAGTTTAAATGGCTTACTTGGACCAATAAAGGTGTTGTTTTCTATAGATATATGCATATAATAGTAATTAGTATAAGGAAAATGATATTTTAACATTATTTTTTGATACTGTACACGTGTCAAAATGTGATTGGACGATTTTAAATTAAAAAGGTTGAAGTAGAGGTATATTTAGAAGAAAAAAACCAAAATTTGTTTTTTTAATTTGAAAGTTTAACCATATTTTAACACGTGTGCAGTGTCAAAATGGTGTAAAAAAAAGTGTTAATTTTCCATTATTATAATCTAACACAACATTTTTCATCAACAGGCTTATGCAACTGAAATTTTTAGAGAAGAAGATCAAGCCCTAGGACTCTCAACAGTAATCAAGTCTCATAAATTTTTGTAGAATATTCTTTTAAGAAATTATTGATTTTCAATGAGCAATTATTCAGTGTAATCTGATTTCAGGTGGTTGCTGCTTGGGGTGTAGGGTTAGTCATTGGTCCAGCATTGGGAGGTTATTTGGCTCAGGTAATTTTTCTGATAGCTTTTAAATTATTTTAAAATCCTTGATACTTCTTTTCATCACAGTATTTATAATAATAAATTAATGCTTTTTTAATTTATATAAATAACACTATGCATGAATTAAAACAGTGATGCGTTATGAAAAGGACAAAAAGTTAAAATAAGTTAATGTTTTATTACAGCCAGTGTTGAAATACCCAAATGTATTTCCAGCGGATTCATTCTGGGATAGGTATGTTTGGTAATTTTGTACAACATTTAATGGTTGAATGTTGTTTCTGTCTATTCATTTTGTTTGTTTTGCCAAAACGTGATTCTCGTACAGGTTTCCATACTTCTTGCCGTGCTTCATAATATCAGCTTTTGCGTTTGCATCAGCAATTGCTTGCATTATTTGGCTCCCAGTAAGTATTGCAAATAATCCCATATAACTTCATCAATCGTTTCAATATTTCATTTCTTATAAACTCAATGTTTTCTATAAAAAAACAAAAATGCTAAGGATAAGTATTAATATATATATTTCTAAATAACGATACTTTGATAACATTTTTTTAACGATATTTTAATATCATTTCCGTGTCATAAATGGTTCATGTTGGTGTTTATGATTATTATTAATAATTATAGAGTAATTTTTAATCCATCATAAAATGACACGTAGATGATGTTAAAATGTTGTTAAAAAATTATTGTGAAAGTATCATTATCCTTTCTTTATTAAGAAAGAATTTATTATTGGAAAAAGTCTCTTTAACAACTTTTTTTTGACAACTTTTTTATAAAGCATACGTGGCAGTCTATGATTGATCCGTTTCAAATATTTTTTTAAAGATAAATTCAAACATACCAATAAAATGATGACATGTGTCCTGTTGTCAAAAAGTTATTAAAAAAAAGTTGTTAAAGTATCATTATCCTTTATTATTTATTGTAAAATGTTTGCATCATGCAGGAGACTCTTCATAATCACAATGAATCCAGCAACACTGCTCGAGTTATGGAAATAGAAAGTTGTGGGACAGACAAAGATAAGATGATGCAGAAAAACAAAAGCATATTTCAAAATTGGCCATTAATGTCATCTATAATTATATATTGTGTTTTTTCACTGCATGACGTTGCTTATCAAGAGGTAGTATTTCCGCTTAAGGATTTTACCATTTTAACCTTCTTCCGTGATACTACTAATAATACCATTCATGACTGACTACCCTAGGTTTTCTCATTGTGGGCACTCAGTCCTACAAGATTAGGTGGTTTAAACTTCACAAGTGATGACGTTGGTATTGTACTCGCAATTTCAGGTATATTCTTCTTTTCATGTATGAAAAAAAAAATATATATCATCACATATTTTTATATTCATTTAACAGAATAAAATATTATAAAAATACAAACTTTTGTATTTTTTTCAAGAAGAAATAATATCGTGACATACTTTTATATTCATTTGACACAGAATATAAAAGTAAAATGGTCCTAAAAGTGTAAAATTTTGTATTTTTTTTTGAAAAAAAAATAAAAAATAAAAAGTAAGAGTAGTGTCAAAATGAATGTAAAAAATTTAGATGTGTCAAAAAAATTATTTTTCTTTCAAAAAGAAGAGAATAAAAAGTAAAGGAGGATAATGCCAAATGAATGTAAAAAATTTAAGTGTATCAAAGAATCATTTTTACATAAATTTTTTATATTCATTTAACATAACCTTTTTTACTTTTTACTTTTTTCTTTTTTGAAAAAATACAAAAATATATACTTTTATAATCATTTTACCTCTGTAATGTGTGTTAAATAAATGTAAAAGTATGTCATGATAGTGATAATGCTCATATATATATCTGTCACTGACATCTTTTAACATACATTTTGTTTAATTACTAACATCTTTTAACTTCATTAGGTGTTGCTATTACAATCTACCAGCTTAGCCTTTATCGATTAGTGCAGAAAGCTTGTGGACCTGTTACTCTGGTGCAAATAACTGGGGTTAGTTTTTAACTTTTTTTTATCAGTCAACTAATTTGAATTTCTATTTCATGTTCTTGAGTATATTTCCAAATAAACATAATATTAATGAATCTAACTCGTAAGATATTGTACTGATATCATTTTTAATTTAAAATATTTGTGAATCTTTTTTGTTGCATAATTAATGTAAAACTTAAATGTATATTTTGATTTTGGTTGGATTATTGTAATTTTGCATTATATTTTAGGTTTTATCCATACCTCTCTTGCAATGTTATCCTTTGATGACAATGTTGTCTGGTTTCACACTACAACTAGTGATCAATGTTGCCTCCATTCTGAAGAATGTAATGATTGTAAGTGCAAAACTCATTCACCAAAGTTATTTCATTGTAAAGTTTCTAATTGTATTGTTGTTGCTGGATTTAGGAGACAATTGCAACTAGTTTGTTCCTTCTGCAAAACAAAGCAGTGGTAAATCTCTGACACCTTTGCTTTCAATTATTTGCAAAAGTTAAGATTGTTCTTTATGGAAAACAGGAACAACATCAAAGAGGAACAGCTAATAGTATTGCCATGACTGGTATGTCAGCATTCAAAACAATTGGTCCTGCTAGTGCTGGTGCCTTGTGAGTCTCCATTTCATTTCAAACCCTAATTCTCTTGCATATATATCAAATTTGATGTTATGTTCATATGGGACATGGTTCTGTCATCCATTGATTCTAGGTTTCTCATGAAATTCATGTTTTCTGAGTTACATAGTTCTATTGATAAATCTACTAGATTTCTAATTTTGATTTTGGTCAATGTAGATTATCTTGGTCACAAAAGCATGTTAATGATTCTTTTCTTCCAGGTAAGCTTCCTTCTTATTCCAAATGTTAAATATGAAATCCGTACTTATTTTTGTTTCACTTATTTTTCCTTAACTAAAACAACGTAGAAAAATAATTATTTGATACACCTAACTTTTTTACATTTATTTCACATTATTCTTTTCTACTTTTTAGTCTCTTCTTTTATAAAAAAATATAAAATTTTACTTTTATGACCATTTTACTTTTATATTCTTTGTTAAATAAATGTAAAAGTGTGTCATGGTACCATTGTTCCAACAACAGCCATACAAGCAAAGTCTAGTCTAACCTTTTCACTTGTAATTAGTATTTTTGGACAATGCAATAGAAACAAATTTTGTTTTTCTTGGTATATTGCTAAAAACTCACTTTTTACATTTAACTACAGGCACCCATGTAGTGTTCCTAGCCCTGAATGTTGTTGAAGGACTTGGGATATTGTTGATGTTCAAACCATTTTTGAGTGTGAAGAATGAAACACCATCTGAGTAGTAACCCTAATATTAATAAATTTTATATAAGGGGTCAAACATTTAGGGATAAATTGTATTAATTGATTTTTGAGAGATCATAACTAACAATATGTATGATGAAATTATTCTGGATGATTGTGTGTTAACATCTTAATTTGGATAATGATTATTGAGATTTTAGTACAAATGGTTTAATATGTATTCAAAACAAGTCTTTTGTGCACACAGGATAATGATATTTTTAACATTTTAATATCATTTACGTGTCATTCTATGATAGGTCAGTATAGTTTTTATGATTATTAAATATGACCAAAGCTAAAAGTACATTTATAATGCACACTACATTCTGATATTTTAACAACACTTTTTAACAATTTTTTCATAACCGGACATGTGTTACCATTTCATTCCTCTGTTTGAATTTATTTAAAAAAAATAAATATTTGAAACGAACAAATTATAAATTACTAAGTATGCTTTGTCAAAAAATTGTAAAAAAAAAAATTGTTAAAAAAGTTTTTTCCTTTTCAAAACTCATTCTCTTGCACAACCTCCAAGACAATGTTTATTTCCTAATAAACTTTAAAATATAATCTAATTAATAAGAAAAACTTAGCACTTAATCATAACAACATGACAATTACATGGAAATATTTATAACAATTTCACCAACAACTAGAACTAAATTTATATATAACCAACAATAAACATATCAATCCACCCCCACAACTCATACTACATGGTATCATATAAAATATCACAACAACAAATAGAACAACTTTATAAAAAAACATCACAACCTCAAATAAAAATACTACGGTTTCTATAAAACACAACCTCACATCTTATAAAAAATATTACTACATCCTGTATATTACCAAGACAACATATAAAAAAAAAAAACATTAAAATTTACAAGCAATCAGCGTCAATTCGTTTCCGTTCTTACAACGCTAAATTTAACAAAACTTACCAATTTGACGTGATATACATATAATGATATAACCATACTATATCACATAGCCAATTAACAAAAATCTCTGTAGCCACTAAAAAAATCAACATACCCATTTATCTTTTGTAACATTTTTTTAAACACCTATGACTCCTGTCCTGTTATAACACCACTTTCACCATAATAATGTTTCACACCGATTTTTTCTATTTTAATTCAAGTAACATATCTCTCATTCATATTAACAGGAAACATACCTATTTCTATTCGATTTATTTTTTTAATTTTTTTTATAAAAAACATTATCTTCATAAATAAACTTATTTTTATCTTAATTGGTAGTCTCTAAATAATATATTTTATAAAATCTCAACTAACTCACTTTTATGATTAAATTATCCAAAACCTTTTAATTAAATTATCAAAACCATTTTTATAATCATTATAGATTTATATAAAAAAAATAACATAAAAACTACAATTATATATATAAAAGAAACTCACACTAACATAATTATTTTAAAAAATATGTTTAATTTGTATATCAATAATTACAACATGCTGTATAATATTATTTAACATATTAGTTAAAATGTAAATAAAATATTATAAAAGATAAAATAAATTAATTTAAATAAAAATTAAAATGGGATTAGGAGGGAGTAAGCCCCGTTCTGTTAGTCATGGTGACCATGTGGATGACTGTGAGAAATTGGCCAATTACTACGGCAGAACAAGCATAGGCTCCACACATGTCTCAGCCGCAAGTTCAGCTCGTAGTGACCCCTTGCAGGGCCTGCATTTCTGCAGTATGGGCCCGGGGACTTTCCTAAGCCCAGCTATAAGCATAGGCCCAGTCACATCTCCCCTAATCCAAAGTTAATGGCGTGTCATGTGTAACGCTTTATAAACATATTTTAACTTTCAATTTCTACCGATGTGGGACTTTAGCCATGCAAATAATACAATGATGTTGAAGTTACTTGTGATCATTGCCCCGTTATTAGAATCATGTGGCCTACATATTAATAGATATTTTTTAACTGGATCTTAATTAAAAAGAAATAGCGATCAATTTTACTTCAAAAATACAAAGAAAAATAATACTAAAACTATTAACAAAACATAAATTTTTAGTTTATACATAGAAGTTTCAATTTTTACTAACAAGATGTGCGAGGTGCATGGTTGCAGTTTTATCATAAATTTGATTGTGGTTGAAATATGAAAAATATTGCATTTATCTGAGTTTTTATTCATACAGCAAACCTTTGATTGAGAATCTATTCATTTTGATTTTGGTTTTTTTAGAATGGTCTTGATCACATCATGTGAACATTTATATGTCAGTATATATAAAACAATATCTCTAGTTAAGAACAAATTCAACCATTAAGCACCTTTTGATAACATTTTTACAGCTGTAAAGGTTCAACACAGACCTTTGATATTTACCAAATTAACATTTTCGCCTTGCATTTAAATGCTCGGTTTTTTTTTTTCTTTTTCGTCACTTCCATGTTGAAAGAAGAAACAAAGATGAGCCAACAGAATACGTTATGACATTCTTCATTCAACAAATCCATGTCAACTATGTCACTATTGTGAATCTTACTCTTCGTTTTTTCTTTCTGCTATCCTTGCCTAAGGTACTGGAATTTTTCAGACATGATTTCAGTGGTGGTCCTGTTTGTTTACTAGCTAATGGGGGCACAAGAGCACAACACTCAAATCTTACTCTGCGTTCTTTCTTTCGGCTTTCCTTTCTCAAGGTATTGGATTTTTTCAGACATGATTTCAGTAAGGGCACGTTAGCAGAACACTCGAATCCTCTTCTTTTGTGCTCAAAAGGGTCAAGCCAAAACTGGACTTTAGCCATACCAAACAAGGCCTTCCTTTTGGCATATTTATATGCAGCAACTGCAACACCTTCTTGTAAAAAGCATACCTGAGCCGAGCCACAGTAGAAAAAGACTCTTGTTTTAGAGGAATCTACTGAACCAACTACACTGAACTTTTTTACTAACTCTTCCTTGGATGGAAGGTTGAAATTCTTGGGGAACTTCATGTGAAGAGATTTAACAGAAGAGGGGACATGCGTTCTTGATAACTGTCCAGCTTTTGAATTGAATTTCGAAGAAGCAACACCTTGGAAGCGATCATTACCCTCAGCCAAACAACCCTCAGAAAATAATTCCGTTTCTTCAGACTTTTCTGAACTGGGAGTCGTTGCAACACTATTGCAACTCATTTGCAGACTTTCTTGGTAAAGAGATGAGTCAGATCCTAGAATACCTTTACCTTTTGCTGCACCAGCATCAACCTCACACTTATCAGAATGGAAGTCAAACACTGAGTTAGACAATGATTCACAGTTTTGACTTCTTGTAGAATCAACCTTGTCAGTGAAGTTCACATTTGTTTCACAAACGTACGTTGAGGACCGAATGCCTTTCTGGATACTTCCTTCTGGTTCAAGCATCTTAATGTCTGAGATCCTTGGTCTGGTATGTTTTGGAATGTATGCATCCCTTTCATTTTCTTGAACTCCACTAGTTTGAGGCAAAACATGACATGAAGCTGATTTATCTAGTCGCCTTCTTTTCCTGTTAAGGTATATAATGATGTCTTTGTCAGGCAATCTCCAGCAAAGCTCCTGACCATTGTCTTCTCTTTCATCAATATATTTTCTCAAATGAATCATAAAATTGGAAGGAACTAAGATGTGAGTTTTACTCATAGTATCTATGTTTTCAAAAGAGATATCAACTAAGCCCCGGTCTGATATCTTTTTGAATCCCAAAAGGCTCTGCCTTGAAGATTTTAGTCTTTCTAGCACCATGTGAAGTGGCTCTAAAGAAGGACAGTCTATAAAACTCTCCGAAATAATCAGATGTCTATTCAAAAACAAGTGTGCAGAATTTACTTCCCAAACTGGAACCGTTGAGTTCAATCTCTTCATAGCACCAAGAACCTTCTTTGACTGTTGGTTTTTGGATACGATCTGACATTTTACCTGGGATTCCAAAGCAACAGATTCTTGAGTAACTAAATGCCTCTTCTGGCCCAAAATTGAACTTGGAACCAGCTTCAACTTATCACCTATGAAAAGCATACTGAAAAACATTATAAAATGACGGGATAAAATCAATACACAGCCTCTGCAGTTCACTACAATGTATACTAAAGTCAGAAACATGACATTGGAGTACCAGACAACAATAAAACTGGAAAATCCAACATACTTATCCCAACAGAAGTTTCTAAATTCAAGATGTCATTCACCATACGGGACCAGCAGCTTAGTTATGTCAAGAAAAATGGTAAACCTCAACTTATCAAGGCGTATACATGTTACAAATTTTTTTCTCAACTCACAATAATCAATAGAGCCACTTTGAGAAGTCGTCAATTTACAGCCAGAAACCTGGCTCATACATTCAAAGCTTAGTCCAAAACACAACAGAATAACACAGAAATAGGAACTAAAATCAACAACTATAAATTTTTCAAAAATAAAATAGACCAAAATTAAAACAAACCCTGCCAAAAAAGTTTAGTATTACACCTTTTCATACCTTCCTTCAAACACAATCAATAAAATTTGTTGAAAATACAAAATCAACAAACTAAAGAAATTTACACCCAAAGTCTAGATTTTTTTTTTCTTTATAATAAAAATTATTATTTTTTACATGCACCCCTTTAAAGTATAATTTGACCAAGAACTATTAAAATACTGAGACGAAACTGAAACAAAACTGCTATTAACCTAAACAGAACTACCTGCGATTTTAGTTTCTTTGTAAAGTTTCTTGTGCTTTAAAGAACAACAGCTCCGATAAGCGTGAACCTGAGCAACGACTCTAACAGCACGTGCGAAAGATGGGAATTCGACCGACGGCGAAACGGCGGCGTCCAAAACAAAGCCCAAAACCTCAGTCGGATCAAACCCAGAAGAACAGTCCGGCCCGTCAAGGCCCGTCAGACACCGACAACGCAGCCCGGAAATGATTCTCCGGCCAAAGAAGCGTAGCGCGGAATGAAGCAGCGGCAAATCAACTTCGTTGCGCTTAGCGGTAAAGGGGAACGCTTCCTCGAAGGGGAGAATCTGAGAGTGGGAGACGTAGGAGGGGAAAACGGCGTCTTTTTTGGTGTAGGAAAAGGAGCAGGTGACATTGACGCCAAGGTTGTCGGAAGAAAGAACCAATGCAGGAAGCCATTTGCGAGGGCAGAAGGGGAATCTGACCCACACCATGTCTCCTCTCTTCATCTTCTTCTTCTTCACACTCTCCATCGCAAACAAACGCTTGAGAATGATGATTATCTCAGAGATGAACCAGCTCTTAGGTTATGACTCTGAATTCTGGAGAATTTTCCCGCTATAAAAATCTGGTCTTTGCAACTCTCAAAATTGATTATTTACCCCCTTTGTTTTCAATGAATTTTTTTAAAAAAAAGTTTAAATTTTTAATAACATCAAAAAAAGTTTAAATTCAATTAAAAAATTATGAAAGTTGTCAATTTTTTTGTGATTTCTCTCTCTTAATATAGTAAAGTTATTAGTCTAAACAAAAAGTTGCATATTATATCTCCTCCATTTTTAAATATCTTTAATTTTGAAAAAAAAAATAACTGATTGAGAGATAATTAGAAATGAGGAATAAAAAGAAATCAAAAAGTTACTTATTTATTAAAAGATGGCGTATTTGAAAATGTTTGTGAAATAATTTTGTTGATTTAAAAGTTAAAAATACATAGACAAATAGCAATAAGAACATAAAGACATTGTTTTTTAATTGATTATTAAATGCCAAAATCATCTAATAAATTGATATAATAGTCTCTGAAAAAAAAAGAGAGGAAGAAAGTATGGTAGTGATTATCTGTTTGTATTTTTTATTTTAAATTTTGAAGGCTTTATTTTTCATGTTTAATGGTACAAAAGTTGGATATTCTGTGTTAGCTTTTTAATTATATATTAAAATTATTTTATTAATTAAAAAGTAAAAAACTATTCTTTTCCAGAATTAAAAAGTGGTAGTAAAAATATGTCATTTCTACCTAAATCTACAATTTTTAAATGTCAACATTAAGGTAAATTTAGGAATGTAAAATATTATCTTTTTACAGTATTTTTTCTATTTCAATATTAAAAATAACAAATGAAAACATTTTATTAGCTAAATCATGTGTTAGTTGAATTTTATTTTATCTATATTAAATTTTATACTATATGTGTGACCTTTGCCTTTTTAATGTTAATTAATATGATTGGAGCTTACTCTGACTTTAATCAAAGTATTATTTATTACCTATTACTTATTCTTTGTTGCCAAGAATTAAAATGATAAAAACCACATAATATTGTAATATTATCTTACACATATATAAGTTTAAAATATTATAATAGAAAGTTTTTAAATTTAAAATATTAAAATTAAATATGTCAAGTTTAAATTTTAAATTCAAAAATTAATAGACTTTAAAAAAGGATTTGAGCAGAATGAGAAGGCTAGAACATTATCTTACAATATACTTGGACATAAGATGAAATTGAGAGATAATAAATAAAGATGGAAAAACAGAAAAATATTTTTAAGAGAAAATTAATATATTAGGATTTTGATATTTTCTAATATTATTACATAAAATATAAGAAAAAAAAAGACTATTTCACTCCTTCAAAACATGTCTTTCATAGAAAAGAAGATTCCAATGCTCAAATCAATTCCATTCCTAATCATAAAAAATGATTCATGAAATTTGTAAATTGAAACTTCTTTAAGATACTTTTGTTCATTTGATGAATTTAATCAGAGAAGAAAACTTGTTATAATGGCTTTCATTATAATTAAATATAAAAGAAAAATTTAAATAAAAAAGGAATGAATATTATAATACCATATACCTATATGACAAAATTTGTCATCTTTTTCTCTTGTTTGCATACCAGTCTTCTTCACCAGCACAATATTCTCCAGTTCTTGTGAAGTTTCACTTTTTTTCTTTTGCTGGTTGCAGATGTACTGCAAACTAACTGCTTTCTAAAAAGTATAACATTGCAGAAACTAGTCTCCAGATAGCAGAATTTTGCTAAAGAAGAAAGAACCACAAAATAAATTGGTTGTATACAAAACCTTCTCAATCTAACTCAAACACACAAAACCTTATTAATTTCAACCTACTCAATACCCTGCAAAGTATGACATGATGAGATAACATGGTTATTAGACACCCTGCACTTACAGGTTAAGCAGACTATCTATGTTAAATAACGTATAATCAAAGATTCAAGGGAGATCAATCTCTAACATAGTGAACTTGAAAAAACTAGTGGTAGGACAAAAACAAAATACTCAAAACATGAGTGAGAGCAATTGATGTGTTCAAGCATAGTCCTTCACACGGTTGAATCTATCGAGAAGGAAGTTCATCGAAGAGATACAAACACCAATGACATCTGAGCCCAACCATATAAGGAATCAACTCCACTCTTTATCTAAAACCTTAAGACAATGGATTTATGGGTTTTTCATCTTTATACAGTGCTCTACTTTCTCATTTTTATCCAATGCAGGATTTAGACTCGTACTTGAATTTTCAACACACACGTCATATTCATGAGTTCTAAATAAGAAAACTATTAGCCTTTACTGCTCCCTAAGGCAGGTTTTTAGATGGTATTGTTGGGTTGAGCTCCTATCTCTGTATCTAAAAAGTCTAAACTTAACAAGTTGTGCTACTTAACCCAAGTGGAGAGGAGTCTTCTGGGTTAATAGAGTCTTAATTTTGCACCATTTGGAAAAAAAAAAGTACAAAAACTGGTTCACTTATTTACCAAGCAAATTTGGTGCAATCATGATTCCCACTTTATTTATCATTGGATAAGGCTGAGAATTGGACAGGAGGTTCACGGCAATCAGGTGCTTACCATCAGTCAATTATACATCACAGCAGTAATGCTTTCCCAGATGAAGAACAAAGAAAAAGAAACTTAAAACAGAACAACAATGCAGAATTGATTTCTCCAACCACGGCATCCAATCAACAATCCCAACAGTCCAAACAAAGAACAATATGACGCGAACCTGTTGTCCAATTTTCAGTCTCATCCAAACGAAGTAGGAATCATAGTTCTACCGAAACTGCTCAGTAAATATGCCAACCAATTATTGTGCTCTCTTTCTCTCTCTCAAAGGTTGAGAAATTAGCACTCTCTCTTGACCAAAAAAAACTCCCTCCACCAGGGTTAAGTGAGACAAAAATGAATTTGACAAGCATACGTTTGGTTGTGATTGTTTTATAGGATATAATTGCTTCTTCTATTTTTCAAAGTTTGAAGTTACATAATGCAATGAGAAACAATTTATAAACACAATGGCTTTATTCGAAATGCAGTAGTGAGATAATGAACAAATGTGATTGATGATACACTTAGACATGCTTAGAAGCTGATCTCATATTAGAGGAACCAAGCCCCAAAAACTATGATGCAGTAACCAATGACAAGTTAGAGGTAACTGTCATTACATTGAATTCCAATATGCAAACTATTTGCATAGAACCTATGCCAGCATATACTAAAGAACCAAATTCAAAGATCATTGTTTCCTCCAAGTTAAAGAGTGATATCAAGTATTGGATTTGCATATTGTTAGACATTCTATATGGCTTATCCAAAAACTGGTAAGAAACAATTATTTATCTAAAATAAGTTAAAACTATCATGGGCTAAAATGAATATGCTCTAGATGGTTAAACAATTATTTATTCAACAATCAATTGCACATATCAAGGTATCCCTAATAATTAATAAATAACATAACAAGAGGAAGATGAATTCATACAAATGCAATTAGCATAGGATATGATCCATGCCATTACTTCTACAATAAAAAATGTAGAAGAAAATTCTAATCTTCTTATACATAACTAACAGCAAAACATACCCATATCCATAGGAAAAAGGCAGGGATAAACAAGTGAATTCATAGCTAGTTATATACTTCTCTGGTGCATCATGGCCATTTCCAACTTTAACATTACACGTAACCGATAATTTATGATATTATTGGATCCAAAATAAGGCTAGGTCCAGAGAGTCACGTTTTTTATAGTCAAACACACTTACACTTGATTTAGAACCATACATCCACTAAACTCGAACTCCTAAAGTGGCTCCCAACATAAAATCATCCTCTGTTAAAAAAAATAAGAAAGATGAAAATAACAATTAGTTATTTAGCTTTCCTGGGTCAGATAACGTATACACATATACACATGTAAATAGAGGAAACATACATAACACTATTAATCAACATCTAATACCACCTCAAAAGAATTCAAGAGATTATGAACTTACATGCCTATTGAATTTGAAGTCAAACATGAAAGGTAGCATGCCAACAACACCAGAGAAGCAGAACAAAAATTTGAAGTAATAGTACCTTTATGCAAAACTTCCAGAAAATAGGAGGAACAATAATTGACAGTGAACAATGAAGCATGTTTCTGTTTTAGAACTCAAGTGTATTGGTAAATTGGAAGCTAAGAGATCTAATGTATATTGCATACCTAAGTTTGAGAAACCATAAAATTCTTGCTTACACCAAAATTTAGAATAACAAGAGAAAGAAACAAAACAAGGGTAAATTTCAAAGTGATTTTTTAAAATAGTTATATATATATATATATATATATATATATATATATATATATATATATATATATATATATATATATATATATATATATATATATATATATATATATATATACAGGGCAACATTGTTACACATCACAATGTTGAATCTGGGTGAGTAAGTTTTGAAATGAAAGAGAACTAGAAATGTAAAAGCATTACCTGTTACCATACTGTTCTTGAGCGACTTTAACCATAAGAACCTCGGCATTTCGATGATCTGCATAAGCATTTCTTTCTCCCTTTGACTGCACGGATACCCTCAGCATGATCAGATCGAGCAACTCCATAGTCATACGTTAACTCTGTCATTGGTGGAATGTGTCTGAGAGCAAAGAAGGCAACATGGACGTACGATTGGTTGTTTTCTTCATATACCACAGGCTGCCAAAAAACATTTGGGGAGCAACTATGATTCATGAATCTAGCCACATTCCCAAAATTCTTGGCACTTATGGTCAAAGGATACGGCATGGCATAATGCTCACTAGATTCATTGGGATTGACTTCTTCCAAAAGCCTAGGCTCATAATTCCACTTGAATTGACCATAAATCTGGGTTGTATCAAAAACATACTCATTTCCTTCCCTCACAAGCTGACTTACTTTGGCCCTATCAACAACTTCTCCTGCATATTCACAAATGAAGGTACCAGAGCGAATAGGATCCAGAGACCGAAGACCCCACCCTCTATCCTTCGTTTTGAACACTTCCATGGGGTGCTTTAAACCGGTTTGGGATACTCTATTTTTGCAGTTAGGAAAACACTGACATGTAGGGCCACATTCATGAACCAATTGCATCCGGCTCACCAGAACACCATTTCCAATATAAGGGAAATCACCTTCATTTCTCCTAATGCAAGAGCAGTTCGAATCACCAGGGACACATGATTTAGTACAGGTGCACCCATTTGAAGGCTGCATCAAACTGAATGATTTAGGGTGTCTAAGAGAATGGAAATAATTGAAATAAGTAGGCGCCTTCACATTATCAACTTCATTGACAAGTGATACAGGAATATTCTCAGCTCCATTGGAAATGTCTGCAAGAATAAGTCCAATCCTTGAAGTGCCAGATTTCCACTTCTGAACTGATTTCCAAACAGAATAGGCACTAGGTTGTCCAGGCATTCTAACCAACTTATACTTAAATACATCACCACCACCTTTTGCTTTTCCAATCCATGAATCCTGAATTTTATACAAACCATCATAGACATAGACTTTTAAATTTGGATTCACATCATCCCTAATCCCCCGGATGACTCTTATTTCATTGAGTTGTCGCGAACTCCTATCCATAGCAAGATTACCCCTTTTAAGCTTCTGGTCAATGGCGTGCTTATCTTTCTTGAAGAAGTTCCCTCCCTGACCAGTATACGTTATAACATCAATATCCTCAGCATCATCATCATATTCTCCTGATGAAACAATGCTCACAGCCAAAGTTTCCTCCTCAAACTCACCCCTAATATGCAAGGCATCAATTCCACCCATGAAGTGAGCATGCAAACCCACAACACACATTTCGGCTCTGAAAAAGAAAATGTCACCAATCTCAACCCCAGGAACTGATCCTATTCTCTTCCTCGTGTTTGTCCGGATTCCTTTGGTCATCAAAGTATTGCAGGCTTTCAAATCTGCACGCTTGATCGGACCCAAGCTCAATTCTTTGGCCCCTTCAAGTTGGCAGAGCCTTCTTCTAAGAGCATCAAACGCCATGAGCACAAAATTAACCACTTCACGGCTACCATCTTCTTTTTGAGCAGGGGTAATACCAACTAAAACACCTAAATCAACAGGGGGCTCTTGAGTTTTCTTAGGCTTATCTAAGGATGATTTGGCGCTGCTCGACTTTGGTGATCCACGTTTTTTCTTCCCAGAAGTACGTTGACCACTGAACCCCTCCATTGTTGAACTGGAGTCTCCTGCCCCTGGTGGAATGCTATATACCCTTATTGGAGTAGGTATGGAAGCACCATTTGGTGTCACCTCAGTTGGAGTTTGCTGAGGTGCACCAAAGGGGGAAAATGGTGAAAACCCAGTAGGATACTGGCCAGGAGGTGGAGCTTGAGAAGACATAGAGAAAATAGGAATCAAACTCTTCAGAGGTTTAACATCCAGAATCCTAGACTTATCAATGGAACCATGAAGAGGAACTGAGTCCTGCCTTGTCCCTCCTTCCATTACAGAACACCTTTCAATCAACCTTCACTAGATGAAAATTTCCTCCCTTTTCTTTCACAAACTTCCCCCTTTTCACCCTCAAACATAATTCATCTCAACCTTTTGTTTCTCTTTCCCTTCAATCCACCCTACACACAATTATCAAAGTCACTACTTCATTTCAAAACCCAAATTGAAAAGTTTCATCATTTTTTCAAAAAAGGGCCATGCATTTACAAGGATCTTTGTAGTTAAAACCCAGAAAGAAAATGAGATTAAGTAAGCATTTTTCACTCAAAATAAACATAACAAACAGTCTGCCACTAAGGGAACAGGACAACCACAGGATCCTTAAAACAAAAAGGACGACAACATTGCATGAAAAGAAGAACTTGTTGTGGTTACCTTGTGGGGTGCTTGATTCTTAAAGCTTGAAAGACACAAGAAAGTAGGCGGATGAAAAAGCTCCAAGTGAAAAAAAAATGAGGAAAATGAGGCACAGCTTCTGAGTACAAAGAAGAGTGAGGAAAATGGCTGATAAATAGGCAATGCTGTGTGTGGTGACATAGGAACACGTGCAGTAAAGTTACTGTGCATGGCTCGTGTGTCAGGGTGACGATAATAAGAAAAGAAAAAGTGTTGAGAAGAACACAATATCTCTAAACATAATTATTGTTAGTTTTATGTATACTTAATATCATTTTTGTTTCTTATATAAAAAATTTAATTAGGTCTCTTTTGTTTAATAATTTTAATATCATTTAAAGATAATAAATAATATTTCTTAATACAATCATTCATTTTATTTTATATATTTATTTTTAATCTTAAAGATAAAATGGAATATATATATATATATATATATATATGTATATATATTAAAACTCAATTAAGTTAAGAAAATATAAATATAAAATTGTATCATATAATTAAATATATGTACTAAATTATTAATTAATTATTTACTATAAGTTACTTAATATGTTTCATTTTGTAACTTGTTTTAATTATATTTTATTTAAATGTATATTAAAAGTCGTTCTGATCAAGATTAAATCATACTTAATGAATGGATATCAAATATATTGTACTCGCTATTTTTACAGGTTAAAAATATAGGCATTAATTAATTGTTTTATATATTAAGTTATTTTTCGGTTCTTTATCTTTAACTAATATTCATTTATTGCTATTATTTAATATTTTTCATTTCATAGTTTAATTTTAATGTACGTATGTAAAAGTTTTCTTGTAAAATTTATTAAAATCTTAATGACTATGATTAAATCCCAATGAATCAAAAGCTTTAACAACTGGTTTTAATTCACTTCATTTTATCTCAATTTTAAATTAAATTACACTAAATACGTTTATAATTATAAAAAAAATTAAAAGTATTTATTATAATATTTTATTTACAGAAGAAAAAAAAACAATTATCCTCCCTGCAATAAAACATTAATAATTCAAAAACTAAGCAAAGTGAGAAAGAAGAGCAGCAGAAGAAGAAACAAGTTCGAACGGAAACAGAGAAAGAAGCATTCATCGAATCATGTCCAAAAACAAAGGGAAGAAGAAGAAAAAGAGCGAAAGCGACGAAGACGACGACGTTTTCTACTACCGCTATAGCAGCGTAAACCCTAACCCTACCCAACACAATCCCAATTCAAATCCAAATCCCAATTCAAATCCCAAAACCAATAACAAAGGATCCTCGTCGTTGGCACCGTCCAAATCAACGTTGTACGTTTCAAACCTCGATTACTCGCTAACCAATTCCGACCTCCACACGCTCTTCTCCAAATTCGGCCGAATCGCGCGCGTCACAGTCCTCAAGGACCGCCACACGCGCCTAAGCCGTGGCGTCGCATTCATCCAGTTCGTCTCCCCCGACGACGCGCGCAACGCTGCCGAGCAGACGCACCGGATGATCCTCAAAGACCGCACTCTCACCGCCTCCATCGCCACCGACAACGGCCGCGCGCCCGAGTTCATCCGCAAGCGCGTCTACCGCGACACTGCCCGCTGCTTCGAGTGCGGCGCCGACGGGCACCTCTCCTACGATTGCCCGCGGAACCATTTAGGCCCCCGCCAGCGCCCCGAGCCCAAACGCCCCCGACGTGTGCCCCACCACCGCGATGACGACAACGACGACGGCGGGGAGGATTCTGACGGTGTCGGAGCCGGTGCTCGGTTCGAAGATGATAATTGGGCGTCCGTCGTGGACGACGGCGCCGATGAGAGGCTGTTGACGGGAAAGCGCGACGACGATGCTGTGGCTGCGAAGAGTAAGAAGAAGAAGAAAGCTGGGTACTTCAGTGATGAGAGTGATGATGATGACTTTGATGGTTGAGTTGGTGCAATTGGAAACTTAGAAGCAATTTTTTTTATGCCTTTGGTACTCTAATCCAATCAGACTTGAAGTATAATTTTGAAGGTTAATGTGAACTTTTATTCTGTAGATTATTGATATGGAACTCTAATCTTGATTAGAAAACAACACTGGAAACGCCAAATAAACTACATGGTTTTACCTATTTGTTTGATGTTGATGAGAATTGAATGGTGTTTATTTATGGTGTTGATACTGCTCTCCAATCACAATTGAAGGTTTCCTTCAATAATGTACTTTGACTTTTTAATTTAAATCTTTCTTACACAGATTTTCTTGGTGAAATTCTAATTTAGATTGGAAAACAATGACAAAAGTGCCTTATAAGTTTCATCTTTGAATATGCTGTTGCCTGTTGTTTTTATGTTGATGAAAATGGAAGGGTATGTAATTTGTTCCAAGTTTGGAATTTGATACACAGTAATAGTTTGATACAAAAATGAGGTTCCCTTCTGTTATTGATTGACAACCTTCTCTTTTAAGTATATTAGGTTGAGATGGTTTTTCTGTTAGGAGATTGTTGTCTAGTGAAATTTGAAACATAAAATTGAGCATGCTTCATTTATGTTAGTTTCTTCAATGTATTCTACATAAACTGATATTTTATGAACATATTTTTTAAATAAAGATATCAATAGGATTTGGCTCTTCTAAAGTGTGTAACCTACTTTAAAAGCTAAAGCCATTGATAACAAAATCACCGGTTGACATTACATGTGTATGTGTATGCATAACAGTTGCAAAATGTTGGATTATCAGTAGTTGGTTTTCTTATACCTTACTGAGATTCTACAGTGTTATATACACCCTCTTTACGTATTTTTTGTCAACTCAATTTAATCATACATTTTCTTTTCAAATATTTAAGTATTCCTTTCTTTTCTCCAGTTGGTATCAAAGTATCTCATTTCCTTGTCACCTTAGTTATAAGTCATTTTTTTTTTGCTTTTAAGTGCACCAATTTCTTCTTTCTGTGATGTCTGAAGTGCTCCCAAGTTGTTTTGTCACTCTTTTTCCATATTCATCATTTTTGTAATTGTCACTCCATTGTTGTATTTGAAATCGTGGAATCATTATATGAGAAAATTATCTTGGAATCCAAAATTCCACCTTCGAATATTGCATGTTTAGGTGGACACTTGATGACTTGAACCGTGGAACAAGTTGTGTAAATTGTTATGAATGAAAATTACTAAGTGATCTTAAAATGAAGTGTGAAGAACCTATAATCCTTTATTGTAATAATAAATCAACCATTAGTATGACTCTCAAGCTAGTTAAGCATGATTTCACAGAACCAATAAGGATACCCAATACTTCAATAAAGAAAAATTGAATGATGGTCTTATCGTTACTTCCCACATTCCATCAAGACATCAATTAATATTTGTTTATAAAGTCTTACTATAAAATCTATAAAGATAACTAATAATTCGTCAAAGAAAAATTGGATAATGACCATATCTTACGTTCCGTCAAGATGTCAACGAATTTGTTTATAAAAGTTTTCTCATATAACGATTCCACCATTTTACATAATAAGCTCAAAAATTCATCCACCAACTTGAGTTATGAAAAGCTTTTGTTGAATTGCAAAAGATATAATCAATTGTTGTAATTATGACAATTATTATACTATATGATACTGAGCAGATATTTTGGTTTATGTATATACCCTTGTGGACTGGTTTACTATCAATTCAATTGAATCATATTTTTTCTCTTCAAACAAGCTCAAGATCTATTTATAAAAAAGGTAAATTGGTCAAGTTATTTTTAATTCATAGTAAATTTTATACTTGTATCTCCACCCAGATAAATGATCTTCTATTTACTACTTGTAAGAAAATTCTAATGCATGGAATTATGAAATCAGAATGCACAAGAGTATTTGGCACCATCAAGTATAAGAAATATGGTAATGAAAAATATTCTATAAATTTCACTTTTCACAGTATGGAATGTATTCATCAAGTTCTGACTCAAAATGCACAACCTACACATGTTTCTTCGTTTCCAGTTTATTATATATCTAGTTACAATGATGCAAGGAACACCCCAGTACAACTGTCACAATGCACCAAGATATAAGCAAGGAAGGAGGTGGAAACAAAAAGATAAGAGTGGTGCATAAGAAAGCACAGACAGAATCGCTGCATAATCTTTGGTATAGGAAGGTACTGCAGTGTCAGAAGTGACTAAAACATTCATTACTCTGAGATCTCCTCTTCCTCCAATTGTAGTGCCTTTGTTAAGCTGAGCTTATTTTACAAACTTGTCCCATGGCATACAGAAACATTTATTTGCATCTGAATTCATGTTGCCTTTCTTCATGTGGACCATCTATCTCAGACTGTTGCCTCAGCTTGTTCTTGTTTATCTGGAAGTTGGCCTCTGAGGAAGTCTAGAACAGATTGCCGCTGTGCAGAAGCATTCAAATTGAAATTAATTGCAGGATTTGATAAGGAAATCCAGCATGAAACAAACATTTGTTTGTGTGTGTGTGTTCATATATACTCCTTTTACTTGGAGTATGCTGGAAAGTTATAACTAGGAATTATTGAAAAAAAAGAGGGCAATGTAGCTTACAATGTACTTCAACTAAAAAATCATTAACTATACCTTAACAAATGTAATTTATAACTAATAACTGCTGTCTAAAATTATTAGTTAACTTTGTACGATTTATCTTAAAACCTATTGACATTAAGTAACTTGATATACATATACATATATACAAGTCATACTTCAAGAATTGAGATAAGCGATGTGGAACAAGCTACCTAATCAGAATCTATAGTTCATCTTAGTAATTGTCTATTCTAGTTGGCTTGCTAGTTTAACAAGTATATGTGGAGGGAGTGTGGGGAAGTTTCACATTCTATGTCTCAACTCTTAAGAACAACTTATATATACTTGTTATTTCGTTTAATGTTAGTTTTCAAATGAAATCTGACATGGTATTAGAACTAAGCTCATCTAAGTAAATAGTCTATTCTAAAAGTTTAATTCTAGTTATACTTCAGACCTGTTTTCATATATGGTTGTTGAATATTTGAACAAAGAAAAAAAATTAAATTGACACATCTACAGGATTATCATAAAGTCAACTACAACACCTATATAAGAGACATGAAATAAGAAAACTTTTTAATTTGAGAGAAGAAGCTCATCTTAACCCCTACATCTCCCATGAATGGTTAAGATTTTAACATATAAGTCCTGCTACCTTTCTAAGTGAACATATAATCTTCATTTAACTTCTAATCTTTCACTAGTATGGTTTATGATCAATATTTGCTTCAGTCATTGAAATAAAAATGGTCCCATCATTTGTTATATCACTTATATATACAGTCTCCTTTGTTTAAGCATCTTACCCGTTGTTCAAGCCCACTAGCTTCAGATTTCAACGTTAGTGATTCCAGTAAGTCTATGGCTTCTTGAAACCCATCACTAGCTAACTTTTCCTCCCCAAGATTTCTGTCCACATCCGCAACTTTTGCAAGAGAAACAGCAACATCTAGAACCTATAAAGTTTATAAAAACAATGAAAAAGAGAACCAGTTAATTATCA
Source organism: Vigna radiata var. radiata (assembly GCF_000741045.1). Lineage (NCBI taxonomy): Eukaryota > Viridiplantae > Streptophyta > Magnoliopsida > Fabales > Fabaceae > Vigna > Vigna radiata. Next base: position 32,894,824 of record NC_028355.1, on the reverse strand, counting down.
AAATTACGGTTCAGTTGTTTCAGAAGAAAATCAAAATAAAACTGCAAAGTATCAATAGTCATAAAAAAACTCATGGCAGACTGTAAAGCTGGTAACATAAAGGGTGAATTTTGCCTGAGAGATTTAATTTCATCAATTTCTTCCATATTTCTCCAAACTTTTAATAAATCGCCTTAGCTGGTCAACTTATGACATTGCACCTCAATCTAGAAACCAACATAGTAAAGCTTGCACCAGACCCAAAGAAAAGTAAGAAACTTGAATGATTACATAAAATAAAATCAAAAGTTCAAACAAACTGTATTTAGATAGTAATATCCAACCTGGGATGGAACTTTAGAATTCTGGTTGACAACACCCCGGCGAACATCCAAAGATTTAAAATAGTAAGATCTTGCAGCTTGAAGATCTCCATCATAATATTTAAGATCTCCAATTTTGTTAAGTGAAACAGAAAGTGTATGTGTAATCTGTAGGACAAGGAAATTAAAAAATTAAATTAACAACAAACAAGCAAACGAGAAAAGTATTATGTTGAAGTTTGAAAAAAGCCATGTTCAGATGAAAAGACCTCCATATCTTCTTTTGGCAACTTGGACAGAAACTGAACGCTTTCTTCAAAATAAGAAACTGCAGAACTGGCATCACCCATTGCTCGGCTGCAAAAGAAAGAACGTATGTAGGTCACAATATGCCTCCATTAAACATGTCACAGAACAATATTCTTTCACCATTTTGTTATAGAATAAAAAATATTATTAGAGAAGAAACAGGTCATAATTAGTCACATATTAAAACCTCAAGTTTTTGTAGATAATTATTAGATTTTGTAAGAAACTATGTTTCTTTTACACCAAAATGATGTCACATTGATTTCAATTGCAGATCTAGGATATAAGTATAGATTTCTATCAGAGATACTAAACTAAACTTGCCGTTAAGATGATTGGTCCTCAATACTATCATAACCTCCGTGATTAAGTATTCAGATTTATTCTCGCAGCCCTTAATCTTCAAGGAACGTTGAATTTTAGCACATCATAAAATATGTATGTGCTTTGAACATGAGGATTGGACATGTTAGCGATATAAAACTAATTTAAAGTCTTAACATAAGGGTGTAAATAATATCAGTGATTTTATCTTCTAATTTCAATTTCTAACTAATCTCCTGAACTTTGATTGAGTTTCAACTGAAGCTCATGACATGATGTCATCATCAAAAAGTCACCTTGACTGTTTTCATCCCTAATCCTGCCTTAATTGCAGGTTACCAAAGTTGGTTGTCAACGTCTCAGAAAAAAGCTACCTACAAAGAGATTGATCAGGAAGGTTGAGTGCAGCAACTTAGTGTGTAACCACTGAAACAACAACTCTTAGGGATAGAAATTCTACATCACTATAGATAAGGTCTAAACAGTGCTTATAAAGCTTGGAAATCCTTACTGTACAAGTCATGAAGTAGAGTCAGTCCCTAAGCTCAAATCCTAAAATGGTATTAGAGATTGTCCTAGATCCATTGTTGGACCACCTGCATTGTCATGCTCCAAGCTCATAACCTTGGGTGTGAGGATATACTTTCGAAAGCTACCTTAATCAATGTCACTTTTAGTCCACCTTAAATGCAGCTTATAAAAGTTGGTAGCGAATGTCTAAGGAAGGGCTACCTATGATGCAGCTGACTAGAAAGGTTGAGTGAAACACTGCAGTGAGCAGCCACTGGAGCATCCATTCTCGGGAGCTTGAAATACCATATTGACCAAAGATGTTGCCTCAAGAGTGCTTATGAAAATTGATTTACCATACAAGCTGGTTGAGAGGTTGAGTTAGACCCTAAAGCCCAAATTCCTAGACTCATAATTTTCTTGATCACTTCAGCAACTCAAATAAAGATCATGAGTGTTGTTGATTATATGTTAAACCCATCAGATAAACTATATCATAAATGACAATCTCCAACATCTTGTTGGATAAAAGCATATTTATTTGGCATCTACTTCTATAATAATTTAAATAGACAAGTCAATCCTAGGAATTATCGTCCATTTGCCTTTTCTGAGATCATTTTTGTGTGCAACTTGGTCCTTAAATTTACAAAAATCATATTAAATTAGTCCTCTCAAGGATTATAGTGAGACAAATCATTTACGCAGATAATATCTAATCAGTTGAGCATCTGTAACAATAATATTCTACAAACACTAAAACTAACAAATACAAGATAGCAGATTGTGGTAATGAGAATACTGAAAAAAATAATGTAGATATATGCATGAACAGGAAATAAGAGTAACAGACTTATTAATCAGATGCTCTGTGAGTGGCAGGGAAAGAAAGCAAGAACACATACCAGCAGTCACCAAGCATACCCAAGACTGCTCCAAGCTGGGAACATAACTCTGAAGTGTTACCAACTTGTTCTAATTGATCACGAATGTCTTCAGCACAGAGGTTGAGTCTTGATTTGGCACTTTCTAAGTTCTGAGCACGGAATGCCTGTTTTGCATTGAATATAGCAAAATACTCACTATCAAGTGGTAGTACAAACTCAACAAAGTTTAAATCGTAATTTAGTAAAACAAAAGGCAGTAGGTTCTCCAGAGAAACAGCTATTGACACCAATGTCTCTTCCACATAAATATATTTTCCAACACATCCAATCATATATAACAGTTTAGTATCTATCAAAAGTTATTAGCATCAACGCCAATTAAATTAAGGGCATGCAATTTCAAGGATCTTACACCATTTAATCGTTCATATATAATAAGATCCAACATTAATATTTGTAAAGGCCATACATACCCTCATGGCTTGTTGAACTAAGAAAGAACCTCTTTCCAAAGAAACATCCTCATAGATGACCTGTTTACTCTCTGTAGCTTCTTCTCCTTTGTCTGAACTAACAGACCTTTTGATCCTAGCATGACCTTCAATAAAGCGATCAACTACACCTTGAAGATTAGCATCAGGCTCGATCTTTACAATGTCAGCCCCACATAATGGACAGTCCTTAAAGCGGGATATGCATGATCTAGTTTCAGACAAGTAGAATATAAGAGATGAGCGTATGCAATTCATCATAGACTCAAGATATAAACACTGGACAAGGTACATACTTGCAGAAAACATGAGAACAAGGCACACATTTGCTGGTGTCAAATAAAAGAGCCTGGCACACTGTACAGCTAAGAGGACCAATCTTAAACGATTGTGAATCATATCCAAAAGGGCACTTTGGTGACGCACTAGCTGAGTCATTAGGCTCTTTCTTCACCTTACTCTCAGACTCAACCTGATGTTTCATAGAGTTTTCACCCGATTTTTTGGAAGCATTGTTATCATCAGGGCGAGCAGCTTTGACAAATGGGCAAACTGGTGTCATATTCATCAAGAACAAGAGCCTGCCAAAATATAAAAAACAAAGAGGCATTGTTATCATCCTTTTACTATTTATTTTAAGTAAAACTTTCTAAACATATAACAGGTTTCCCAACCATTATCCTAAGAATAATAGTTAAGGAAACAATAAATAGTTTCTTTTTTTTATAAGAAATCACAGAACAGGCATTGTTTACATTAAATTCTACACATTTCAATTAAACTTTTCACTTGTGATTCCTTCTGGTGCATTTGGTAAAAAGGTAAAAAATAAGATAGATCAAATGAAAAGAAAGAGTAAAACAAAAGTATTTGGTTTAAGAGAAATATAAAATTTCCAGATAATTGATTCGTTCAATAGTTGATTTTGCTCAAGTTTATAACAGGTATCTTATATATGCAAGGTCTTCAACCCAATAAAAGCTGCAGTTCAAATAATAATAATAAAAAAAAAACAACGTTAACAATCCGTCGACCCTGTTTCTTCACCATTTTTCTTTGAGCAATCGAAGCCTTGAATAAAAAAATAAATGTAAAACAAAAGTCATATTGGAAAAAACAAATGCACCAATCCTCGTCAGTTAGACACACATTTAAATCCTATCAATGATTTACACGGTGAACTTAATAATTCAATCTAAACTCTCTTTTTTACTGCAAAGACAACATCTAAGGAAGAGTTCCTCAAACCTAGGAAGTAGCAATAACGCGAAAGTTGCATCACAGATGAACTTTTAAAATTTGCACACTCCCTTGTGCCTCAATTATTTTAGAATCATCGACTTCCCAACTGGGTACATTGAATCAAAAACAAGATTCAATTTTTATCAAAAAAAAAAAATCCCTTTCCTTAATTTGCAGAATTAAAAAGGATGAAAATATTACAGTATCCAGGGAAACGAAGAAACTGGATGTTGCAAAGAACGACGTCGTTGCAGCTGCTATGGTGTTCTTCTTCCTTCGTCTTTGTTTGTGTGAGGCAGAGAATCGTTCGATGGTTCTCAGAGAAAATGTGGATGACGATGATGATGAAGTTGAAAGAACCTGTACTTTATATTTTGGTTTTTGGTCCCCAATTTGTTGTGTATTTCTAAAGTGACCACATATTTACGTTTTAACTAATTAATTTATTTTTTATCTCTACCCCTGTAATATGTTTGTTAAGACTTAAATTGAAAATTATATTTATTCTCATGTAAGGGTTAATTTATAATATACCATACATTATTAAGGTCCTAAATTTAACTAAGTTTTGTGTTCGTTCAATCAAATTTAAATACATACCCACATGTTTAAATGATTTCTAAAACATAATAGAAAAATTAAGAAGAATTTGCATTTATACTCTTTAATTATAAAGTAAACACTTATTTAGTTGCTTTTTAAAATACTCTATCATATATTTATTTTGAAAATAATGTATCAACTAGGTTTTTTTTTTTTTAAAAAAAAGTTTTAATTTTATTTGTAAATTCATTAATTACATCAATAAAATTCTTTTATGTTTACATCATCTTTTAAATAGTTAATGTTAACTAATTAAATATGCTTTGGTCATAATTTACGTAGACGTTTTACATGAAAATTTTGTGTGTGACTAAATCCATTAGTAACTGAATTCTCAAAAGATCAAAATTTGAAAGAGAAAAAGAAAAGATGTGATAGTTTAGAAACAAAAACATATTCAATCTATAATTATAATATCATTAGTGGTTTTAAATAAAAAGTAAAAAAAGTAATACTTATATATTTAGTATACATTATAATAAATAATTTAAATTTAACATTTAAATTTTATTCAAAACAATTATAATTATTTTTTAAATTTCATTTTTGATACTATACAAAATTAGTTTTTTATATAAATAATAATTTATCTCCAAAAGTAAATTTAATAATTTAAAATGATTATTCTTTTTTAATCTAATTTGGGAATTTTTTGGAATAGAATCATATATGATATATAAATTTGTGAGAGAATAGCTTGGAAATTAAATATAAGTTTCATTTGTTAGCTACGATTAATAACAAAATTATTTTGTAGCTAAAAAATTGAATTTTTTGAAAATATAGTGAGTAAAAATATATATTTATGAGACCATAATTAATTAGCTACAATATTAATCATTCACTTTCTATAATTACACATATTGTCTACTCCATGTAATTAGTTAAAGAGCTTGATATTTTGACAATTTTTTTTAATAATTTTTTGACAATAGGACTGTGTCATCATTTTATTGATCTATTTAAATTTATGTTTAAAAAATTTTGAAACAAACCAATCATAAACTGACATACATTATAATAAAGTGTTGTTAAAATAATTTTTTTTGGTATGTTAATGTATGCTTTCTACAATTACACAACATCAATGTAATTGCAGCTAACATTCATTGCTTTCAATGTTTATCACACTCGTATATTAGCCTCTATCAAGGTATCATTTAAACCATAACCTCTACACCTTTGATTTATTTATACACTTTAGCATTTTCCATGTCCTTACAATGATAATACTAAATAATAAAAAAAATGGATGGACAGAAAAATAATATCAAAAATAATAAAAAGATTTTTGTTAACAATAAATAAAATAATTATATTTTATCTAATTTAAACAATTTTTTTGTTGAAGGGGTGGAACTCCAAGTTTATGGTTTTTTGTGTACATCCATTGAGTAAGTCTAGATAAGTAAATTAAGTTTAGAAAATGTTGTAAGTCAAACAAAATGTTAATGAAATCGAATTAATTTCAACATAATTAAGATAAGTTTTGACAAAATGTAAAAATAATATTAATTGATTAGCTCATCAATCTAATAAATAAAAACAAAACAAATTTATAGGATTTCAAAATTAAAGAACATTACTCTATTAGGGTAATTTCATAATTAACTAATATTATTGATGAACAATTTTATCTTTAAAAGTCAGTTTTCTACGCATTCTGAAAACATAAATTTTGATATAAAAAAAATTAATATTGTGAGATAAAGACCTTCTTGAATTCTTCGACAAAGCATTGTTGGGTTTCTTTTTACTACATTAGGAATCAATCAAGATAGGTTTCGTTTCTTTTTGGAAAATGATATTTTAACACTATTTTGATACTGTACATGTGTCAAAATATGGTTGGACGATTTCAAATTAAAAAAGTTTAGATAAGAGTATATTTGGAAGAGAAAAACTAAAGTTTTTTTTTTTAATTTGAAATCGTCCAACTACATCTTAACACGTGTGTAGTGTCAAAAAATAGTGTTAAAATATCATTTTTCTTTTATTTTAGAGCTTGTTTGTTTAGCATTAGGAATGTCTTCTAAGATTTATACTTTTAGGTGTATTTATTTTATTTACTTTATGTATTTTTCAATTTTTTATATTGGTTTTCCTGTGTAGATGGTAGTCTGGCTATAATTGTGTGAAGCATTGCATTTAGAGGGTTTAAAATTATTATAGTACGCTTGTAATTCTGTAAACTTTTTCAATATAGTGAAAATCTTCTAAGCTCAGTTGTTTAAAGGAAAATTAGAGGCAAATTCTTTCTTCAATCTTGCTTTTCTTGATAGTTAAAAAAGTTTAAACAATGAACATCTTAATGTAACTTGAAAATTTAAAAAAAAAATTGAATTTTTGGAAAAACCAATTTGTGAATACTAACTTTGACAATTTTTTTTATTTTTTAATTTCTTATTTTGCATCACACCATCTATGTAAAGTATAAAGGATTAATCACTTGTTATCTAAGTATACAAGGGTTTAAGAGATAAATAAAGTGTTAAATCTTAATTTTAAATCAAGTAGTAGAAACACATGATCAATTGATGTTTATTATGTATTCGTGTAAGATTCATTGATAAGGAATATTTAGAATTAAACTCGTCTTAAATGTTATAACACATCTTGCTATAGTTTTTTTTGTTTTTTCCTTTTATGTGTTTCATATATCTCTTGAAATGTTGGTTATATAAACTATACAATCTTATGCAAAGACTTTGTTAACTTCTATGAGAATAGATGATATTTTATTACATCAAAATGCTTACATGATGAAATCATTAATTCATTAAAATTATGGTTAAATATGTTTTTATTCCCTATACTTTGGGGTGATTTTGGTTTTAGTCTCTCTTTTAAACTAAGGTACAATTTAGTCTTTCAACTTTAGAAAATCTGGTTTTAGTCTTTTTTATCAAATTTTTTAACTTTATTTACTATTTCAAGCATGTTTCATTATAGCATTTGGATTGTTTACACTGTTTGACATATTTTTGCTTCAATGTTAACTGAGAAACGCGTTTGAAACCGCAAATAAAGTTAAAAAAAATTAGTAAAAATGATTAAAACCAGAGTTTTCTAAAGTTGAAGAACTAAATTGTACCTTAGTTTGAAAGAGAGACTAAAATCAAAATCATCCCAAAATATAAAGAGTAAAAACATATTTAACTCTTAAAATTAAATATTTATTTAAACATATAAGATGAATGGATCTCACCAAAATTGTTTTAGACATGTAAAACTAGGGTGTTAATAATACACTGATTGACAATATATTGTTTAAGTCTAAGAAAAATATAAAAAATAAATTATTCCATAATTTAAAATTAATTTACAAATAAAACCAATTTTTTTAAATATATTTATTTTGGTAATTATTGACAAATTTTTTATCCTTTCGTAAATGTTAATAAATTTATCAATAAACTTAAATTATCAACGATTTTTTTTTTATTATTATTAATGAATTTTATTTTTTAAGAATTAACAATTGTGATAATTGTTCGAAAATGATCTTTCGGAATAAAACTTAGAAATTGATTCATAATATAGATAATAACATGGTAGGAGTACAAGAAAATATCTGATTTAATATCTTATACATGAGAAAAAAAAAACTATAAACTTTTGTATAATCACATCTCATCACAAAAGAGATAATCTAAACTCAAATTATATTTCATTATTATTTGTATGCTAGTTATTTATTTTCAAATTCTCCTATTAATTTGAGATAAAGATTTTAATGATCAGTATATTACTAATCTTCTCTTGATAATCAATGCAAAAAGGTATATTTATGAATATATTGTTCGATAAGATAAAAAATTTACACATAAGATATAGTAATTTAAGGTGGTTTTGGAAGTATTACACCTAGAGTTAGATAAATGATATATAAATAAAATAACTTATAAACTTATTCTGTTTAAATATAGGATAAAGATAGTGTTTTGCTAGCTTATATGAATTTATTTATAACTTATCTATGATTAATTAATGTTCATCTCCTTATTATATTTCTTCAAAAAGTTTAATAATAATAATCCCAATAATTAATTTTACTGAGAAGAGAAAGATATTTTATATATGGTTGGTGTGTTGATTGAATCATAAGATGATTTATGCGTGTGTTTGGCATTGTTTAAAATGCATAATTATGTGTATGCATTATAAAAAACTTCAATTAATACTATTAAAAAAAGTAATTTATAATAAAAATTTATATCAATTATTTAATAATTATAACACAATACAAAATTTATAATATTTATAAGTTTTTTTATGTTAATTGATATAAAAAGTATTATTTATCATTAATTCATATGTTGTATTATAATGATATTGAATGACCTTTTTATATTGATTATTATATAATTGATATAAAAAGTGTTTAAAATCATCTTACGATTTTGTTTATCGTAAAATTGTTACTAAGGTGTAAAAAAAATCGTATAAATAGACACCAGTTTAATTTTAAGAGTTTTACATAATATATATATATATATATATATATATATATATATATATATATATATATATATGTGTGTGTGTGTGTGTGTGTGTGATTTTGATAAATTATTATATGGTATGCAAAAGTTTAAAAAATGGTTAAATATGTTTTTAGTCCCTATACTTTGGGACGATTTTGGTTTTAGTCATTCTTTCAAACTAAGATACAATTTAGTCCTTCAACTTTAGAAAACTCTGGTTTTAGTCTTTTTTACCAATTTTTTTAAAATTTATTTGTAAAATTTTAAAATTTGGTAAAAATGACTAAAATCAGAGTTTTATAAAGTTGAAGGACTAAATTGTATCTTAGTTTGAAAGAGGGACTAAAACCAAAATCGTCCGAAAATATAGGGACTAAAAACATATTTAACCCTTTAAAAGATGTATAATGATTGAAGAATGAAATATGAATATTTGACAAACTATAAAAGAAAAACATTAGATGCATACACAACTTAAATTTAGTCTTCTCAAATTCTTTTATTATGTGAAATTATATTCTATAAGAAGAAATATTTAGACTTTATATATCTTTTTTGGTGAAAAAACTTTTCTTGTCAACCTTTATTATATAGTCAAAAGTGACTCTATGTAGTTAACCTAAAATGACATAATAAATAAAGTAAATTAAAAACATAACATAACCAAGTCAAACATTAAAGCTCACATAATTATATAAAATGTTTGATATAAAAATAGTAAAAGTTGACAATCTTCAAGTCAACTCCATAATTTTTTTATTAAAATAAGTAAAAGTGTATTTATACAATTTGTTTATTTCTTAAAAAAATCATGCCAATATTATTTGATTATAATTAAGGCGAATTACGGTATATTGGAAGAAGCTTATATAAAAACATTTTAACATAAAAATTGATATAAATTTGTATAAATTAATGTTTATTTATGCATAAACTAATTTTTGTAGGTTTTAACTTAGAAATATATATATATATATATATATATGTATATATATTTCTCTCTTCACTTCATGTTTTTTCTTCAGTTCTTCTCTCACTCTCTTCAATTTTGTTTTCTTTAACCCTTTTTTTGTCTCTCTGCATGAGACTGCGAATGTTTGAGGTTTTCATCTCATGTTCTTCTGTCTCTGCGCTCTGATCCTCTTCCAACAACGGTTGTACTCCCATTTCCATTTCTCTCTTTTCGTTCTCTCTATGAATCTGAATTCTCAATTCAATTGTATTATTTTTATGATTGGGTAGATTGAAATTCCGAAACCAATTCATCGTTATGCTCTGTGTATAAATGTGGCATGGAATTCACTTTATTGGGTCTAATTATTAGTTGTTTATTTAAATTTCTTTATTTTGCTTTTCATCTGTGAATTTCAGGGACGCGGTTTTCCTTCAGTTTTTAACTCAGGTTCAGCTTCTCTGCTAGCAACAATAAGATTCATGTTTATTGGGAATTTGAACTAAAATCCTTGGGTTTTAGGTTTTAGCTTCAATACTCTCACGTCCTGTTTAGGTATTATTATTAATAATATTACGATTATTTATTATTATTATTATTATAATTATTATTATCCCTATTGTTATTTACTGATAAGTTCCTTTCCTTTGAAAGAAATTTGGACGTGTTAAGATGTGAAGTCGCTGTTAATTTTGTTGAAGTGTTGAAAGTGAAATTTGCTCTTTTGATAATGTTTTTTATTTTTTTTATTTTTTTGAAATAATTATATATTACTGTAACCAGCACCAGGCTTGTGGGGATATTGAATTCTGTATTGTGGGTATGGTCTGTTGGTGAAATTTTTTGTTTTGCCATCTCCAAGATAAAAAGACTTATGTTCCTCTTTGTATTTACTTTCTGTTTGGGTAAGAATGGTGAATATGATTTGAAACTGTGGCAATTGTACTTGGTTTTATTTTGGGGTCTGGTTTCCTGGTTTACAGAAGATCATCAATAGTTTTGTGTTCAGGCAGAAACTTGTATTGTTAAAACTTATATGCGTAATGCTTTACTTGTTCTCTGTGATCTACAATTTTATAAAAGGATCTCCTTGGATTTTATGGTGCTTTTAGTTTTGATTGTTTCCCGTACCATTTAAGGATTATGGTATCTCTGTTTGTTTCTGAGGCACCTTATAAAGTTATTTTCTGGTTTTCTTCCTTATTGTCTCGATCATCGAATTTCATTCTACTTGTGTATTGATGTGCAATATTACAATGTGGTCCACCACACAAAAGTAACATCCAATGAGAGGGAATTTAGTGGAAAGCTCCAATTTTTATTTTTTATTTATTTATTTATTTTTACTTTTCCGTTTTTCATTTTCTAGTACTTTAATATGTGATTCACAAACTCATTGCAGAGAGTATTATTTAAGAGATGGGTCAAATGACACATGAGATTGATGACAATGTGCATGGTGAGAATCAGACAGGGTCACGGTTGAATGGCGGTGGTATTGGAGGAGGTACTGTTCTGAAGAAAGGGCCATGGACAGCTGCTGAAGATGTTATTTTGGTGGACTATGTCAATACGCATGGAGAGGGGAATTGGAATGCTGTTCAGAAGTATTCAGGCCTTTCTCGTTGTGGAAAAAGCTGCAGATTGCGATGGGCCAATCACCTACGGCCAAACTTAAAGAAAGGCGCATTTACTGCAGAAGAGGAGCAGACGATCGCTGAACTCCATGCCAAAATGGGAAACAAATGGGCACGCATGGCGGCACATGTAAGCAGACTGCACAATTTTTGTTGACTTACGTATTTAATTTTGTTTTACTTTTGCTGTTTCTTTCACTCTTTTTTTTGTTTTTTTTAAATGTATGAATTCTTTTTGCCCATGTCTTCTTTTTTATTGGACTTGTCCCTTACAATATGAAACTAACTTGTTAGATTTATGCATTTCAAGGCCATTTAACAATAAATACACAGTCTAATGTGGCATAATACACTTTAGTTGCCATTTAATAATATTCTGAATTTAACATAAAACATTATGCATAACTGTCATTGAATACTGCAACAGTTAAGTGTGACAAATCTTTGACAGTATAGAGCCTTGTAACTTTTTTCTCGATTGTTCTTGACATCATGTCTATTTTGGGAATGTAACCAGTATTATGGTACTGTGTTCTTGATGAGACTTGTCTCTGAGCATCTATTTGAATTTTTTTCTGTCTGTAAATCACTTTTAATTCTCTCTTAGATATGAAGATAGACTAACATATTACTTTCTTATCTTAATCATAATTTTAGACCATTAAAGTTAGAAAATAGCACGAAAAGGAAAACTGCTTACGCTTGTTATGAAAAAGGTAACCTATGTCATGCTCTTTTTTTTTTCTTTTTTTTGTGCGTGTTTCCTGTCTGATAAAAGATGGCACATGGTAATGTGCCAAACTGGGGAAATGAAAGTTACATCCGTTTTAAAATACATTCAGAGTTTTTGAGATTGCATTTATTGCAAACCAACTTGTGTATTTCTTTCCTTGCATATCGCAAAAGATTGACAGCAAAATTCAGTTTCTTCCTAACTTCAACCACCTTTTCATTGTGTCCAAAGAACCATCATTCTCTCTTTTAAAAAGGATATGTAATCAGTGAGTCTTTATTTAAGATCACAATGCTGCTGTTGCCAGGGGTGGAAGAGGGAGATTACAATACTGGTATTTCTACCCGACACCACCCACCCAAAGAAAAAGAAATCAGTTAGTGACAGAAAAGATGTGGGAGAGATTAATGCTAATGAGTAAAAAGAGGAGAGCAATAAAACAAATGAGGACATATTTTTGTTAGAATTAGAAGCTGGAATTACCCCTTATAAATAAAAGAGTATGCTAGCAATCACTGCACACTTAATTTCTTTTTCTGTCATCATTATAATGTATTCATTTTCTCTATCAATGGTGATTTAGAATGATTGATTTCTTTTGTTTTCAGTTGCCTGGTCGTACAGATAACGAAATAAAAAACTACTGGAACACCCGGATGAAGAGGCGTCAACGGGCTGGCTTGCCACTTTATCCTCCGGAAGTAGTACTGCAAGGATTTCAAGATAATAAGCATGACCAAGGTACTGCTGAAATCAGCGATGGAGATGGAGGCCACCAGGATTTCATGGAGAAAAGCAATTACGAGATGCATGATGCAATATATGACAGTCTGAAGGAAAATCAGGGAATCTTACCTTTTGTGCCTCAGCTTCCTGATATTTCTGCTAATAGCATTCTGCCAAATGTTCTTGGTTCTCCTTCATACTGTAATTTCCTGCCATCGACATTACCTAACCATGATCATCTTCAAGAGTCATCCGTCTCATTTGTTGGTTCCAATGAATTGAACAGTAATGGGTTTTATCCATTTGACAACTTTAAGGATAATACTTCTGATAGGATTGCAGAATCATTTGGATTGCATTCTCCCCTTGATCATGGTGCCTCCTCATATGGCTCAATCTGTTACAGCCATTCAGTATCGAATGACAATTACTCTACTTCTAAGCTGGCTTCTGAGGCTGTGAAGTCAGAGCTCCCTTCACTCCAATATCCAGAAACTGAATTTGGTAGCTGGGGTACCTCTACCCCGCCTCCATTGAATGATTCTACTGATGTTTTCATCCATTCTCCTCAACCACCTTATGCACTAGACTCAGGTTCTTCTTCATCACTCAGTCGCTTCCTTAATGAATTTCTTTATCAGCAGGCGAAGACTCTTGGTTATTCAAATAATAATTGGCCTGAGAGTTCAAATTCATCCATTGCAACTCCCGTTGATGGAGCTGAGAGTTCAGCTTTGAATATGTACGAGACAGAGTGGGAGGATTATGCTGACCCTGTATCTCCCTTTGGTGCAACTTCAATCCTGAATGAGCATCCTGTTGTTGGCACCAACGGAAAGCCATGGGATGGGTGGGAACCTTTTCAGACCTTTAGTGGTTAGTACCTTCTAATGTGGTATGATAAGGATGATATTTGGAAAGCATTCATTATTTTCTGCACACATCCACATATATCTTTGACACTGCAAAACTGATTTAAAAGTAAGATTACCTATTTTACTTAACAAAGCTTAATTATGTCATGTCATGCACATTCTGGATCATAAAAATGTTGACTTGTCTTAAATAAATTTAGTAAAAATTTTTATTTCCTCTAAAGTTGTCTCATTAGAAATTGATTATGAATCTTGATGAAAATAAACTCCATGAGTTTTTTCCTTCATTCATGTGCTAAGTTTGTTAGTTGCAACAAATATATTGGGAAGTTGAGATTTTATTAGAAAACTCTTGCAGGCAACAATGTGAAATTGCAGTCAGTTGATCAGGTTTCGGCCCCTAAGATTGAAAATCAATCCATGTCTATGTTGAATCTCACTTGGCCAGATGTCTTGTTAGCCTCAGATTGGCACGAACTGTATTCTGAGAACAATAGCATGAACCAAGCTGACATGATTGATGCTAGTGATAATTTCACAAGACAGTAAGCATGTGGGTGACTAATGGAACTCATATTTTAAGTTCAAGTACAGGATATTGTTTCTTTCGTGTGGATTAAGACTACTCTTTTTGCAATTGTCTGCTATTAATTCAGAACTGATTCAAACTTTCTAGTATTCATTTATGTTTGGTTATGTTTGGTTAATATGTGTAACATCTACCATTGTGAGAGTGTATATGGATGTGATCTATGTTATCCTAGGTAGAGAAACTTGTTTCTTTGTTACATTTATTGCACACCGTCTTTAACCACTTCAAGACAAATTGTTTTTGCAGGGTTTTGAATAATTTGTGCAATAACACTGCACTTGAAACTTTTGACAACGTTTAGGTCATGAAATGACAATTGTCTTGCATTTTCTTTTTGGTTCTGTATGAAGGTTTGGTAGCTTTTGATATTTTAGAAAGTATAAAGATAGGCTCGGTTTACTTAAATATAGGATATTAACCAGGGAAGAATTGTTCTCACTGTTTTAGAAATGTTAATCAACCTCCCACATTCCAATCACACCATGGTTCCCCAAACAAAACTTAGGCCATCGGTTTGTTCACTGCCTTTAGCGTTTCATTATCACCATTTAGTAAACCAAGTTCAATCTCTTCCCTAATGCGCAACAAACCCCAACAAAGAGTTCACCAAACCTAGAAAATCAACCCAGAACATCATCTCCCCCAACCTCTTGTATCACCAAAATTCTCTTCCGAACTCACCAAGAACCTATTCTAAATCACTTCTAACCTTCGAAAAACTGTCCTATCCCATAATAAACTCTTTAAATCTTTTAATTTTGGTCTAACTGCAAACTTAACCACAGTTTTTCAGCCTTAAATGCCACCAAGACTTAGGTTAGAAGCTTAGTATTTTGTCAGTTAAGTTCCAAAATCTAGGACGTGAGATACAAATCTATTTATGAATTATTTAATTTAAAACCAATATTTATATACTCAAAATCATCTATGTACAAGATTAGTCAAATAATGTAAAATATATTTGTCACCTAATAAAAAACCATCAAATCCTTTTATCTAATATCAAAAAGTGAAAAGTAGTAATGATATATGATTTTTTCCTTATTTTTATAATCATAATAGAAACTTATATAATAAGGGTTTATAAGTTTATAAGATTTTAGAAAATGATTGTATTTGTTCTCGGTGACATTGTGTTAGAATCATGTTAAAATCATGTTAGAGACAAACAAAATGTGTTTCAAATTAGACACTTACCGATACATGTCATATGCGTGTCATTGTCGGTTGGACGTATTTGAGCCTTAGAAAAGATGTTCACCTCTGAATAAATTAACCAGAAACACCTTGCTGGTTGCAGTTTGGTTCTTTGTTGACAAATTAGATATAATGGTGTTATTGATTGGAATAAGTGTTTTGTGATGTCCATTTTAAAACAAGTGTTCCAAATTCATTTACATTTATATTTTTTCAGAAAGTTTTTACAATAGGTCTAAGTTTTCATGATACATCTACCTTTTAAAATCAATTTATTCTGTAACCCATTTAAATTATTAGTAACATTCATTTCACTAATGTGTTTATTGGTTCTCTTAAATATTATATTTTATTAATGGATTTTAGATTTTTTATATTAAATTTCAAAATTATAAAATTTTTGAAATTTTTTTATTAAATTTTGAAATCTCGAAATTTAATAAAAAAAATCTTTCATCAAATCTTAGAAATCCAATAAAACATTAAAGATAATGGTGGTTTTCTTGACATAAAAGTGACCTTTTATTTAAAAGCTAATTCGCTCACTCTCTGAAAATTGGAAAAAAACAAAATCTAAAATTCATCCATGAGTATCTTTTATATTATTAAAAAAACATAATATTTCATAATCATTTCAAAACTACATATTCTAAATTATTAATGTATAATCTAAAATTGATAATGCTCCATAGTCAATTCGAAATCTTATGTTTTAAATCACTAATCTTTTATAGTCAATCCAAAACTATATTTTAAAACACTATAATCTAAATTCCAAATTATATAATTAGACATATCTTGATTTAAAAAATTTCAGATGGCATAATCTTAAAATCAAAATATAGTTATAAATGATTTAGTATAAAACATAATTTTAAAAAAATAATAATTATAGATTAATTTATTTACAAACCGTTAATAAAGTAATAATTACAAGTTTTCATAAATCTAAAGTATTACTAGAAATATAAATTGAGCTGAAAGAAACTCAATTATTTATATTAACGAAAATGATTAAAAAAAACAAGATTTGAAAGCTTGAAAATAATAAAATTTATAAATATTGATTAATTAAGTTTCAATAAATTAATATACAAATTAAATTTATAAATACATTTTTAAACAACTAAAAATCTTGAATTACTATATCTTTTAATTTTAATAATTGATAAATCATATTTTTGTTATTATCTCCTTCTAGTAATGATACATTTTCATCTTTTTACCCAATTCGCTTTAATAATTAAAGCTCTAAGCTCTCCATAACAAACATAATAAGATTTGAAAGCAAAACACTTCTTCAACACTATTTGTGTGTCTAATATGTTTAAAAACGAACTAATTTCAGTATTTAGTTTTTAAAAATGCTACAATTTTGTTAAATAGTAGACAGTTTTAAGCTCTCCTACATTATGTATGATATATTTGATTACATTGTAAGGAAATAGAAAGAACATAAATTCTATTCAGTGTAATTAAAGATAAAATGAAAGAAAAAAAAAAAAGGAGAGGAGAGAAATAAGTTAACTTTTAGAAACACAAGTCAACTTCTCCTTTTCATTTCTTGAATTTTTAATATATTTTTTTAACTTATTTATTTTATTCACATAGCCAAATATAGTTGTACAAAAATTTATGTCATTTGAAGAGACATCAGTATATCTAATAAACAAAATATCTCAGGCTGTAATCATAGTTAAAGTTAAGAAGTAGATAACCCATTATCGTTTTATTGTAATTTAGAATGGTCACAAGTAGATAACCCATTCTTTGATGAATATTGAGTTTGAGATACTCTGATCATGGATATGATGAAAATGGCTAATTCAGAAATAATTTGGTTAAAATTGAGTTGAAGATAATATGCTTGAAATAGAATTGAAGCTAAAAATATTTTTTTTTCAAGATCAAAGTAAATATACTCTAAACTATAATTTCAAGCAAACTTCAGACGTGATTATTATAATTTACTAAAAAAGACAAAATGCATTGGGTGCAAAGTATGGTTACTAAAATAAATTTAACAAAATAGAAGATGGCAACTCAAAGACAGATAAACCAAAGTCCTGCATCAGATTCTGTCTCTTCAAAAGAATTCAAAAAGGGTATCATTATGTTCATGAGGTAAACAATGCAAAAGTTAAAAACAAAAAGACAAAGTACTACAGGAATCACACGTATACAAAGAACCCACTTTCACATTGGTATCACTGACCCAATACATTTCTAAAGATGCTTCCTCCGATGACATGTTTAAAAATTACAGAACTATAAAGACATCAATGAGAGATCAGTCAATGTACATGTTTGAAAGTGATGAATTTCAAGCATGCTAGAATACCAAGCCATTTTACCACTTAAGAAACAGGATTCACGTGACTACTTCCATATGTAAGAGCTCTCAATGTCCATCACAATCTTTATTATTTGTTACATACCTAATGCGCATTCCCTTTATGACATGTAATCAAGAAGCTTCTTCTTCCAGCCTATACATTGTGATTTCTTGCTGCTTGAAATATCGCCTGTCCTCTTCATCAACCAACACAAGATTTAAAAAGTACTTCACACTGAATTTGTTATTAATGTTGCGATGAGTTGGTGTCAGCTCATAAGGACTGAGGAACAGTCTGATCGGAATTGATTCACCTGTCAATACAATCACACACATAAAGGTGAAATGTATTTCACAAGGGTGAAGTCAACATCTGTTTATTGTTTTCAGTTTTAATCAGTCTACGAGATGAAGTACAAAAACATTAACACGTTTTTACAAATATATTATTCTAGGGCCTTGATATTATTTTAGGGCTTTAAATTGTTATTAATACTTTGGCAAAAAAGATTTGACAAAATTGTAGTTGTCTATCAATTACTTGAGACAATCTTCTTTTATCTTTGGCTTGAGACCAGTTTACATAAAGTTTGACAGGCTTTTATATTTTGATACACTCTCTTCCCTGCAGATGTGTAAATTAGACTAGCCTCCGTCGTGGAGAAATGAAATGAGTACAAATTTAACCGATTTTAACAAACTAATATTAACATTGATACGACCAAAGTCTTCTAAAGACATTATTAAAAGCTTTATTATTAATTTCAGAACATCCATGGCATAGCTTTGGAAACATCACCTAAAACATTCATATCTTTCTCAAATATCAATAATTAATAATTATTTGAGTTTTAAAATAAAGAAAGAACTTTAGTTTACCAATCTACAAGAGAAACGTAATTTATCTTTATATTTACTCCAAAAAACGATAAGTTTTATGTCATTAAAATCAACATCTATGTGGCAGAAAATTGTCGCCTTAACTAATGTTTTGCTGATAGCAATCATAAGTTATGAATACAAAACCAGTAAAATACATTTTCACCTCTGGTAAAAGAGTGAATTAAAAAAGATTTATGAATATGTATGCATAAATGAGATATTATGCTTAATAAGATTTTTTTTATTTTAAAGTTCAGTTAATACAAAAGGGGGGAGTTGGTTTACCGGTGAAAGTATATGAAAACCTAGATGAGATGTCTAAACTATTTTTATGTTATCCAGATTAATTTGTAAATAGAAAGTACAAAAGATGTAATCCAATTTCAAGGCTAACCAACCTCTAACAGGAGCACCATCCATCAACTCAAATTTAGCCAATGTTTCTGTCTCAACATGGGTGTTGGTCCCTGACCCTGTGGATTCTCGACGCCTAATCTCGAGATCCATGTTTTTTATCTTGATTCTGACAAGTAAAAAGTATATCTTACCAATGATGACATCTTTCAGATGATACCTGAAGAGCAGTTCATACGAATAAGTATTTGCAAGGCTCCCCAATAAAGTACACATTAGATGAGAAAAGTATCTTCTCTTCAAACATGCACAAAAGCTCAATGCAGCATACAGTACTAAGATGCACAGACATTTCTAAATAGTAGCCATGTCATGTCATAGCCGTGATGGACATGTACCAACGTAAACATTTCAAAATCTTAACTGCATTTTTACACTTTATTTTCCTATAGATTTCAAACTTTTATGCCAACATAGATTGGAATACTACAATAATTAGATAGATGTAGTATTTCATCGTGACTGCTATAAGTTACAAAATTGTTAAAATTTAAACTCAATCCTTTGATTAAAATGTCTACTTTAAATGAATTTTAAATATTATATTATAGTCATGTTGTGTCCTATAATTTGTAAAATTTGTTGTCCCCTTGTGTCCGTATCGTATTTTTCCTTCCTAGATGCAGTGTAAATTTTTGACAAAAAAATCTTTGGCGCAGATAACTGTTAAATTGTCCAGTTGTTTCTATTATAATCCATAGGCTTCGTGTAAACAAAAAAACAAATCCATAGGTCTAAAAGAAAAAGATAACGTAATGCATATATTTCATACTGCAAGCTATGAACGGAAACTCCACAAGATACAGGTTGGTACATAATTAAGATAAACAAACACAATTCCAGTCAAATAGCCAATTAAATTTTCAGCTTACTTGCTTTTATTGTATTCAAATTCAATGTGTAGACAATCTTCAATTCCAACCTCCATCTGTATAAGGTATAATACCATGAAATACAATTAAGAAATGGAAGTAGCCAATAACAAAGTTGAGGTAAAGCACACAAGGAATAGATTTTATTAAGAACCCTTATTCCCAATACAGGCACCGATGTGTTTTCAGAATCAAGAACATAGAACAGACAGTAAATGACTCCCCTCTGAACCCCTCTTCCTATTTCTATATAACATCAGCCTCGTGACTGACTAAGTAACTGTCAGGGTATGAGCTCCTATTACAAAGGTCTATGAAAGATGAAAGAAGGGAAAAGGAAAATACACCTAACTGTTTTAATTCAAACAGCTGTAAATCTGTTAGTACTTAAGTTTGTTGTTGTATATAGGTGCGTTTTCAGGTCTTGAATGTGTCAGAAAAATTAGTGATTAGTGGGAGGTGTTCTGAACCCTCAAAATGCCAGCAGTATGGTATATCTGTAAACTTTTGAAACTTCCATACAAACTCTTTAGTTTCTTTGTTTGAGTGTTCTTTTCCTTTTTGATTTTATGATCCAGTTTCTATAAGTAATCCACTAACTGACTAATTCAACCCTTACTGATGAACTAAGGCCCCTCAACTAACAGAGCTATCACAATAACTACATGCACCAGCAGATACTTTGGCGACAGGTAATTCAAAGACAATGGTAGACATTGATTTCATGACTTCACTTTATCATTGTTCCTGAGTCATTATTGGTTTTGATTGATTGAAAATTGTGAAAATGAATATCACAGTTTGTAGCAACGGATATGTGCTAGACAATTAAAATTTAATCACCACATCATTATGCTCACCTTGATGCTATTGTTAATTTCTGGAGGTGGAGAATAGTTCCGAACCTGACAGATGAAGAAAAAAATACAAGTTAACAAAGAAAATATATTCACATATACAAACTTATTTTTTTTAGACATACTCAAGTGAATTATATACTTCTACAACTACATCCACCACAATCTTGTGCATGCATGTAATGATTTGATAAAACAATAAATTTGATATCAGAGATCACAAATCAGAAATTCTATTTACTCAAAGAGAACATACCACAAAATCCTGGTATTCTATTATGCTTCCAGCATAGCCCCGATTAATGGTCACTTTCAAGACATACCTGGAAGTTGAAAATGCATAAAAGCATAACAAAATATCATATTCATGCATCCCATACCCTTATAGGAAAATAAATATTTCAGACTATAAACAAAAAGCAAACTGAGAAGTCCATGGATCTACAAGGTATCTTACCTAAGCCTCACATTCACCCCATTATAAGTTTCATATGGCATTTCAACAGTAGAAAACTCAAATGCATATGTTTTCCTCTCGTAAATTTCTCCAGGAACATCTAGCTCTCGTACTGCAAAACAGTAAAAAGAACATATGTTATTTAACAATAGTATAACTAAGCATCGCATGGGTCACTCCATTAGTTGTACTAAATGAAAGGCTGACTACAACCAGGTAGAATATTTAAGTTTAAGAATGGAAATGGCAGAAAACAGCTGATTACCAAGGGAAGTAAAGTCATAAAAATTTCCTCTGTCAAAATACATCTCTGCACAATGAAACAAAATTGAAAATGAATTTGTTAGTAAGATAACGGTCACAACAAAAATTATTCCCAAAGAAATAACGATGAATGGATAATTTCTTCTTTGCCAGCCATTACCAGCAAAAAATTTAACAGTTACGTACATCATTGTAAAAATAATCTCCAAGTGCACAAATTTGAAATAAGATTATCAATGTCAGGACGATTACAACAGTTTCAGGTGCAGATGCTCAAGAGAATAACGGGTGGATAAAAATCCAAAGAAAATAAGTTCCATAAACTATTTTCATAAAACTGAAATGAAAAACTTCAATTAGGAAATTCATCTTTCCGCTGTGCATCTTTAGGACTGAAAGTGTTCTGTATAATAATTCATTTATGTTGCCTAAGATTATAAGAAAATAATGAATAAAATTCATGCATCGTCAATGCCAGATTGATTTTTAAATGATTCCAGACTCCTTAAAGGTATGAAGGTGAATTACATAGAGAAAATCACACATCTATCTTACAATGTGATGCAAATGTGACAATGTAGCATCCCTAGGAGTTATAATCGTAATTGAACATTCAATACATGTGATACAAAAGGACAAAGATAGTAGATAATGAAAATTTTATTTTAGGGGAAATGGAAAATCATATACCTTGATGGTAACTGACAAGGTAAATTCCTTTATGCAAGTGCATCATAAGTCCACAAAGTACAACAGAATTTTGCTATCATTATCAGTTTCATCACTTAGATACTGGCAAAAGATTTGTAAACACCAATTCATTCTACTTCTTCATTTTGTTTTATTCCGTTGAGATTTTCAAGACATATAACTCGTTGAAGAATCGGAGAGATTAGTCAAGTACGAACCTATCTGTCCAAGGAGCTCAACTTTTATACCATTGTGATCAATCTTCTTCCCTTGCATTGGTTCTACAGTTATCTAAAAATGGCAGCAAATAAAATAGTATTCAACGCAGTGAGGTAGACAATATATAATAGGTTATTGAAAAACAGCATGTGTTTAAACTTAAACTTAATGGTCCAATATTATGAACATCAAATAAAATACCTTCCCAGCAATGTTTTCTTGACTTTGGAAAAGTGGGACTGTAACCATTTGACCATTTTCCTTTTTAAAGGGAACCTGAAATACCCACGAAGAGAAAATCAACCAAAACTAGCATATAAGACACTACAATGAACAAGGAAAGCCAAAGCTATTGAAAGATCACAATTCCTCTCCCACCATCTTCAACTATCACAAGCATCAACCTTTGCCTTTAACAACATTATTACAAAATGAAATTGCCACAATGTGAAGTATACCACTACTCATAAAAACAAAATAAAAACGGTTGCTTACCTGCTTCCGGTTCTTCCCATCGTTAAACGAGATCAAGACATTACACGCAGGCTTGAAAGCTCCAAGCAAGTAATTCTACATACATGCATATTTTTTTTTTTTTCATTTTGGTTCCCCAAAAATAAGCATAAAGAGTCATCACCATCAGCAAATCAAGTGAACCAAGGTTAGAACAATAACCATCAGGATCATAACCAAAACATAAACCCCAAGGAAACAAAACTCACCATGGTGCTCAAAATTCAGTATTCTTCTTTATACCTCAGTGCACACACCAACACCTGTGAAGCACAAATCTATTAATTTAAAACCATTCACACCCAAAAAAAAATGCTCCTGATTCACAGATCTTCACCCCAAAACCAAATCAAATTGAGTCAAAGTCCAATTGGGCGTCCATGATCACACTCAAAACCCCTTTTCACCTAAATTGTCTAGTTCTACCGCTATCCCCCTCTCAAAACCCGAAACCCGAAATCTAATGAAATTGAAGAGGTACCGTGTGCGCTATCCCACGGATCAACAAAAGGAAACGGTGGAGTTGCGATTATCTGCCACTTGGTTTGATTTGGTAACGAAACGCATAATTTGAAAGTGAATCAGAAACTCCGTGAGCCCTAACAGTGAAACGAGAGAGGTAGCAGAAGTAGCAGAATCGCGTCTTCTTATTCTTCTGCGTTTCCAAAACCAAAACGCATTGTCGTTTCACTGAGGCTGTGTCTTGTATTGTGTTGCGTTGCCTTTTCTTTCTCCCATTCACCTCTGCTCTGTACCATTTGGACAACATGGCCAAAATAAGTCGTATGTTTTTTTATAATAAAAAAGTATAATATTAATTTCGAAAATTTACAAAATAAAATTTATATAATTTTGCCTAAAATAATAAGAGAGATCTAATTTATAATAATAAATCAATTTTTCTCACCAAATCACATGATGATTTTGGATGACCAGACGAATACAATGAAAATATTTTTTTACATAAAAATAACATTTTATTATTACTATTTTTTGAATTTTTCTATATATATATATATATATATATATATATATATATATATATATATATATATATATATATAAATATTTTTGTTTGTATAAAAGACAAAATTTGCTGCGACATTTCATGTGTTGGAGCATGTAGAAAAGTTTTTCTTTTTAATTCATTTGAGTAGTATTGAAAAAAAATAATCTTTTGTAAAAGAAAACTCTGAAAAACAAAGGTGCTTGGATAAATATTAAAAAATGTAATTATTTTCTATTACGTTTCTTGTTTCATCTCTTATATAAACAACTTTTCTTTAAATTTTAGTTAATTTAAAATTGCGTTTTATTAAAATTACTTAAATAAACATTTATTTTGATTATAATCCATTATAAATACAATTGAATATTAAAAAAAATTTCTTGCGGTTATTTATTAGAATGTTTATTTCACTTCTAAATGATCAAGATAAGAAGATTTCTCTTCTTTCTTCTTTAAAAGTGTTTTTGTTTTTACATTTTTTTTCTTTTAACTTTTGTTGCTTAGTTTATATTATCTTATTTAAATTATTTTTTTAGAATAAATTTTAATATATTTAAATATAAAAAGAGTTATCATAAAATTCATATTTATTATTTCATTTTATTTGCTTTATATAAATAGAAATTTTCAATGATATATTTTATGCTTAAATGTATAACACTCATCTAACGACGATGAACATTCTAAAGAAGACCATTAAATCGGAGAATTTTTTTCAAACATAGTTTCAACTAAAAAGAAATCATTAATATGAGAGGAGATGAAAATGTTATAAGTTAATACAATT
This sequence comes from Vigna radiata var. radiata, assembly GCF_000741045.1. Lineage (NCBI taxonomy): Eukaryota > Viridiplantae > Streptophyta > Magnoliopsida > Fabales > Fabaceae > Vigna > Vigna radiata. Next base: position 32,869,661 of record NC_028355.1, on the reverse strand, counting down.
TGGATACTTTGAAGAGGATAAACTCTTACAAATCAATGATTTTTACGGTTGGAGATTGACAGCTTATATATATATATATATATATATATATATAATCAACAATTTTTTTTTTTCTTTCTTTTGCTACTTTGCATTGTTGGATCTACAATACATACTTTCACTTCACTCTTCTGATTGTGAAGATTCCTCTGAATCATCTTTTGACCTTGAAGTGCCTGAGATTAGAAGGGTATGATCTTTTCTCACAATGCAGCTACAACCTTTTCCTATCTGATTTAAAGCCTTCACCACCTATCATAAATTACAAAATTCACATCATTACACAGAATGTTCAATCTTCACTCTATAAAAAATATGTATGTCATTCATGTAAGGCAACTCAGACAATATCTATTGAAAGTCTTACATCGACTATAGCGCCAAATTATAATATATAATGAGGTGTAGATCTCACCTTACAAGTCAAATTAACGTTAAGTCCAATCACATAATGAATTCATATCATTCTCTATCTAAAACCTTAAGACAATGGATTAACGAGTCTTTCATCTTTATATAGTGTTCTATTTTTTCATTTCTATCCAATGTAGAACTTAGACTCACTTATATTTTCAACATTTTGATGCTATGACAGATAAAGATGACATGAAGTGGTGTCCAATCTATGAAAAAACAGCAGAACATGACAACTTTAGATGTCATTGATCTTATGTAAGTTGCTTGAGAAAACAGCAGAATATGACAACTTTAGATGTCATTCATGTTATGTAACTAGCTTTTGCAGTAGACTTACTGTACTCATATGCAATCTCTTTTCGGGATCCCTCTGAAGACAATTTCCGGCTAGACGGCTCATCCAATAGAGTTGATGGCAATCATGGGAGTTCATCATTCTCCCATCAATAAGATCTTGGCATTTTCCTTCCCTCAGTAGTGGTCTAGCCTGAACAAAAATGAGCAACTAAAAATCCTTGGAATCTGCATTGTTATGCCTGCATGAGTTCTATTTGCTAATTATCAACTAGTTGAGAGGTATTTCCAGAGAGGATTACTCAGAACATACAACAACACCAATGAGAAACGATGTCAATCTACATCAGACATCATCTTCAACCTAAAATTTTAAGATAATAGGTTCATATATGATTCTTACCCATTCCACCAGACCTTTACCCCCAAGTCGTTTGTCTGTGGTCCTCATTCCAGTTATTAACTGTAGTAGAACCACCCCAAAGGAATACACATCTGTTTTTATTGACACTTTTCCAGATTCTGCATATTCTGGTGCCATATAAGTCAGATTCCCTACACATTCTGTACAGTATGAGGAGCCTTCAGTCACAGTTCTAGCCAAACCAAAATCGCCTAGCTGATAAAACACAAAAGTAATTCGTTAGTCAAACTTGATGAGGTGAAGGATGTTTTGGCTGTGGAACCAAATTGCAATGAACCATGGCTCATTAAACGATCTCTCATCATTAAAATAGAGTATAAAATGTGTGTGTATATATATATATATATATATATATATATATATATAGAAATCTAGTGTTTCCAATAATCCATTATAAATGAAAGTGTATATATTGGAGAGTAGATGCTGCAATTTGGTACAAAATAAATTAGTTCTCTTTTCTTTTGATGACCATGTAATATGCATGTAGTAGTTAACTTTAAGCCTAATTCATCTTACAAAATTAGAAATTTATATCCTTGTAGATATTGTCATGTCTTGATTCTGATACTATATTAGAAAACGAACTTCAAACCTAATTCAGTCTTATAAAATTGACTTATAAGATAAAATTTGCATCTATTATAAATTAATATTATGTCTAGTCTAGTGGATACGAGATCTCCAACTATTAACTGCAGATATTATTACCCTTGCATCATAATCATGTGTAAGAAGAATGTTGTTTGTTGTCATATCTCTGTGTATTATGTTATTCTCATGCAGGTATAGCAGTCCTTTGGCAGCACCATCAGCTACTTTCACCCTATCTGGCCAATCAAGAAGTTTACGACAATGTTCTGCACAGTAAGAAGCCGAGGTTAGTACCCCTTCAATTTAATATCAATAAATGCACGCAATCATAATCTGTACAAGTTTGGTTTGATTTCTGTCGTACGAGATAAATGTTGGTCCAATGAAGCATTGCAGACATATTCATAGACAAGAAGTCTATGAATCCCTTCTGCGCATGATCCTAACAGCATGACCACATTCTCATGCATTGCTTTGCTGAGAACATCAACTTCAGACTTGAATTCCTTCTCTCCCTTTTGGTTAGCGTACGTGTGTTGCTTGACAGCAATCTTTTGTCCACACAACAACTCCCCTTTATAGACAGAACCAAACCCTCCTTCTGATATATAGTTCTTAGGGGAAAACCCTTGTGTGGCTGCACACAACTCAGCATATGAGAACTCTTTTTTTCTGTTCCTTTCAAACTGTGGTCTTCTGTTATTGCAAACAGAGCAAACAGATTTTGCAGCCCTTTGGTGTGCTTCATGGCAGCTCATGTGCTGTTTTTCTTGTTTAACTTGTGTTTGTGGATTGGACATTTTTGTTTGACTTGTCCCTTCAGCATAGAGAATGAGAATGCACAATGCCCTATTTGAAGGATTCTACTAACCTTGAATTTGGTGACAGAAAATTTGGCATTTTGTGAGATTATATATATGCATGTTGGTGCCTTGGTTTTCCAGGTTTTACTAAGTTGAAGAACAATTAAGGATCTTGGAACTGTCTTTACCACATGACATTGTAGTAATTGTTAAGGAATTGTATGTGATGATTCTTTTCATCCAGTCTTTGAATATACTTAGAAGTTTTGATGTTATCAATTTTCTTTTATTCTAAAACTGATTTTCTGGTTGACAATGGTACCGTGAGATACTTTTACATTCATTTAACACAAAATATAAAAGTAAAAGTAAACAATGCAAATGTTATAATAAAACGTGCTTGAAACAACAAATAAAATTAAAAAAATTTGGTAAAAATGACTAAAACCAGAATTTTCTAAAATTAAAGGACTAAATTGTACCATAGTTTGAAAATGGACTATAACCAAAATTGTCTCAAAGTATAGGGACTAAAAACATATTTAACCCAAAATAAAATATCATAAAAGTATAAATTTTTGTATTTTTTTAAAAAAAAAATAAAAGATAGAAAAGGATAAAGTCAAATTAATATAAAAAATTTAGATATATTAAAAAATATTTTTCTTTTTCTCCCCTGGTCATGATTCTTGGTGGGGAAATTTGTTTAGTAGTTGTTTTGAATGGAACAATCCTAAAGACAAAATGTTGAAGAAAAAGACATCTCCATAGTACGAGGAGTATTGTCTATGTAATGTTTTGGAATGAAGTGTTTTAACTTTCGAAAAGTTCTAAAAGTAGAAAAGTTGTCGAAGACACTGTTTGAGAATTCAAGATTTTAAGCTTTGGAAATGATTAGAATAACAATGTGCAAGAAATTAATGCTTATAAATCACAACTTGGAGGCTTTTCATATATATTTTAACACCCAACAACAATGTTAAAGCAATGTATTTCATTCACACGCGAAAATGATAAAAATGATTTTTTAACACATTAGTTAGAAATTATAGAAAATTATAAAACAAGAGAAAACATTAAAAATAAGATGCGAACTATACAATTTTACGTGAACTTTAATAAATTTTAACCAATAAAATATTATCACTTTTATTATATAAATTTTAAGTATTAGTTTTGTTTAATATTAAATATAGAAAATTGACTGGGAAATGTAACACTTATTATTATAATACACACTTCCATATTCTGATCAATTGTACCTTTAACATATCTGTCCAAATATGAAGTTGAGAGAGAACAATGCTTAGAAGTTGACATTGAAAATGTCACTAAAATTTGTGGTTGAAAATATTCTTAAAGAAACCATAGCCAACTCATTCATTGAAATCTATTTTACTTTAATATGCTTTTCTATCAACATCCTTACAAACAAACAAAAAAAATTATAATTAACTTATACTCTAATTAAAAATAATAATTTTTATATAATATATTTTTTATACATTATTATTTAACTTATGAAGATATTTATTTAATTTATTATTCTTATTTTAAAAATGATTTTGTTTCAGATCTTATTATTTTTGGTTAAAAAGCTTCACTTGTAGTGTAACTAGAAATACTTATTGGAATGATTACTCTGTACGTTCAACAAGTTTTTTAAGGAGGTAAATTTAAAATATTTAAATCTGGTGTTTATTCTTCCTTAAATTTCCTTAATTTATGTTTTTCAACTTTGATTTTAAAAATAACCCAACGTTCTCTGGAACAATAATTTGGTGAAGCTTTCTGATGGAAACAAGATGAGTATAAGACAATTAAGGACCCGAGTCGTAATTATCCTATAAACAATACTACTAATGAGATAAATAATTTATGTTCATTATTATAACATTAACTATTATTTGACACACTCAACCAATTTGGACATTAGAATATTTTTTGTACACATATTCCCTCTAAATCTTAAAGAGGCATAGACCTAGAATATTTCGATTTAAAGAGTAAATAATTTTTACTAGGAATTTGAAGACTCTTCGCAAAGTGTACTAAGTTTTATATAAATAAATAGGATATTAAATGTCAGATTAGAAGTTAATATTGTGAATCATTAAAATTAATAATTACATTAATTATTGTAATATTATACTATAAAGGAAAATTAATATTGTGAATCACCAAAATCAAGAATAATATTTGATTCTGTTTAACTACGATGTCTTATGACAATACAACCACTTTAGCAAGTGGAAACTTCATTCATTTAAAGGAACTAAACTGAATTAGTAATTCATCTTCAAACTTGAAGGATTCCTTCATTTCTTCTTCAGATTCATCTTGAGTTTGATGCATTATAAATCGAATTTGTCCTGTGCGGGGAGAAATCTCTTAAGATTTTGACACATGCTCTTGTTAGAATTGGTCAAAAAAGATTTTATCCAATGAAAATCTATGAAGGGGAGAAGATTAAGGAAATCAACAAATTAAATAGAAAATAAGTTAATATATATAAGAGAAAGAAATAGATAATAAAAGGTGTAGAGAAGAAAAAGAGAAACTTAGAGTAGAAATAAAGGAAGAGAGAAAAAGTGATATTGTAATTTTATTTTTTTATCATTGATACATTTGCACTGAAATCTAAAGAGTTTTATTTTGAGTGTCATTATTCCGCATTTATATTTTTCTCACAAATCTGATTAAGAGAAATTCTGTTGAATTTCCTAACAACTGGTATCAGAGCTGGTTGCTATTATTATAATCAATTGTTCAAAAGGAGTCAGATTTAAGTAGGAGAAATGGCTGCAGATGAAGGAAAGATAAAAATTGAGAAGTTCGATGGTACGGACTTTGGCTTTTGGAAGATGCAGATTGAAGATTATTTGTATCAGAAAAAGCTATATCAACCTCTCTCAAGGCATCAACCAGAAAACATGAAGGATGAAGATTGGACTCTTCTCGACCGACAAGCTCTCGGAGTTATTCGATTAACATTATCCCGTAATGTTGCATTTAATATTGCAAAAGAAAAGACCACAGTGGGTCTTATGACAGCTCTTTCAAGTATGTATGAAAAGTCGTCAGCCTCAAACAAAGTTCATTTGATGAGACGATTATTTAATTTGTGGATGTCAGATGGCGCAATGGTAGCGCAACATCTTAATGAACTCAATATAGTCACAACTCAATTGAGTTCAGTTGGAATCGAATTTGATGGCGAAGTACGAGCCTTGATACTTTTGTCTTCTCTACCGGAAAGTTGGAATGCTACAGTCACAACTGTGAGTAATTCATCAGGCAGTAATAAATTAAAGTTTGATGATGTTCGTGATCTGATTCTTAATGAAGAGATTCGACGGAAAGAGTCAGGAGAATCTTCAACCTCTTCAGTTTTGCATACAGAGTCAAGAGGAAGAAGTTCGAACAGAGGATATGGACGTGGAAGATCCAAGGAAAGAAGGTCTAATTCTAAGAATCACCGTAGTTTCCAAAACTCAAAGACAATTGAGTGTTGGAATTGTGGAAAGGTAGGACATTACAAAAA